>NC_133660.1:68218149-68533149 GCF_037893015.1 Macrotis lagotis
AAGGAATATGCCTTTTTCTCAGTGGTCCATGTATGTGGGGTAAAATTACCCTAAAAGAAATTCTCAGAGACTCAGTCTGAACAAAAGAAAGTTGTTTATTTACGAGAGAGAGAGAGACAGAGAGAGAGACAGAGAGACAGAGAGACAGAGAGACAGAGAGAACACATTCACAGACAGAGAGCCAGACTGAAAGAACAAGTTTGGTTTTTATAATTTCTAAGTTCCATTTCCCCCTCCCCTTTCTCCTTAACTCCACCCCCCCCTTTCAGTCCTTTGGCTGAGTTGTTTTTTTGGGAGGCGGGGTAAATACACTCAATTCATGGATATCTATCCTAGCAATAGACACAAAGAATGGAATGTAATAGTTTCAAAATATGTCTCTCACCAGATGGTAGGGTGACTGGGTCCTAGTGACCTCATATAACTTATTTTGACTAGAAACAGAAATAGTAATAGCAAAGTTTTCATGGTCATGAAAATTAGTTGGTAAAACTGTCTTGTAAAAGCAGGATGTACTGAGTCCCTTGGAATGCAAGGTTTTTCTTGACATAAACACGTCTTTAACCCTGAGAGGACTTCACCAGAAATTTACCACAGAAATTTTCCATACACATGGTTCCCACACAAAAATTGATCATGTTATAAAAATCACATGTAAAAAAGGACCATGGAAAGATAAATTAAACATTAATTGGAACAAAATAGACTAAAATCATCAGCAAGCATTACATTTAATGGGGATAAACTAGAAGCATTCCCAGTAAGATCAGGGTGAAACAAAGATGCTCTTTATTACCACTACTTTTGCAAATTGTATTAGAAATGCTTGCTTTAGCAATAAGAGAAGAAAAAGAAATTGAAGGAATTAGAATAGGCAATGCAGAAACAAAAGTCACTCTTTGCAGATAACATGATACTTAGATAATCCCAGAAAATCAACTAAAAGCTACTTGAAATAATTAGCAACTTTAGCAAAGTTGAAGTATATAAAATAAACCCACATAAATTATCAACATTTCTATACAACACAAACGAAACACAACAGCAAGGAAGAGAAAGATAAATTTCATTTAAAATAATTGTAGACAGCATAAAACATTTGTGAGTTTACTTGCCAACACAAGCTCAGATAGTATATGAAAACAATTATCAAATATTTGACACAAATAAAATCAAAGACAATGTCTAAAGACATTGAATGCTCATGGATAGACCAAACTAATATAATAAAAATGCCATATATACTAGTTTATATACAAAATTAGATTACTTATTCAGTGCCATAATAATCAATCAAAAATTATTTTATTGAATAGGTTTCTATTTTTAATAGGAAAAATACTAACAATTCATATGGAGGAGCAAAATATCAAAAATCTCAAAGGAATTAATGAAAAAATATGCAAAGAAAGGTGGCCTTGCCATACTATATCTAAAATTATATTATAAAGCAGCAGTCATCTAAACTGTTTGGTAGTGATTAAGAAATAGAGTGGTGGATCAGTGGGATGCATTAATTACAAAAGACACAGTAGTAAATAATCATAGTAATCTACACTTTGTTATTATTTTTTTATTTTTTTATTTTTTATTTTTTTATTTTTATTTTTTAGTAATCTACTCTTTCATAAACCCTAAGATTCCAGCTTCTGGGATAAAAACTGCTGGGAAAACTGGAAAATAGTGTGGCAGAAGCTAGACATAGACTCATACCCTATACCAAGATAAGATAAAAATGAGTACAGGATTTAGACATAAAAGTTGATACCATAAACCATTTAGAAGAACAAAGAATAGTTTATCTGTCAGATTTATGGAATGGAGAGGGGTTTTATGACCAAAGAAAAGATAGTGAACACCATAAGATGCAAACTGGATAACTGATTACATTAAATTAAAAAAGGGTTGCACAAATAAAACAATGTAAACCAGATTAAAAGGAATGTAGTAAGTTGAGTAACAATTTATACAACTAGTATTTCTGACAAAGGATTAATTTCTAAAATATTAAGAGAATCAAGTCAAATTTGTAAGAAAATAAGTCATTCCCTAATTGATAAATGCTCAAAGGAGTGAACAGGCAGTTCTCAGACTAAGAAATTAAAGCTATCTATATTCACATTAAAAAAAAAGTTCTAAATCATTATTGAGTAGAGAAATGCAAGTTAAAACAGCACACCTATCAGATTGACCAGTATGACAAAAAAACAAAAACTAAAACCAATCACTATTGTGTGTGAAAACTGGGACACTAATGCATTGTTGGAGTTGTAAACTGATCCAACCTCTCTGGAAAGCATTTTGGCTCTAAGTACAAAGGTCAATAAAATTGTGCATAACCCTTGTTGCAGTAATGTCATTACTAGGTCTGTATTCCAAATAGATCATAAGAAGAGTAAAAAACCCAAATGTAAAGAAATTTCTTTTTGGAGTGACAAAGAATTAGAAATTTAGGGGATACCCATCAATTAGGGAATTGGCTGAAGAAATTATGGTAAATGAATGTAATAGAGTCTTATTGTTCTGTAAGAAATCAGGAGTGGGCAGAACTTCAGAAAAGCCTAGAAAGACTTACATGAACTGATGCTGAGTGAAGTGAGCAGAAACAGAAGAATATTGTACACACTAAAAGCAACATTGTGTGAAGATCAATTATGACGGACTTGCTCATCTCAGCACTTACAATAATCAAAAACGATGTCTAAAGACATATTCAGGGCGGCTAGGTGGTGCAGTGGATAAAGCACCGGCCCTGGAGTCAGGAGTACCTGAGTTCAAATCCAGTCTCAGACACTTAATAATTACCTAGCTGTGTGGCCTTGGGCAAGCCACTTAACCCCATTTGCCTTACAAAAACCCTAAAAAAAAAAAGTTAAAGACATATTCAGAGAAGGAATGATAGAGTCTGAATGAAGACCAAAGCTTATTATTTTTGATTTTTAAAACTTATTTTGTGCTTTATGGTTTTCCCCCTCTAATTTTTTTCCCTTTTTGTTCTGATTCTTCCAGTGTGATTAATATGGAAATATATTTAACATAGTTATACGTGTATAACCTCTATTTGATTGTTCTCTGTCATGGGGAGGGAAGGGAGGGAGGGAGAAAAATGAAGAACTCAAAACCTTTCCAAAAAAAAAATGAATGTTGAAAACTGTATTTGCATGTAGTTGGAAAAATAAATAAATAAAATTTAAAAATAAAAAAAAAATAAAATAATGGGTCTGAACTGGTCATTCTTTCTCTGTCTCTCTTTGTCTTTCTCTGTCTCTTTCTCTCTGAACATGCCTCTCTTCCTCTTTCCCTCCCTCTGTCTTTCTCCTCTTTTCTTTTTTTTCTGTCATTGTCCTCCACCTCTGACTCTCTGTTTTTCTTTCTCTTCCTCTGTTTCTCCTCTCTCTCTCTCTCTCTCTCTCTCTCTCTCTCTCTCTCTCTCTCTCTCCCCCCTTTCTCTGATTCCTTCCTTCTTTGTCTCTTTTCCCACTTTGTGTTTCTCTCTGTATTTCTTTCCCTCACTTTTCTTTCTTTTTCTGTTTTCTTTCCTCTATACTTCTCCCTTCTGACTTTGTTTCCCTATCTCGGTTTTTTTCCTCTCTACCATTATTCCCTCTTTTCTTTCCCTACTCTAATCCTTGTTTATACAAGATAAAGGCACTCAGAGCTGATAGAATTGAACCACTTTTTCCACAGACCTGCACAGCCTATGTAACTCAGGCAGTGAAGAAAGGCAAAATTCAGGATTGTAGCTTTGTACTTTGCCTTTACTAAGTTCAAGGACTCCCTAATTGGTCCAGGGATTTCTCTGTTCCTCCCACATTGCAAAGTCATTACTACATGCCTGCATCTACTGACTTTGCCTAAGAACTTTTCACAACTTACTATATGCAAAACACTATACAATGATTCAGAGAAAAGCTATTATATAATATAATGTGCAATATATCATAATATAATAAATGCAATACATAAGAGAAAAACTCAAAGAACTAATGAGGGAGATGGTGCATATAGAAAACAATCTGTATCCTATAGAGATTTTGGTTTTACAATTGGTTTTAGTGGGAAGGAGAGAAATGAAGAGGGGGGTGGGTGGGGAGTAAGGAGATGAATTTGGGGGTTTTGAAGCATCACCAGATTGTTAAAAGTACTGACTGATTTCCTGAATGCAATCCAGCCTACTCTCATTCTTTTCATTTCTGATTCTAACTTATTGTCCATTTGCACTCTCTGTCCTGATACTCATAGAATAACCAGTATCATATATCTGGAGCTTTTCATTTTTTTCATACATATGTATATATTTGAAACCATCTCTTTTAAGTAATTAGGAATTTAATTAGAATGTTTCCTTAGTAAGGAATAAAATTACTTTGAAAAAATTAGCTCTTTGATAAATTAAGTCCCCTGTACTGTCTTAAAAATATATTACTCATAACTACTGATTAGTGATTCATAACTAGTTTATACACCTAAGCAATACTTTAGAGCTTGGCCTTTAGATGGACACTAGAGACTGGAAACACGAAAAGAGAGAAGAGGAACTAGAGAGTAGTATATAATCAAATTCTTAGAGCCATTTACTTCAAGCTCTTTTAATTTTGAACACCATTAAAATTTTTTTTTGAGTTTATACTCTCAAAATTGCTATGCCTATACAGCGAGATTCTAAATACTGTCAAGGATAAATCCCATGAAGGGGTTATAATTTTTAAATTCTCATTACATGTTTCCATTGACCATATTTTATATAACTCTTACTTTATATTTATATATATATATTATATTATATATATTATACTTTATATAGCTCTTACTTTAAATTCAAATACAAGACCTTTTCATGGGATTCCTTATTTATACTAATAATTTTTTTTTTAGGTTTTTGCAAGGCAAATGGGGTTAAGTGGCTTGCCCAAGGCCACACAACTAGGTAATTATTAAGTATCTGAGACCGGATTTGAACCCAGGTACTCCTGAATCCAGGGCCGGTGCTTTATCCACTGTGACACCTAGCCGCCCCAAATAATTTTCTTAATGATTAAAAATATACATATACTATTATACCAATAGTTTTGTACATTATAAAATATAAAATTATGATCTATCATAAGTTCCAAGGCTGTTCTGGAGCCAATTCTAATTGGCTTAAGAAAATCTGATTGTTAAATTTTCAGTGTGAGCATTTACAGAACATTCATAAATTGGAAATCAGGGCTGGAGTTATTGTTTTTTATTGTCAAGTCCTAAGAAAGAAATGTAAAACATATTAATAATGCCAATTAAATTTAGAATTGTGTCATACCTATATACTTTTCTCCAGAGAGCTAGTTGTTAAACAAACTTCATTGAGATTCGTAGTCCACCCATACTATCTCACCTATTGTGGTATTCTCTTTCCCATCCAAAAGAAAAAAAAGAGAGGATTTGTAGGACTTTTAATTACCAGCCATTACTCTAATACCTAAAACCTCTCCCAACACCCAGCTTATATGGGAAGTCTGTTATAGCTGCCAAGTGAATGTGGAGTTGTTGGGGAAATTTTAGGCATGTGAGGAATGTTGCTTGCAGCCACTGAGAATCCAGTGATAGGAGGGAGTTGAGCAGGGGAAAGCTTAATTGATAATGGATATAAGGTCATAGGTGCAGTGTGTTGGAGTCAGATCCTCTATGGGTTATTGAGGGGAGAGAAGGATGTGCCTCTTCTCCTTTTCCCACCTCCATCCATTTATCAATACACATTGGATTCTTACCATGCTCACAAAGCTCACTTTGCAGATCAATGCATAGTATGGAGGCCAATATATTCAGTGTCCCCAAAGAACCAAAGGAGATCCAGAGATGTCAGCAGATTAAGGCAATGGCAAAGTTATAGGAAGTTCTTGGCCAAAGTCAAGAGCTGAAGGTATGTAGCAGTGAATTTGCCATATGGGAGGAACAGAGAAATCCTTCATCAACAGAAAAATCTCTGGACCTAGGAGAAGCAAAACACAAAGCCATAACCCTGCATTTTGCCATTATGACATATTATAAAATATTATGTATTATAATGTAATATATATTTTAGCTTTTCTATATGTATTTCCAATGCTTTGTACAGTGCTGATTGTTTCTATGATTTGTTGTTTGACCTATTCATTCTTTAAAATTGTTACTTAATTTTCAATGTATAATAAATTTGATATGTTACTATCAAAGCGATTTTGCTTGTGTATTTTACTATGATCATTCTGTTCTCTTCTCTACATTTTAAATTCTTTTATAACTCCATCTTCTCTCCTTTCTCCTCTTTTATATCCCTAATTGCTAACTCCTCTTTCCCTCTCAAATTCTTCCCATTCCCCCACCCAGTAAAAAAAAGAAAGATAAAACCATAAGTCTTATAATAAATAAATGTGGTCAAACAAAACAAATCCATTCAATTACCCCTATAAAATATGTCTATTTAATTTGTATCCTGAGACCAGTACCTTTCTGTTGGGAGGTGATGTTGCTTGTGCATCTTATTTTCAATAATGACCTTTATGTAAGAGGTCACTTAAGGGTATCATTCAGGAAGTGTATGGTCATGGAACAGAGGTATCAGGTGAGAGTGAGGGCTTACAGATGGACAGTCTGAGTGGTACCAACAAGATGGAAAAGGATCCTGAAGCAAGTCTCCAGCATATTGATAAGGAAGAAAATGGACAAGAATCAGACAGGATAGTGGGTGTGGATAATACAAAGTTAGTTAATAGAGGGAATAGATGCACTGTTTAGAGCAAAGGTGTCAAATTCACCACCCAAAGGAATACATTACTATTTTGGTCCAACACCATTGATTTAGAGCACACTTCTGTTGACACACATACATATGTATATGTACAACACAGATTTATTTATTTATGTATAATCATGTAACTCAGTTGCATCAGGTTTTTTCCCAGGTTTATAAATGTAGCTAAAATGCAATCCATTTTCAATCATTGCAAATGTGGAATCTTTCATCCAGAATATGTTTTTCTGTTAGTCTAGGACTTCATTGATCAGTTATCTCAGTTTTTCTACCAATGGAAAAATATATTCTGAGTTTCATTTAAGTAACCCACAAATAAACATTTGGAGATGAATCATAGTAAGTTGGGGCTTCTTGAAATCAGGCAATTGGTTACTAGGTAGATATTCCAAATACTGCCACAAGATGGGCATCTTGACATAAATTGTAAGTGACTATGAGGATTCTAAATGATAGATGTGAAATATTTTTTAAATTGAATTTTTTTCAGAAAGAGGAAAATAGGAGGGAAAAGTCACTTGAATGTTTGTGCAAATACATTTCTCCCAAAAATACTATTTAGAAACTATTATTAGCTTTTTCCATGCATGCACACTTGTAAATGACTTAGGAGGGAAGAAAAATTGGTTGGTGCAGTGATAATATCTTGAAACATTAGGAACTATACATTTTGAATCAAATGCTTCCTTTTTTCAGTTACACTGATATTTAATTGCTAAGTCCTGAGGCAGCAAGGCAGCAGCTACTAATTTTACCACACCACATATTAACCAATGGTTTGGAAAAACCCAGGAAGATCATTGCTATGGGTCAGAAGTAGTCACTACCACTTTTCTAGTTTTTATAAGTTTCTTTTCAAAAATAGTTCACTTTTAAAAGGCTTTTTCCTTTTCTTCATTTGTTTAAATACATTCAAACAACATGCCAACATTTATTCAAATAGGCTATTATCTTCCACTGTGGCATTATACACATTATACACATTTGCAATATCTTGATTTCTCATCCAAGTAGATAAAAAAATCTGTCAGGTTGAAAGAGGATTTATCTTTTAAGTAATGTACAAATAGTTAAGGACCTCATCTTAGTTTTTGTTTGTGAATCTTTAAAATTTTTTTCATTTAATTTTTTCCATAGTTTTCAACATTCACAAACAAAAACTAAGATGAGGTCCTTAACTATTTGTACAATCATTTTCATTAATTTTTTTGTTTTGCTAAGACTTTGAGTTCCACGATTCTCTTTCTCCCTCCCTTCTCTCTACTCTCTCCATGATAGGAAGAGATCTGTTTTGGATTATACATATACAATCATGTTAAACATATTTCCATTTTAGTCATATTGTGAAAGAAGAATCAGAACTAAAGGGAAAAATCAACGAGAAAGAAAAAATATACAATAAATTATAAAAATTAAAATAGTATGCTTTGATCTACATTCAGATTTCATAGTTCTTTCTCTGGATGTGGATAACATTTTCCATCACAAGTCTTTTAGAATTGTCTTTGATCACTATAATACTTATAAGAGCTAAGTCTATCATAATAATCTCATCACATTGTTGTTAATATATACAATATCTCTTGGTTCTGCTAACTCCTCGTTCTCTATTTTATTCATGTAAGCATTTAGAGATGTAAAATTTCCCCTCAGAATTTCTATTGCAGCATCCCACAAGTTTTGGTATGTTGTCCCCTTATCATCATTGTCTTGATTGAAATTACTGATTGTTTCTATGATTTGTTGTTTGACCTATTCATTCTTTAAAATTGTTAATTTTCAATTAATTTCTAGTTTGCCTTTCCATAATTTTTACATGTGATTTTTATTGCATCATGATCTGAAAATAATGCATTTAATATTTCTACCTTTCTGCATTTGATTGTGGATTTTTAATGCCCTAATATATAGTCAATTTTTCTCTCAAAGTTCACTTTTAAAGACCAAATCCAAGAATAAAAGTCTAGTTATTGGGGCAATGAGGATTCATATAAGTGGGATTTCTTTACTATCAGATGATACAAGAGGTATTAGGGGCTTACTTCTCCTGGGGCATGCCTAGATACACTTCAATTTAAAAAATTTTAGTTCCTTATGCCTATGAGTGTACTAACCTGAAACCAAAATTCTGGGTATCTCTCTGGGAACCTGGAAAGGCTTCACAGCATAAAGCAACATATTCAGAAAGAAATATTTCTTATTCTTTTTTTTCTGAATGCTTCCCCCTATGAATTATGCTGCTTTTTTGGTATCCATGTAATAGTTCATAAGTATACACAAATCAATGTTTTCTGTCAAATGTCCATACTAATTGCTATGATCCAGTGCTTTCCAGTAACTTGAAGATCATAATTGCCCCTCACCTTTAACACATGGAAAGAATATATCGATCCCCTCCAGAAAGAGATCCTAAAATGAAATCGCCAAGAAATGTTATGGCCAAATTCCAGAACTATCAGATAAAAGAGGAAATCCTGGAAGAAGCCAGAAGGAAGCAATTTAAATACTAAGGAGTCACAGTAAGGATTATGCAGGACCTGGCTGCCTCAATGTTTGAAGGGACTGAAGGGCCTGGAATGAGATATTCTGAAGAGCAAGGGAGCTCGGTATGCAACCAAGAATCTACTATCTGGCAAAGCTGAACCTTCTCTTCTAGGGGAAAAGATGGACATTTAACAAAATGGGAGACTTCCAACATTTCCTGATGAAAAGACCAGAGCTAAATAGAAAATTTGGACATCAAACAGAAGGCTCAAGAGACATGAAAAGGTTAAAAAGAAAGGGTAAAGAAAAAAACCCTACTATCCAATAAGATGAAACTGGCTATATCCCTACCTGAGATAAACTCTTAATAACTCTTGAGAATTGTAACTCTATTAAAGAGAATATACTTAGCCAGAAGTGATGGACACTCATGACTTTTCTGTGACTCAGATAGAATGATTTAAAAACAATAACTCCTTAAAAAGTGGAACAGGAAGGAGATGGGAGGATGGAGGAGATTGAATGAGGTAAATCACATTACATTAAGAGATACAAAAGACCTATTGTAATAGAGGGGAAGAAAGGAGGAGGTTAGAACTACCAGAATCATCTTCTCATCAGACTTGATTTAAAGTTAACTTACACACATTCAGTTAAGAAACTTATTTAGATAAGTATTAAAAGAGGAAAAGGGGAGGGGGATGGGAAGGGGACGAAAAAAGGGAAATAACAGAAGGACAGGAAGGAGGAAGGGGAAAAGGCAAATGAGAAAGAAAGGGGGGGTTGATATAGAAGGGAAAACACACTGAAGGTGGTGGCATTCAGAAACAAAATACTGGGAATATGGATAAAGGTTTAGAAGGGGGAAAACACAAATAGAGGGAATATAGCATGGAGGGCAATAAAGAGTTAGTAATTATAACTTTGAATGTGAATGGGATGATCTCTCCCTTAAAATGTAAGCAAATAGCAGAATGGATTAAAAACAAGAATCCTACAATATACTACTTACAAGAAACTCATTTGAAGCTGAGAGATATATATATAGAGTAAAAGTAAAAGGTTGGAGCAAAATATATCTTGCTTCAGCTGAAGTGAAAAAAAAACAGGGGTTGCAATCCTTATCTCAGACAAAGCAGCTGCAAAAATGGATAGTATTAAAAGAGATAAGGAAGGAAACTATATCCTCCTAAAGGGTACCATAGACAATAAAGTCATTTCAATACTAAATATGTATGCACCCATTGGTATAGCAACGAAATTCTTAGAGGAGAAATTGAAAGAGCTACAAGAAAACATAGACCACAAAACTCTACTAGTGGGAGATCTCCACCTTCCGCTCTCATATTTAGATAAATATAATTTAAAAAAAACAAAAAAGGAAGTTAAGGAGGTAAATAGATTGTTAGAAAACTTAGATATGATAGACTTATAGAGGAAATTGAATGGGGATAGAAAGAATGGTACACAAAAATTGACCATGTACTAGGGCATAAAAACCTAATGATCAATTGCAGAAAGAAAGAAATAGTGACTACATCTTTCTCAGATCATAATGCAATAAAAATTATATGCAATATTGGGCAAGGGAGATATAGATCTAAAACTAACTGAAAACTAAGTAATCTCATTTTAAAAAATGAGTATATCAAACAACAAATTATAGAAATAATTAATTGTTTCATCCTAGATAATGACAATAATGAAACAACATACCAAAACCTATGGGATACACTCAAGGTAGCAGTCAGGGAATATATTATATCTTTAAATGCTTACATGAATAAATTAGAGAAAGAGGAAATCAATGAATGAAATATGCAACTAAAAAAATTAGAGAAAGAACAAATTAAAAATCCCCAATTAAATACCAAATTAGAAATTCTAAAAACTAAAGGAGAAAATTAATAAAATCTAAAGCAAGAAAACTTGAACTAATAAATAAAACCAAGAGTTGGTTTCATGAAAAAATCCAATAAAATTATAAACCTCTGGTTGATTTGATTAATAAAAAGAAAGAAGAAAACCAAATTTCTAGTATCATAAATGAAAAAGGTGAACTCACCACCAATGAGGAGGAAATTAAAGTAATAATTTGGAATTATTTCACCCAAGTCTATGCCAATAAATTTGACAATCTAAGTGAAATGGTTGAATAGTTACAAAACATATAAATTGCCCAGATTAAATGTAGAGGAAATTAAATACTTAAATAACCCTATCTCAGAAAAAGAAATTCAACAAGCCATTATTGAACACTATAAGAAAAAATCTCCAGGGCAAGATGGATTCACAAGTGAATTCTACCAAACATTTAAGGAACAATTGGTTCCAATTCTATATAAACTCTTTGGAAAAATATGTGAAGACAGAACTCTATTAACTCTTTCTATGACACCAATATGTTGCTGATACCTAAACAAGGAAGAGTTAAAACAGAGAAAGAAAATTATAGACCTATCTCCCTCAAGGAGTATAGATGCAATATAGATGAATATAGATGCAAAAATCTTAAATAAAATCTTAGCAAACAATTACAAACAGTTATTGCTAGGATAATACATTATGAACAAGTAGGATTTATCCCAGGAATGCAGGGCTGATTCAATATTAAGAAAACTGTCAGTATAATTAATTATATCAATAAAAAATGTATCAGAAATCATATGATTACATCAATATATACTGAAAAAGCTTTTGACAAAATACAGCACCCATTCCTACTAAGAACACTAGAGAGTGTAGGAATAAATGGATTGTTCCTTAGAATAATAAGCAGTATCTATCTGAAACTATCAACAAGCATTATGTGCAATCTGGATAGGCTAGAGGCATTTACAATAAGATTAGGGCTGAAACAAGAATCCCATTATCACCACTACTATTGAATATTGTATTAGAAATGTTAGCTTCAGCAATAAGAAAAGAAAAAGAAATTGAAGGAATTAGAATTGGGAAGTAAGAGGCAAAACTCTCACTCTTTGCATATGACATGATGGTGTACCTAGAGAATCCAAAAAAATCATCTAAAAAACTACTAGAGATAATTAGAAACTTTAGCAAAGTTGCAGGCTATAAAATAAACCCTCATAAATCCTCAACATTTCTATATATGACTAGCAAGATACAGCAGAAAGAGCTAGAGAGAGAAATCCCATTCAGAGTAACTTTAGACAATATAAAATATCTGTGAGTCTACCTGTCAAGGCAGACTCAGAAACTTTTTGAAAACAATTACAAAACACTTCTCACACAGATAAAATCAGATTTATGTAACTGGGCAAACATCAACTGCTCATGGATAAGCCGAGCTAATATAAGAAAAATGACAATTCTACCAAGACTAAGCTACCTGTTTATTCCCTAACCAATCAAAATTCCAAAAAAATTACTTTACTGACTTAGAAAAAGTTGTAAGTAAATTCATATGGAGAAATAAAAAGTCAAGAATTTCCAGGGAGCTTAGCCTTACTAGACCTAAAATTATATTATAAAGCATCAGTTATCAAAACTGGTACTGGCTAAGAAATAGAGTGGTAGAGCAATGCAATCACTAGGTGCAATAGCAGGAAATGATTACAGTAATCTGCTTTTTGATAGACCCAAAGAATCCAGCTATTGGGATAAAAACTCTCTTCAATAAAACCTGTTGGGAAAATTGGAAGTTAGTATGGAAGAAACTTAGATTAGATCAACACCTCACACCATGAATACAGGATCTAGACATAAAAAAACAATATTATAAGCAAACTAGAAGATCAAGGAGTAGTTTACCTGTCATATTTAGGGAAAGGGAAGCAGTTTATGATCAAGGAAGAGATCATCATTCAAAACAAACTAGATAATTTTGATTACATTAAATGAAAAAGCTTTTGCACAGGAAAAAACCACTGTAACCAAGATCAAAAGAAATATAGTATATTGGTAAACAATTTTTACAACTAGTATTTCTGACAAAGGACTCATTTCTAAAATATACAGAGAACTTGGTCAAATTTTCAAAAACACAAGCCATTCCCCAATTGACAAATAGTCAAAAGATAGGCAAAGGCAATTTACAAATGAGGAAATTAAAATGATCCATAGTCGTATGTATGAAAAATTCATCTAAATCACTGCTTATTAGAGAAATACAAATTAAAGCATCTCTGAGGTACCACCTTACACCTCTCAGACTGGCCAATATGACCAGAAAGGACAATGATCAATCTTGGAAGGTATGTGGGAAATCTGAGACACTAATACATTGTTGGTGGAGCTGTGAACTCATCCATCCTTTCTGGAGAGCAATTTGGGATTATGCCCAAAGGGCAACAACAATGTGCATACTCTTTGACCCAGAAATACCACTACTGGGTCTATACCCTGAAGAGATTATGAAAAAGGATAAAAACATCACTTGAGCAAAAATATTCATAGTGGCCCTGTTTGTGATGGCAAAGAATTGGAAATTAAGTAAATATCCTTCAGTTTGAGAATGGCTTAACAAACTGTGGTGTTGTGGAACACTATTGTTCTATTAGAAACCAGGAGGGATGGGAATTCAGGGAAGCCGGGAGGGACTTGCATAAATTGATGCTGATTAAGATGAGCAGAACCATAAAAATATTGTGCATCCTAACAGCAACATGGGGTAATAATGATCAACCTTGATACTCTTGCTCATTTCATCAGTGCAACAATCAGGGACAATTCTGGGCTATCTGTGATGGAGTATGCTATCTGTATTCAGAAAAAGAATTGTGGAGTTTGAGCAAGGAACAAAGACTATTGCCTTTAATTTAAAAAAAAAAACGGTATCTTGTTATTTAATTTTGCTATCTCTTATACTTTATTTTTTTCCTTGAGGACATGATTTCTCTCATCACATTCAATTTGTGTTTGTCCAATTGAGGATCTGAGAGAATTATTCTCCCTTTGTATTTGTCCAATTGTATTTTCCAATTATTTGTTTTCTTGTTGCAAGGTGTTAATTGCCTCTCCCAAATTTTCCAATTGATTTTTTTTTAGATTTTTTGCAAGGCAAAGGGGGTTAAGTGGCTTGCCCAAGGCCACACAGCTAGGTAATTATTAATTGTCTAAGACCGGATTTGAACCCAGGTACTCCTGAGTCCAGGGCCAGTGCTTTATCCACTACCACTACACCACCTAGCTGCCCCCCAATTGATTTTTAAACTCCTTTCTGATTTCTTCAAGGAAGTCTTTCTGTGCTGGAGACCAGATCTTATTCTTCTCAGAGGTTCTAGGTCTCTCTGAGTTATGGTCTTTTTCTTCCAAGAATTTATCTATGGATCCACCTTTCAGCTCAAATTTCTCCAGCTGGCTAGTAGGAGGTTCTGGTTGCTTTCTCTGGAGCTTCTGTGACCTTGACTGAGGCCTTCTCCCTTAGCCTGAAGGGAGTGATTGAAGCTGTTAAATCCTTTTGCCTTCAATCAATAGTGGGCTTTACAAGGGGGGTTGAGCGGGGGTAAAGTTATCCCTCTCCCTATTGTCAGCTGGGGCTGGTTCTTCTACTCACACACCTGTGCCTGAGGCAAAAGTAGTCAGTAATTGTGTTTGTTTTGGAAAGAGGCCTCAGCCCCAATAGAGGCATGAACTCTGAGTTCCTCAGACCAGAGGAGCCTAGGGATGCAGCTCTCCTGCACTGGAAGTCTCCCCCCAGCCTTGTCAGCAAGCTCCAGAGGGTCAGCGCACCAATGCCTTTGTTCCCTAGTTGACCCAAGCCCCCACGGCCCACCAGGCTCTAGCCCTGCTCATCAAGCAGGTCTGGCTCTTGGGCCCTCAGGCTCCCAGGGCTCCAACCCTGCTGCTAATCAGGCTATTCCACAGCTGATCTGCCCTCTGAACCCGGACTCACCCAAGACTGCGGAAGACAAATCCTGAGATAGATGTCCTTTCTTCTGGCTTTTCTTTCTGGGTTTTGTTGATCGCATTTCTGTTAGGTTTGTTTCACATCATAGATGGGGAAACAGGAGACTTTTAGAACTGTGCCTGTCTTCTCTCTGTCATGTTGGCTAGAAGTCTCCATCACATTTAACTTGGAACAATGTATACCTTAAAAGCAATGTAGAGACTGGCAGACTGCCTTTTGTGGGGGATGGGGGGAGGGAAGCAGGATTGGGGGAAAAATTGTAGAACTAAAAATAAATGAAATCTTTCTAAGAAAAAAAAAGAATACCGTAAAGGGAGAAAGAACCCATCTTAGGAAGTGTTTTTAAATCAACCAGAGGTTTTTCATACTTGTTCCTGGAGATGATATGAAGCCTGGGGTATTGACTGATTACAAGGGATGACAAAGCAACTCTCTTGGCAGCTGAGTGGAGGATGGACTGAAAGAAGAGGCATGAGTGTCTTCCTTAAGATAGCAAAATCATTCACAAAATTATTGAAATAGTCCAGGCATAGGGAGATGAAAATCTGCACTAAGGTGGCATCTATATGAATGTAGAGAAGGTAGAAATGACAGGATTTAGAAACAAATTGGGTATGTGGAGTAGGTGTGACATTCTAAGATGACATTGAAATTGGCCCCCTAGGTGACTAGGAGGTTGATTGTACTTAAGATAATAGGAAGAAAATTCAGAATGAAGGTTTTGAGGAAAATTCAGAAGGAAAGTTTTTAAGGAAAAAATAATGAGCTCAGTTTGGAACATTTTTATTGATGTTTTACTTTTCCAAATACATAATTATGAAAGTTTTTTTTAATATTCATCCATATGTTAATGCATTTTTAGGGGGTTTTTTTGCAAGGCAAATAGGGTTAAGTGGCTTTCCCAAGGCCACACTGGATTTGAACCCAAGTACTCCTGACTCCAGGGCCAGTGCTTTATCCACCTAGCTGCCCTTGTTAATGCATTTTCTAAGCTACAAAATTTCTTTCCACTCTCCCTTCCCACCCCACTTGGCAGTGAACAGTCAAGTTAATATTGTAATTACACATTTGTGTTAGTCATTTTTTATATAAGGAATTTGGATTAAGGGAAAGAAATACATAAGAGACATTTTTTTAAAAAAGTGAATGTAGTGTTCCTCAGATTCTGAAGAAGAATTTTTTTTTGTTTTGTTTTGTTTTTCTTGCTCTGGATGGGGATAACATTGTCCATGTCCAATATGGTTGTCCTAGCTCTCTGAACTGCTGAGAGGAGCTGCTTCCTTCAAGGTTGATAATCTCACAATGTTGTTGTTGATGTGTACATTGTTCTAGTGGTTCTGTTCCCTTCACTCAGCATCAGATCCCATATGTCATTCCATGCTTCTGTGGAGTCTGAGCATTTATAGATACTTACTGAAAAATATTATTCTATAGTATTCATGTGCCATAATTTGTTTAGCTATTTTCCAATTGATGGGCATCCCCTCAATTTCCCATTATTTGCCACTACAAAAAAGAACTACTATGAATATTTTGGAAATGTGGAACTTTTCCCGAAAAATTTTTTACAACTTCTTCTGGGTATAGGCCTAAAATTGGAATTGTTGGGTCAAAGAGTATCATCAGTTTATTACTATTTGGGCATAGTTCCATATTGCTCCCCAGAAAGGTTGGATCACAAGTCTAACAGCAATGCATCAATATCCCAATCCTCCCACAACCTCTCCAACATTGATCACTCTCCCTTTTTTTTCAGGTTTTTTTTTTTGGCAAGGCAAACAGGGTTAAGTGGCTTGCCCAAAGCCACACAGCTAGGTAATTATTAAGTGTCTGAGACTGGACTTGAACCCAGGTACTCCTGACTCCAGGGCCGGTGCTTTATCCACTGTGCCACCTAGCCGCCCGGATCACTCTCCCTTTTGACATCTTAGCCAATCTGATAGGTGTGAGGTGATACCCTAGATGTTTTAATTTGCATTTCTCTAATCAATAATGATTTGGAGAATTTTTCATGTGATCATAAGTTTTGAACATTTTTAGTTCCAAAATTTGCTTTCTTCAAAATCCCTCTTCTACTCCTTGAAATATGGATATCCAGCTATCATCCAAAACTAAATATGGCCCAGACTGGATTCCCAATTCCATATTTAGCCTTCTCTCCTGTCACTACTTTCCATTATTCTTTTCAGCAGTACCAACCTACAGATTTCTCAGATTTAAAAAGAACTTTAGTATTATCTGTCCCAAAGTCTATCATTTTGACTTCTTGGATGATGATTTGCCTTCAGCTGGCATAGAGCAGATAATGTACATAAAAATTGTTTAAGGGAGATTTAGGGAGACCCTTCTGTCCCAATAATTTTTTCCATCTATCTATTACATTACTAGTGGTACATTTGGTCCACATTTTGTCTCAGTTACTGAAATAAATTCAAAATAAAAATTCTGTAATGCCATCTCATGATGAACCACTAGATGGAGTAAAGATACATGTTTTGTTTTACTTCTAACTTTACTTCTTTTAAAATGTATATATATATATTTAATGAAAACCAAATTTTTTTTAATTTCCATGTGCAAAGTCAAACAGAAAGAGGATCCCATGTGACAATGTGAGTTCCTATTACATCTCAAAAGATGCAAATCAGAAGGGACCTGCTTCTTAAAGTCTAAATTTCTAAGTTCTAAATTTCTGTGAGTTAAGGGAAAAAAATACTTCAATGGTCCTCTTTTCTTTCTTTTTTGGGGGACGAAGGGCAGCTCTCCATGAATAGATAGGTACCTTGCTTCCTTATCAGTCCTCTGAGATCATGCTTGAATATTGTAATAATGAATTCTTAAGCTTTTCATAATTATTTTTTCTTTATGATGTAGTTATCTTTGTATAAATTGTTCAGCTGTTTCTACTCACTTCATCTGGTTTCCCTTTGGAGACAGAGGTGTTGGTTTTTAGAAATGGGAAACCTTCAGAGCAAATCCTGCTTTAGCCATTTTCCAGCAAATCTTTTCACTTGGATTCTCAGTTTCTCTATCTATAAAGTAGAAACATTAATGGTACCTACTGCCCATTGTTGTCAAACAGGTCAAGTGAAATATTTATATTTCACTTTGTAAAGTGCCATCTTAGTGCAAATTTTCATCTCCCCATGCCTGGACTATTTCTTTTTTTTTTTTAATTTTTCAAGGCAATGGGGTTAAGTGGCTTGCCCAAGGCCACACGGCTAGGTAATTATTAAGTGTCTGAGGTCAGATTTGAACCCAGGTACTCCTGACTCCAAGGCCGGTGCTCTATTCACTGCGCCACCTAGCTGCCCCCCAATGCCTGGACTATTTCAATAGTTTTCTGATTGATTTTCCTGTCTTGGGATACTTTGTAAAGTGCTATAAAAATGTGAGATCTTATTATACCTTTCTATACCCATAAAGTGCTCTGAAAAGCCTAACTCTTATTATTCCATCCTATATGCCTAAAGTCTAAAAAACTTCTAGCTCTTATGACATTCTAAATGAAGTAGAGGTATCCTACCTGATATTTTTAATTGATTACATACACATGCACATATAAAGATTTTAGATAAAATAATTTTGAAAAGCAGAATTTGTCTTCAGTAAAATGCAAAGAAAGGTAAGATATATAAAATTTGGACCACAAAAGCTTAATATTAATTTTTTACCTGAAATTATATAATTAGAAGAGCACTGGGTGGTGCTGTGGGTAGTGTACTAGGCCTAAGCCAGGAAGATTCATCTTCCTGAGTTCAAATTTGGCCTCAGACACTAAGTAGCTATGTGACCCTGGGTAAATCACTTTACCCTGTTTGACTAGGTTTCCTCTTCTGTAAAATGAGCTGGAGAAGGAAATGACAAATCATTCTAGTATCTTTGCCAAGTAAACCCCAAATGGGTTCATGAAGCATTGGGTATTAATTACTGAAATGACTGAGCAACAATAAAATATAATTGGATTGGACTGGGTAGCAATGTTTGCATTAACTAACAGACCACAGATGTGGAAACATGGCACACCTATTCATTCAGTGAACTCTCTAAGATTTGCAGCAATGAACATGAAGGAGGTGACTAAGGGAAAGAAGGTAAGAAGACTAAATGTAAAGAATACAACATCATTAATGTGAAATGGTAAGAAAGATACTTTTTTTTTCTCCCAAGAGAGCACCAAGGATCTAATTTGAGAACTAGCTAGCTACAAGGAGTCTCAAATGACTATAAACAATGCTTTTAAAGCAACAACAAAAAATTTTGTCCACAGCCAGAGACAACAATGGAAAAGTACTGAGACCTGGTACAGTATGTTTTAAGGGGAAAATAATTTGATTGGAGTTAGAATTTATGGGTTCAAGAGCAAAATTTCAATGATTTTCCTTCTTTTAAAATGATTATCATTGAAATGGATGTCTTTATTTCTTACAACTCAATATTGAAATTATACCTCTTCTTTCCTCTGCCCAGTGAGCCAGACATAGAAACAAATATTTAAAAAGAAAAGAAAAAACAAAAGTTCAGAAGACAACAATAACTTTTTAATACTGCCTGATACATGAGATACCTTATTTCCACAGTTACTGACCCCATAGTTGTCAATGAGGAAGGAGATGCATTTTCTAGAGTCTTTTCCTGTGTCAAATTTGGTCATAACCATTATATACTCCAGTTTCTTTTGTTGTTGTTATAGCCATTATTCATATTGTTTTCCAGGTTTGACATATTTCATTATGCATCGGTTCATACAAATCTTCTCATACATCTTAGAAGATTGGTTTTTTTTTTACACCATGCTAACATCCCTTTGTGTTAATTGACTGTCCCATGTTCATTCATTACTGATGAGTAGCTACTCTTTCACTCATTTCTTTGCAATAACAAGAAATTACTGTAAATATTTTATTTTTGTCTTTGACCTTTATTTCTGTCTTTGACCTTCCCATGAGTTTATGCCTAGAAATGGAATCTTAAGTCTTTTTGTCATTTTCTTTGAATGATTCTAAAATACTTTACAGAAGTTAATTATACCACCATCAGTTCTCAGGATATTAGGTATATCTGTGTTTGTAAAGCCCCACTAACATTAACCATTTTCATCTTTTGTCATCTTTTCTAATTTGCTGGGTGTGAGACAAATTCTCAGTAATTTTTTTGTTTCTTTATCATTAATGATTTAGAGTACTATCTCATATAAGCTTTAAGTAATTTGTAAATACTTGTTCATATTCTCTGACTACTTATTCTCTAGGGACTGTGTGACCTTGGGTACTGTTGCTGGCTGTTTCCTAATCTGTAAAATGGGAATAAGATCAACAAATTATCTCACAGGATTATTGTTAAGAGTCAAGTTGGATAACATATAAAGCCCTTTGTAAATTTTAAAACACTAGTACTTTAAATTTACTATGTAAATTTTAGTTATTATTATCATTATTATAATACATCTCCTTTTCCCTATTCCTTCTGTAGTATTATAAATCTTTCTCTTCTATATTCCTTCACACAAGGGCATAGCTTTATACTTCATGGTTCCTTACAAATTTGAGAATAGAAATGATAAGAAGTCTTATTTCTGTTGCATTTTGTTTTATAAAATGCTTTTCTCTCCAGGGGTGGCTAGGTGGCACAGTGAATAGAGCACTGGCCCTGGAGTTAGGAGTACCTGAGTTCAAATCTGGCCTTAGACACTTAATAATTACCTAGCTGTGTGGCCTTGGGCAAGCCACTTAACCCCATTTCCTTGCAAAAAAAAAAAAAAAACCCAACCTAAAAAAATACTTTCCTCCCAACCATGTTTGGTGGATTAAATATTATGATGCCCATTCTATAGGTGAAGTATATGCTGAATGATTTCTTCATGATAACACAATTAATAAAATATCAAAGTTAGGATTTGCATTCCAGTCTTATGACTTCTTCTGAGATTGAAGGTCACCTGAGGACAATGTCTGTGTTTAATCTTTTGCTATGGCTTGGCAACCAACAAATATTTATGGAATGAGTTTATAAATAAATAAATAAGTTAATTTTACATTATTTTGGCAGGGGTCATGATCAGGCAGGGACCTATGGAATGAATAAATAATTTTTTAGCATAAATAGACTTTACTGAAGTGAGTGCCTCTAAGCTAAGACTGAAAATTATATCTACATAATCCCAAATTGTAATATTTCATAGCTTCTAAAAGGAATGAAAGAATTAACCAAATTAAAGTTTCTTTGACAGCTCCCAATCACTAAACACAGTGATTTGTACAGGGGGAAGCACTCTGAATATAAATTCATTCTCCAAGTCTCCTTTGATTTTGGAGATTGCCTTCCTGTACTGCTTTCTATTAATAGCTAGCATTTATTTATCACTTCAAAGTATTCAAAGTTCTTTACAAATACTATTTTTTTATCTCTACAACAACCCTGGACATAGATTTATGGACATGAAATTAGGATGACCTGAATCCAACTTTTACCTCACTAATTAGCTGTGTGAACCTAAATTAGTAATTTAAGCTCTTTCTACTTTAGTTTCCTCAATTGTAAAATGAGGAAATTAATGGCATCTACATTCCAGAATTTTGTGAGGATAAAATGAAATTACATTTGTAAAACTATTTATAAATTTAAAAGAAATGTATAAATATTAGTTATTATTATTGCTTTTGTTATTTCTAAAATATCTTTTCCCCTCCCTTCATCTTTTCTTCCCCTTTTCTATCTCTGATCTTGGAACTGGAGAAGTGTGAGGGAGTTCCAGACATACACCTATCAGGTGCTATTATTATTATTATTTCCATTTAATAGATGAGATATCTGGGGCAGACTGAAATTGAGTGACTTGTTAAAAATCACATGTGTAGATAAGTATATTATTGAGACAATATTTGAACTTCCTGATTCCAAATCTCCACTTTGCTAACTAATCATCTTAAAAAAATACATGTCTAACAAAGACAAGCTCACGTTTTCATGTTAAACAGTAGACACTATATCTGAATTTTGGCTTTCAAATGCCTTTCTCATCTATTTGTTCTATTTCTGAGCTACTAATATGGACAGATATTTTTGCAAGTGGCAGATTTAGACTCACCCTAGACTGCATATGAAATTTAACCCCGAGGTTAATAGCAAGCTTTTAAAAATAAAACTGTAATGGTTATCAGGTAAACAGGAAAAAATAAATTTCTTTTAATTCCTTGAAGGGTGATGAATAATTTAGCAAATAAAAGCTCAGGAAAGAAGTCATATTCCCAAATGAAAAATCTAGATTAGAGCATGCAATCAACTTCTCAAAATAATACCCAAATGACTTTTTAGTTCATACCTCTCCATGGACAGAGTTTCAGTGAACTCTTAATAGCCAGAATAGGGTTTTTCTCAAATTTATATCGAGCCCATTTTCAAAACAAGTTGTCAGCTTTGGTAATGAGATTGGTAATGACAAAGGATCCAAGAATATTATATATATATATGTATATATATATATATATATATTTAAGAATTGGAAAGTTTTCATCCAAAAGTTAAGTGAAGTTATGAAATAATAAAATATGGAGTTTAGAGGGATAATCTTGAAGTCAGAAAGACCTGAATTCAAATTCTAGTTGTCTAACTTTTAATACCCCCAGACAACTGTCTAAGTCAGATAAGTAGAAGCAAGTTTGAAAATGTGATATTCCTCATCATTTGAAGTACTCCTACTAACAAAAATCACAGGTTTGAACATCAACCCCCCAACACACAAAGTCAAACACACACCAACATACACACACATACATATTGTGACTTTTATTACCATAGTGGAGTACCTAATTGTGCAATTAGATACTGGAAAAATGGGATAAAACTGTAGTCCAAATTCCAATTCTTTGTGGCATTCTCCCAAAACACTTCTTTATCCCATCTGTGACATTGAAGACTTGAAGTTATATACCTAAGTAACTGTCTTTACAAAGTGAAGTAAGATGGATTTTATTGACACTTGAATTTCAAAGAAAGTCTTAGAATAAGTCCCAAGTCTGATCAATAAGAATTAAAAAATAGTGTGTGTAGTGTGTGTGTGTGTGTGCATTAAAGAGTGATTTAATTATTTTATGGGAAATTATGTATTTGGGAATCTATTTCTGTCCCTCTCCTTTATCTTTACTGAATAGTCTGGTAGAAACAGCAAAGGCAGACAGATGAATAAAATAGATTTATGGACATGAAATTAGGATGACCTGAATCCAACTTTTACCTCACTAATTAGCTGTGTGAACTTAAGTTAGTAATTTAAGCTCTTTCTACTTTAGTTTCCTCAATTGTAAAATGAGGAAATTAATGGCATCTACATTCCAGAATTTTGTGAGGATAAAATGAAATTGCATTTGTAAAACTATTTATAAATTTCAAGGAAATGTATAAATATTAGTTATTATTATTTTTTTTTGTTATTTCTAAGATATCTTTTCCCCTCCCTTCATCTTTCCTTACTCCTTGTCTATCTCTGATCTTGTAACTGGAGAAGCATAAGGGGAGTTCTAGACTTATACACCTATCAGCTCACAGGACACACAATATATCTTTGAACATCTTGTACCACACTGGGGCATTGCACTACCATTTCAGTAGGTTGCAAAGTCACTTTAAAAAAAAGTTAGTTGTAAATTGAATGCTAACTCTAAGCCAAATCTTAGAAGGAAATCTCAAAGGAAAGAAATTGAGAACTGGTTGAAAATTATTTCAAGGCAAACACATTATAAATAATTTCCTAACCATAACTCTGTATTGCATTCACAGTTGAACTAAAATGAAAAATTGGGAATGAAAGGTTTCTTCTGTCTGGTTCGAAGAAAAAAGAAATGTGGAACATATCTACATAAAGTTTTTTGACTCCCACTTCATTGGTGGTGGATAGCATTAACCCACTACAGCCCTGACAGGTTTCTCACAGTTCCAGTTGTTCCAAAATCCACCTGGTGACTCTTCTCAATGGCCCTCTGGTTTCTTATTATGACCCCTCCCTCCATCACAGTCTGCTGGTGCCTGAGGGATACCACAGTGTCACTTCACACTCACACAACCATCCCATCAAGAAAACCAAAGTTTAGTCAGTGACCAAATCCAACCTATGGTACTGAATCTCCTTTTTCAGTTTGGACTAGTTGGTGCTATCTTTCTACTCTGAAACTTGACTTCTGTGATCTTTCTATCTACCTATCTGTCTATCTCTATCTCTGTCTCTGTCTCTCTGTTTCTGTCACTGTCTCCCACTGTCTCGCTGTGTCTTTGTCTCTCTCTCTCTCTCTCTCTCTCTCTCTCTCTCTCTGTCTCTTTAGCTCTCTCTCTCTCTCTCTGTCTCTCTTTCTGTGTGTGTGTGTGTGTTTGCGTCTCTCTCTCTCTCTCTCTCTCTCTCTCTCTCTCTCTCTCTCTCTCTCTCAACTCTGAGCGACAGTTGCCACATTAGACAGAGCAGTGTACTTGGAGTAAAGAAAACCTGAGGTCTAGTCCTACATTAGACTCTTGCTACTTCTGTAGCTTTGGGCCAGTTCTTATCCTCTCTGAGGCTGTTTCTTTATCTTTAAAATGACACAGTTAGGGGCTGCTAGGTGGCACAGTGGATAGAGCACTGGCCATGGAGTTGGGAAGACCTGAGCTCAAATCCATCCTTGGACACTTAATAATTACCTAGCTGTGTGACCTTGGGCAAGTCAGTTAACCCCATGGCCTTGCAAAAATAAACAAATAAATAAATAAAATGACATAGTTGGATTAAATGACTCTCAAAAGTTCCTTCCAGCTTTAGAGCTATGATTCACATGGCAACTTAGAACAAGATAACAATAGTAATAATGGACATTCCTCTTTGTATAATGTTCAGATTAGTGTCCCTTGCTTTTTTTGAGAAAGGAATGAACAATGGCTGCAATGGCTTAGGATACTTCCAATAGAAGTACTTCAATATAGGCAGATCTACCACTTTCTTTCCCTTTTTTTTTGACTATTATCTGCATTAACCTATGACAAAATAAATCTAATGATATCAAAAATCAGCACATTGATAGTAAAAGTCCAAATTGATGTTTCTTTTTTAAAAATATTTTATTTATTTTTCTAATTACATGCAATGGTAGTTTTCAACAATCATGTTTTTTGCAAATTTTTGAGATTCACATTTTTCTCCCTTGTTCCCTTCCTTCTACCTTACAGAAAGCAATCTAATATACATCATATGTGTATGACAATGTTAAACATAAATCATATTAATCATATTGTGAAAGAAGATTCAAATCAAATTGGGAGAAAATATTTGAAAGAAAAAAACATAAGAAAACTTAAAAAAATGGAAGATATAAGCTTTGTCTGCATTTAAACTCCATAGTTCCTTCTCTGGATGGGGATGCTATTTTACACCACAAGTCTTTTCGAATTGCCTTTGGTTGATATGAACAAGTCCAACATAGTTGATCATCTTCTAATGTTGCTATTAGTGTTACAATGTTCTTCTGGTTTTGCTCTCTTCACTCAGGATCAGTTCATGCAGATTTTTCCAGGATATTCTGAAGTCCCATGTGTCATATTTTCTTATAGAACAATAGTGTTCCATCACATTCGTATACCATAATTTGTTCAGCCATTCCCCAATAGATGAGCATCTCCTAAATTTCCAATTCTTTATTACTACAAAAAGAGCTGCTATAAATAGTTTTATACATGAGGTTTTTTCACCCTATTTTGTGATCTTTTTGGAATATAGACCTAGCAGTGGTATTGCTGCATCAAAGGGTATGATGCACAGTTTTGTTGTAATTTGGATGTAATTCCAAATTTCTCTCCAGAAATGTTGTATTAGTTCACAATTCCACCATTAATAAACTGTTGTTCCAGTTTTACCACATCCCCTCCAACATTGATCATTTTACTTTTTAGTCATATTGGCCAATCTAATAGGTGTGAGGTGGCACCTCAGAGTTGTTTTAATTTGCATTTCTCTGATCAATTATGATTTAGAGTATTTTTTTCATATGGCTACAGATACCTTTAATTTCTTCACCTGAGAATTACCTTTTCATATACTTGACCATTTATCAATTGGGGAATGATTTGTATTCTTATAAATTTGACTTGGTTCTCTATATATTTTAGAAATGAGTCCTTTTTCAGAAACACTAGCTGTAAAAATTGTTACCCAACTTAACTACCTTCTTTTTAATCTTTGTTGCATTGGTTTAATTTGTGCAAGAACTTTTCAAATTAATGTAATCTACATTTTCCATTTTGCATTTTATTTTGTTCTTTAACATTTTTTCTGCTCTTTTTCATCAATCTGACATATAAACTATTTATTCCTTGTTCTCTTAAATGGTTTTGACAAGCACCTTTTATGAATAATTCCTGTATCCTTTTCAACCTTACCTTGGTATAAACTGTGAGATGTTGGTCCAAAGAGTGAGTTCTTATCCCAAAAGCTAGAATCTTTGGGTTTATCAAACAGCAGATTATTAGAGTTATTTACCACAAATTTTGTTGTATATTATCTTTTCCACTGATCCATCCCTTTATTTCTTAGCCAGTACCAAGCAGTTTTGATGACTGGTGCTTTATAATATAATTTTAGATCTGGTATGGCTAGGTCACCTTCCTTTTGCATTTTTTTATATATTCCTTTGTCATTCTTGATGTTTTTGTCCTTCCATATGAATTTAGCAGCTATTTTTTCCCTAGCAATTTAGTAATTTTTTGGTAGTTTGACTGGTATGCCTCTGAATAAGTAATTTAATTTAGGTAGACATAGCCAGACATAGCTGGCTCTGAGTATGAAGCAGGCCCAGAGGGAAAGATGGCAGCTGGTGCAGAATTCAGGTGGTTGGTCACCTTGAGCAGGAGGTCACCAGGGATCTGTTGCTGCTTCAGATGGTTTTGTCATCACTCATGTCCCAGATTTTAGTGGAACAAGCAGTACACTTGTCAAAGGCCAGGCTGACAGGAAGCACGTGATCAAACCTTTGAGAGAAACCCTCGGATCTGCTGAGGCACGAGCCCAAGTGAAGTGGGAGGCTCGTTCATGCAGTCATCACTGCTACTAGCAACAGCAAGGCCCCCTTCTGGATGCTGTAGGACAGAAATCATCAGCTCCACTGCCAAAGATCCCACGATCATGGCCAACACTGGCTGGCTGACGGTGCACTGCTGGTCTAAGGTCTGATCTCTGGTTGAATCCCCTGGGGCCAATACATCATTGCAGAAGTAGCAGCCAAGTTTGTAGCCAGGGATATTGGAAAAAATGGATGATCCTAGGTCAGCAGATGTAGTGACCTGGCTGGAATGGGGCTCCCCAGCTTCATGTTGTTTGGGCTTCTTCAGTCCATGTCTCATGACCACAAACGTGTCAAATCCCAAGGCAGCATTGATGACCAACTTCCTCTTGCTGGCTGCAATAACAGAAGGAAGCCATCGGCTTTCCCTGGTGTCCATCAATAGGAAAATCACATCATGGTCCTCAATGAGTCTCTCAAGTTGTTCCACATATTTCTGAGCTTGTTCCATGGTGACATTGGAAAAGTTCACAGGGTGACCAGGCATGGGGATACTCATGTTAAATCCTGAAGCATTCACTCCTGGGAATATTTTCTGGAGCCTCTCTGCCACAGTTAGGGCTTTTGGCTTCCCTCCTCCCAAGCAATCTTCAAATTCATATAAGGGTTGTCTCATGGGATTGGAATAAGAGATCTTTGCATTGTCCACAAAGGTGATGTGCCTAACTCCCCAACTCATTAATGTCCTGGCTACATTGCAGCCCCAGGGTACCAGCTCCAAGTAATAAACATTTAACGGACACAACTTTGTCCAACTCCAAAGTAGGCACCAACTGCCAGCACATCAATTTAAGATTCAGATCCACAGACAATTCAGCCAGCCTTTTGGGGTCCATACATTCACTGAGATTCACCATCCTTAGGCCCAGACCTCCTTTCTGGTTCTTTTCCCAACCAACAGCTTTTGGGCAATCTGAGGTACCAGGTAGTTCTGGGAGCTGGACTTCAAAGATGATGCTGTGGGTGATTGTCCCTCTCCCCCTGCAAGGTCCAGTCCGGAAGCAGAGGACTTTAACGGACTGGAAACGGTCACTCCATTTGTATGCTGCCAGGACCAATAAATTCCTCAATGGCCATCCAGGAAATTGCGCTAAATTACAAGTATCATATACTCCAATTGTAATCTTTTTCCTTTGATCTTGGCAGAAATCATTGCAGTCTTTAAGCAAGGAGATCAGGACAGAATTGACATCATAATTAAAAAGTAAGGCAATGCTGTGACTCCTTCCTGGCAAAGATTGTCATATGCACATTCAAAGGCTTGAATCTGGACTGAAGAAAACTTTTAATCCAAATGTATTGGGCTCCTGAAGGAGGGGATACACCCTCTGGAAGGTAGAGGGCAGGGTAACAAAACCAGTAGCAGAAGTAGTATTTCTTTAGATCAGAAAACGTCAAGAGCAAGAACTTGTTAAGGAGCACAGGGTTTTCGGGGGGTAGTGCCTGACTTTATTGATTCCCAGATCTCCTTTGCTACTTTTTCCAAAAGTAACTTCTTATCTGTGGTTTTGAAGGACTCAAGAGTGTTGGTGTTAAATAAGGTTCTGATCGTTGGACAGAAATGGGCTGGGGCAGGAGCATTTACAACAAAAGCACTGAACTCCAAAGTCAAATGGGCTGGCCCGAATCGCCATTATAATAATAATAACCCTTAATAGCCTTTGGTGCCTCGTTCAGGTGATACTCATTAAATTTTTTCTGGGTCAGTTCATGCCAGAATCCAGCATCCAAGGCACTACTAAATGGAGCAAACTGCAACTTGGAGAGTCCAGAGCCTGAGGAACGACATGTCTCACCAGTAGCTGTTGCCATTCTTTCCTCATAGATCACAGCGCCTCTTCCCAGGCTCCCTGATGACATTTATCCATCCCGCCGCCTGGAGGAGGGGCCTGCTCCTATTGCATTTTATGAAAAGCTTTTTCATCATCTGTTGAAATAATCATATGATTTCTGTTAGGTAAATTATTGATTGTGGTCAATTATGCTGATGTTTTTTTCAATTTTGAACCAACCCTGCATTCCTAGTATAAATCCTACTTAATAAGTGTATCATCCTAGTGATGATTTGCTATAATCCGTTTGCTGTTTTTTTAATTTTTTTTTGTTTCTGTGGATTTTTTTGCAGGGCTCTGGGATTAATTGACTTGCCCAAGGTCACACAGTTAATTAAGTATCTGAGGCTGAATTTGAACTCAGGTCCTCCTGACGCCAGGGCCAGTGCTCTATCCACTGCGCCATTTTATTGCCCCTGATTTGTTAATATTTTATTAGTAATTTTTGAATCAATTATCATTAGGGAAATTGGTCTATAATTTTCTTTCTCTCTTTTGATTCTTTCTATACCATATAGATATCAGTACCTTTTGGTAGAACTCCGTCTTCATCTATTTTTTCAAATAGTTTATATAGAATTGAAACTATTTTTCTTTGAATGTTTCATAGAATTCACTTGTGTATCCATCTGTCTCTGGAGATTTTTTTCTTAGGGAGATTATTGATGGATTGTTCAATTTCTTTTCCTGAGAATTTCTTAAATTCTTCTTCTTTTAAACAATTTATATTTTTGAAAATATTCATCCATTTCACTAAATCAAATTTTTTAGCAAATAGTTGGGCAAAATAACTCCAAATTATTACTTTAATTTCCTACTCTTTGGTGGTGAATTCACCTTTTTCATTTTTTATTCCGGTAATTTGGTTTTTATCTTCTTTTTTTAAAATTAAATTAAACAAAGGTTTATTTTATTGTTTTTTTTTCAAAAAAATTTCTTAGTTTTATTTATTAGTTCAATTGTTTTCTTACTTTTGATTTTATGAATCCTTCCTTTGATTTTCAGAATTTCTAACTTGGTATTTAATTGAGGATTTTTAATTTTTTTCTTTCTCCAGCTTTTTTGTCCAATTCATTGATCTCCTCTTTCTTTATTTGATTCATGTAAGCATTTAGAGATACAAAATTTTCTCTGCTAACTGCTTTGATCTCCTTATTGCCATTGTCTAAGATGAAATTTTAATTATTTCTATGATTTATTGTTTGACTCACTCATTCTTTAAAATTAGACTATTTAGTTTCCAATTAATTTTAGGTCTATCTCTCCAAGACCCTTTATTGCACATGATTTTTAGCATCACGATTTGAAAAGGATGCATTTAATATTTCTGCCTTTCTACATTTGATTATGAGGTTTTTATGTCCTATAACATGGTCAATTTTTGTGTAGGTACCCTGTTCCACAGAAAAAAAGGTATATTCCTTTCTATCCTCATTCAATTTTCTCCAGAGGTTTAGCACATCTCACTTTTCCAACATTCTATTCACCTTCTTAACTTCCTTATTTATATCTATCTAGTTCTGAGTCAGAGAGTCTAAGGTCCCCTGCCAGTAAAGTTTTGCTGTCTGTGTCTTCCTGTAATTCATTTCGCTTCCCCTCTAAGAATTTGTATGCTATATCACTTGGTGCATACATATTTTGTATTGAAATTTCTTCATCTATGGTACCTTTTAGTAGGATGTAGTTTCCTTCCTTATCCTTTTTAATGAGATCTCATTTTGCAATAGTTTTGTATGAGATAAGAATTATTACCCCTGTTCTTTTTCACTTTGACAGAAGCATAATATATTCAGCTCCAGTCTTACCTTTACTCTGTGTGTAACTCTGTTTCAAATGTATTTCTTGTAAGCAACATATTGTAGGATTCTGGTTCTTTAATCCACTTTACAATATCCACTTCTATTTGATGGGAGAGTTCATCCCAGTCACATTCAGTTATAAAATACTAACTTTTTATTACCCTCCATGTTGTCTCCTCTCTATTTTTACCTTTTTCCTCCTTTCTCCCTATCTCTCCTCACCAGTACTTTCCTTCTGAACACCACCTTCCTCAATCTGTTCCCCCTTCTATTAGCCATCCTCTTTTTTCTTCCCCCTTTCCCTTTTTCCTTTGTTGCTTTCCTCCTTTCTATTAGTCCCTCCTTCCCTTTCTCCCCTCTGTCCCCCAAGGGTAAGATAAATTTCTAAACCCAAATGAGTATGTGTATGATTCTCTCTTTAAGCTAAATCTGATGAGAATAAGATTCAAATGACTCTCACCTCCTCCCTTCTTTGCTTCTACTGAAATATGCCCTTTGCATGTCTTCATGTGATGTAATTTACCCCATTCTGCCTCTCCCTTCCTCCTTTCTCACTCCAGTCCCATCTTTTTTAATGTCTTAATTTTTTTTAAATCATCCCATCAAAATGAACTTCTTTATGTTCCTACCTTCAGTCTAAGTATATGCCCTCTAATAGTTAAAGTTCTCTAGAGTTTTGAGACTCTTCCTCCCATGTAGGGATGTAACCAGTATAATCTTATTGAATAGCAGGTTGTTTATAAATGAGGTATTTTACATTTTCTTCTATTTTTTCTTTTTTAAAAAAATATTATTTAACTTCCACTAGCCCCAGCCAATTCTTCAATGAGTTATTTTTTTGATAGACTTTGTATCTCCTTTTCCATTTGTTTGATTCTATTTTTAATTGGATAATTTGTCCAATTGTATTTTTGAAGGAATTATTTTCTTTTTGTATTTTCCCAGTTACATTTTTAAATGATTTGTTTTCTTCTCTCACTTTTTGATACAAGATATTAATTTTCTCTACTATTTCTTTTTCCAATTTTTTCATTTGATTTTTAAAATTCCTTTTCAACTCTTCTAAGAAATCTTTCTGGGCTGGAGACCAATTCATATTGTCCTCCTAAGTTTCACATGTAGTGGCCTTCTGCCTCTTTTTCTGGGCTAGTGCTTTGACCATCCTTATCCAAAGTAACTTCCAATAGACCCTGCTTTTGTCTGACTTTTCTTATCGTTTTGGGATTTATTACTGGGTACTATCCCAAGATTCTTATTAGAGGAGTGACTCACTTCCAGACCCTCTGTGTTGAGAATGCTAGAGGTTTGCTTACTGACCTGGAGCCATTGATGTTAGGAACTCCAGGGGGTGGCTTAGTGGACTGACCAGTAAGAAATACCAGAGGCATGCTCTCTCTCCCTCTGGACCCCCAGGCACTGAGGATGTCAACTGCCCACTCCCTGGGTCTTTGGGAATGGTAGGAATGCCTGGGGCAGTCTCTAGGTTGCCTGTGCCAGAATGCCAGACCCTCTGGGCTGAGAACTCCAGGACTCACTGTCTGGGTACAGTCATCTAGTCCAGTGGGGCAGGCTGAATGGGGGTCCTGGGCTCTCATACTGGAGTTCTCTCAGCCCTCCTGCTGAACTGTAAAAGTCTCTGTTAGAGATCCCCCATCACCACCCCCAGCCCAGGACCTCAGCTTAGTCCCCTTCTCACCCTGCCACTGGTGCATTGGGTTTCTATTCTCTGCCCTGGGTACACACACACTTCACTTTGACTGACCTGGAAAAGGTTCCACTCTGTTATGTATGTGTTCAGTCGTTCCAAAAATCTGTTAAGAAACTTGATTAATGTCATTTCTGAGGGGAAACCCAGGCAAGTTTAAAAAAGTTCCTGGCTTCTATCATTTAGAATCCTGGAGGATTCCAAGTAGTTAAATGACTGGCTCATGCCCACACAAATCAATATATGTCAAAGGTAAGAGTTGAACTGAAGCTTAGTGTTTTTGTGTTTGACTCTCCTGCTGATTTTCCATCTATCATACATGCAGATTCTCAAAGAAGTGAAAAACAAGATTGTGTTTTTCCCCTAGGCTCACATACACAGTCAGACCCAGGATTTGAGTCTGTTCTCCTGACTCACAAAACAGTACTCTTTCCACTCATGGGATCAAAATACTCATTTCTTAAGCCCCTTTGATCTGCTGGGGAATAGGGATACAAAGACCTATCTACATCACTGTTGTTAAAAGTATAGTGGTCAGTGAATGCCAGGCCAGAGCCTTGAACTGTTCCATGGTACAGGAAAAAAAAACACCCAGTTTCTAGAGTCAGAGGGTCAGGTTCAGATCTTGACTCTGCTGCTTATGGTGGCAAATCACTTAAATTCCCTGGGCCTCAGTTTCCTAATCTAAAAATACAGTTAGACTAGATGACTTCTGAAGTTCTAATCCAATAATTCTATAATCCTATGAAATGAATTGGCCAAATTCTTGGTGCCACCCAACCTTGGGACCATTCCATTATAGGCCCTGACCTTCCTCCAGGGGCCCTACCCAGACCAACTTTAAAAACTACCATTTCTATTGATAATCAAAGAATGTAAATTCCTTAGCAAGGGAAAGGAAAGAAGCAAAGGGAACTATGTAGAGCCAGAACTAGGAGACAAGAGCAAAGAGCATCTGCAAAGTCAAAGTTCCAACTATCCTTATATTTGAAATGCTTCTGACATCTCACCATTCAATCCAAGAACATCCTAGCCAATCACCAAGCCTCAACACCCATGTGTTGTTTGGTTTATCCTTTTTTTCTGGCAATGATTCACTTTCTCTAATTCTCTTTTCAGGATTCTGTACATATTAAATAAGTTTTAAAGAAGGATTTTTCTTTTTCCTCTTTTTTTTTTTTTAGATTTTTGCAAGGCAATGGGGTTAAGTGGCTTACCCAAGGCCACACAACTAGGTAATTAAGTGTCTGAGGCCGGATTTGAACTCAGGTACTCCTGACTCCAAGGCCAGTGCTCTATCCACTGCGCCACCTAGCCACCCCAAAAGAAGGATTTTTAAAAAAGCATTCTAAAACTGATTTTTTTGACTTCTTTGTTGTTGGGAATTTAATCTGAAAAGAAGAGAGCTGGCATGGATTCCAGGAATGTGAGTAACTGCCTAATAGAGATATAGTGAGTGAGACATTCATGCACTTCCAAACATGGCTTTCTCTGCTGCCTTGTATCTTCAGTGTGGTGACTTGTAGGGGATATTAGGTCTTTGAGTTTTCCATTTAAGATGATTACTTTTACTAAATAACACAAACAACTATGTATACATATATATTTACCTATATTCTTATAGATAACCACATATATGAAATCAAAGCCTTTTCTAGTTAAAAGATATTAATGATTATTTTAAATTATAAAGATCAAGTGGGACCTAAATGAAAAGATATAAGAAAATATTCCCAGGCCACCCCTTCATAGAGATGGGAAGTCTACAATTATTATACATTGTGCATATTTTCAGACTTTCTTAATGTATTGATCAGTTGTGCTAACTAGGGTTTTCTTCCCCCCTTCTTCATAAACATACTATCACATGGGATGAAATTCTGGGAAGGGGAGGGAAAGGGCTAGCAGGGTTAGCCTTTAGATTTGTGGTTACATTGACTGGGAACTGCCCAAGAGGGAGGAAAGAACTAGTGAGTTGATCTCACTCCTTTGGGTATGCACAGGCTGCCCAACTCACAGTACCAGTGAAGAATCAGTTTTCATTTTTCTCTTCTACTTCATAATTCTGGGGAATTAGAATAAAATATTTTATCTGGCATTAGCTAAATTTTAGAGTTGGAGTTATTTTCGCAATTTCCAATTAAAAGCACAGTGCAAATAGATATATAATCAAGAGATACAAAGAAATGACTTCTGCATAAAGGAGACCATACTCAAATTAATTTGAAAGTTCTTTTTAGCAGTGAGAACCTAACACATCCATGCCTCAAATCTGGGCAACTCTTGTCCACATATTCCCATTAATTATCCATAGTGTTCCCCTCAGGATACTGAAGGCCTTCCTCCCCTTCTGACATTACAAGGGGACCAGCAGAACACTGATTCTTCTATTTTCTCTCCGTGTCTCTGTCTCTGTGTCTGTTTCTCTCTGTGTGTCTCTGTCTCTCTGTCTCCCCCTCTCTCTCTCTCTCTGCTATTTCTCTGTCTCTATCTCTGTCTTTCTTCTCTCTGCTGTCTCTCTTCTCTCTTTCTCTGTCTCTCTCTGTCCCTCAGTCTCTCTCTGTCTGTCTATGTGTCTCTCTCTGCATCTCTCTCTTTTCTCTCTACCTCTCTGCTGTCTGTCTTTGTTTTTCTCTCTGTCTGTCTCTCTCTGTCTCAGTCTTTGTTTCATTCTATCTTTCTGTCTGTCTCTGTTACACACACACACACACACACACACACACACACACACACACACACACACTTGTTACTTTTACTGATAGCCTGGTCAACAATTCCATCCATAATTAAGGTACTGAATCTCCTCATTCTCAACTGACCTTTCCCAGGTTCTATATTCCACACCTGGGAAAATGTCTGGTATGGATATTAATTGAGTTTTTAATATATTAAGACATCATTTCTATCACATCACAATTTATCATCTTTTCTTCAGAACCAGTTTCAGTTAAATATTCCTTCATCCTCTGGAGCTATTCCATAATTTTCATTTTCTTCATTTGGCTTCATTGCTCCTTTTGCTATCAGTTTTTGAAGCTGATTGTCTATATGAGTTAAAAACTCAAGAGGTTTCACCTTTTCATTCATTGGTATGTTGAATAAAATTGGCATAGAATTATCAGGATGTTCCACCAATACCAAATTGCCTTTCTTTGCCAGATGATTGCAGATATTGCAATTTTTATAATTTACATAATTCCAAATGCTGCATCTTTACAATTTTTTTTATAATCTACCTATTTTCTCCCCTTTGGGGCCCTGCTTTGGTTGTAAAGCTTTAGTTATATTTCTAACCTAAATACTTCATATTACCACTCCCAACAGTCATGGTTCTTTCCTTGAAACATATAACCTTAGACTCCACTATGATTTTATTTATACTTTATGGTGTATAACATTTGAATCAGTTCTTTTGTTTTAGATGGTTTTTGATTCACAATTTGATTCTCAATTAATTCTAATAACCCATCTCCAGTTATATCCTCCTTAATATCATTTTAAGTTGTTTTTTTTTTTGCAAGGCAGATGGGGTTAAGTGGCTTGCCCAAGGCCACACAGCTAGGTAATTATTAAGTGTCTGAGACCGGATTTGAACCCAGGTACTCCTGACTCCAGGGCTGGTACTTTATCCACTGTGCCACCTAGCTGCCCCCTTAATATCATTTTAACTCAATTTATTAAGCATGTTATCCTCCCCTGAGAGGTTTTATAATCAAACTTCAATAATTTTCAGAAACGTCTGTTTTCCACCATTTAAAAAATGGTGTCTACATCTTCTAGTAATTTATAGAAACAGATAAGAGGGAGCCAAGATGATGCCATACAGACTGGAACCCAGCTGAACTCTCCCAAAATTCTCCTCCAAACAACAAATTTTGGAGCATCCCAGACAACCATTTTTTCAACCTGAGACAATTTAGGAAGTCCACAGAAGAGGTCTGTTCCACTAGGATGATGTGAGCACCAGGTAGTGAGCATGAGAGGCAACTGTAACAACAGTATGAGGAGATCAGAATATTGGTCATAAAGAAACTAAAGAAAGGCCTTAGTTGGCCCTGAGCTTAGTTGGCACTGATTAGAAACTGTATTGTCCATAAGTAACTCTATTGTCCCAGTTCCAGAGTGGGAATTAGGGTGGTGGTCAGTTACAAGGAAGCAAGAGCCTGGTCATAGTTCCAGAGTTAACAGGAATTACTAGCACCCATGCCTGAAGAGATCAGGGGACTTGGTCACAGTTCCAGAGCCAAAAAAGCACTAACACTTATAACCGAAAGGGAGTGGCGGTCACCCTGGGTAAAGACATCTGAGTGCAGACCAGGAGAGCAGTGGCCACACCCCTCACAGGACAAGTACCAAACTTGCAGATCCCTAGAACTAGCTCTGAAAATAGTAGCACAGCTCACCTAAGGAAGAGAAGGCACTGTGCCAAACTGAAGTTTGGTGAGCAGAATCCAAGTTTACATAAAAATTCAAAGTTAAGAAATAGGTTGGAAAAATGAGCAAGCAACAAAAACAACAAAAAAGAACTTGACCATAAAAGTTACTACAGTGGCAGGAAAGACCAAGATTTAAACTTAGAAAATAATAATGTGAAAACATCTAGAAGAAGGTAAAGGAGTTGGGATAACAACCAAGAATAACCTCTTTAGAAAAACAGTATAATCTGTCAGGGGAAAAACAAATATTTAATGAAATATGGGACTTCCAAGCATTTCTAATGAAAAGACCAAAGCTGAATAGAAATTTTGACTTTCAAATAGAAGAGTGAAAAGAATCACAAAAAGATAAATATGGAAGAATAATCATTAGGGACTCAATAAAGTTAAAATATTTACATTCCTGTTTAGGAAGATACATATAACCCCTAAGAACTTTATCATTATGAGGACACTTAGAAGGAGTCTGCATAGACAGAGGGTATGGGTGTTGATTATGTTGACATGATCTCAAAAAAAAAAGAATGAAGGGATGAGAAATAGGGATGTACTGTGAGAAAGAGGAAGAGAGGTATATTAGGAAAAGTTTTTCTCACACAAAGGAGGCAAACAAGGAAGAATTTTTATAGTGGAGGGGAAATGAGCAGTGGCATGCAATGAGTGAATCTCACTTTCATCAGAATTGGTTTAAAGAGGGAAGAGTATATCAATTAGATATAGCAAGTAATCTTTATTCATTAGGGAGATGGGAAGAAAGACAGACTTTTGAGGAGGAATAAATTTTAAAAAAGAGAGAGAAAGAAATACTCAGTGGAAATTGGAATGGGTGTAAAAGCACAGTTAATGATCATAACTGTGAATATGAACAGGATGAACTAACCCATAGAATAGAAGCAGAATGATTTGGAAAACAAAATCCAGTAATATATTCTATACAAGAAGCACTTAAAATGAAGGGCTGGAGCAGAGTTTATTATACTTCATCTTAGACAAAGAAAAATCAAAATAAGACCTAATTGAAAGAGATAATCAGGGAAACTAAATTTTGCTACAAGGCACTATAAACACTAAAGTAATCATTTTTAAAATTTATGATATTTCTCAAAAAAAGATCTTTTTCAAATAGCAAACTGATAAAAGTTATTCTTTAATTGATAAATGATCAAAGGCTATAAACAGGCAGTTTTAGAAGAAGAAATCAAAGCTATCATCATATGAAAATGTGCTCTAAATCACTATTGCTTAGAGGAAAGCAAATTAAAACAACTCTGATACATCACCTCATACTTATCAGCAATGACCAATGCTGGAAGGGATGAGGCAAAATAGATACATTAATGAATTTCTGGTGGTGTAGGAAACTGATTCAAGCTTTCTGGTGAACAATCTGGAACTATTTCCAAAGCGCTATATTGAGAATTGGATATTGTGATGTTAATCAAATGTGGAAAAGTTGGACAAGTTGTGGCATATGATTTTGATGGAGTACTAATGTTCAATATGGAGGGTTTAATGATGGGAGAGGACTTGCAAAAAAAAAGATAGTATTGCATATATGAACTGATTCAAAGTGAAGTGAGAAGATCCAAGAGGTCATTGTGCATACTGACAGTAATTTAATAATGATCAACTGTGAAAGATTTGATTAATCTGTTCAAAAAAGTGATCCAAAGGACTCATGATGAAAAAGTGCTATACACTTCCTAAGAGAACTGACAAATTCTGAGTGCAAATAGAAGAATAATATTCTCAATCTTTGCTGGTTTTTTATGATATGGCTGATAAAGAAATATGTTTTATATGATTTCATGTTTAAATTGATATAGTATTTGCTGCTTTAGAAGAGGGGTGGGAGGGAGGGAAGAAATCTGGAACTCAAAATTTTATTTTTCTTATTTAATATTTATTTATTCTCATTTTGTACAAATAATGTTTTTATACACTAATAAAATATTCTTGTTCAAGAGTAAACAAAATACGCCCTCCCCCCAAAATATAGACTTGCTTGAGCAATAAAGCAAAGGGGAGAGAAAAAAATTAAAATTAAAAAAAATAATAGTAATAATTGTAGGTATGGCCAGGTGGCACAATGGACAGAGCATCAGCCCTGGAGCCATGAGCACCCGAGCCCACATCTGGCCCCATACACCCAACAATGACCCCGTGGAAGCCACCCCAACCCCACTGCCCTGCAAAAACCAAAAAAAAAAAAAAAAAAGAAAAACCCAAAATAAAATAAAATAGTAATAATAGTAGGGGTAGCTGGGTGGTGGACAGAGCATCGGCCCTTGAGCCAGGAGCACCGGGGTCCAAATCCTGCCTCACACACCCAAGGATCACCCTGCTATGTGGCCTCAGGCAGGCTACCCAGCACCATTTACCCTGCACCACCCCCAAAATAATATTAATAAAAAATGTGCTTCAGTCTTTGTTCCAACACCAACAGTTCTGTCGTGGGTAGATCATATTCTTTATGATAAGTCCATCACAAAAGTTACTTCCATATTTTTCCACTGTTGCATTGCTGCTCTCAACTCCCTCTTTTTCTATTTCTCCACTACCATGTACTATATTTTCTCTTTCCTTTCACTCTGACTCTGCTGTAGGGTATCTGAGTGGTGCAACAGACAGATCCCAGGCCCTGGGGCCAAGAGGCCCTGAGCCCCCCTACCACCCCTTAGGCCCAGAATCCACCTGGCCCTATGGTCCTGGACAGGCCTTCTAATCCCAGCCCCTTGCAAGAAGTAAAAAAGAAAATGTGTTATATCTGACCATTCTCCCCCCATGGTCCATTCACTCCCCCATCACTCACATGACCCCCTTCCCCCCTGTCCCCCCCCCCCGTCTCCTTCTTACTCCAGATGCCTATACCCCATTGAGTATATATGCTGTTTCCTCTCCTAACGACCTCTGATGAGAGCAAAGATTCCCTCATTCCCCCTTGCCTCCCCTTTCCATATCATTGCAATAGTTCATTGTAATAAAGAAAAATCTTATTATATGAAATATCTTGGCCTATTCCCCCTCTCCTTTTTCTTTCTCCCTTTACATTTCCCTTTTTTCTGTTGACCCAATTTTTACACCATATTTTATCTTCAAATTTAGCCTTCTCTTGTGCTTCAACTATAAAAGCCCCTTCTACCTGCTCTATTAACTGAGAAGGTTCATATGAGTATTATCAGTGTCATTTTTCTATGCAGGAATACATGCAGTTCATCATCATTAAGTCCTTCATATTTTCCCCTTGAGATGCTTCACCTGAATCCTGTATTTGAAGATCAAACCTTCTGTTCATCTCTGGCCATTCTAACAGGAACATTTGAAATTCCCCTGGTTCACTGAAAGTCCATCTTTTTCCCTGGAAGAGGACATTCAGTTTGGCTGGGTAGTTGATTCTAGGTTGCATTCTACACTCTTTTTGCCTTCTGGTATATTATATTCCAAGCCCTACGAGCTTCCAATGTAGTTGCTGCTAAGCCCTGTGTGATCCTGACTGCAGCTCCATGATATTTGAACTGTGTCCTTCTGGCTGCTTGTAATATCTTCTCTTTTACTTGGGAGTTCTGGAACTTGGCTATAATATTCCTAGGGGTTGGTTTTTTGGGATCTCTTTCTCGGGGGGATCGGTGGATTCTCTCCATTTCTATTTTGCCCTCTGCTTCTAGGATATCAGGGTAATTTTCCTGTAGTAATTCTTTGAAAATGATGTCAAGGCTCTTTTCCTGATCATGACTTTCAGGTATTCCAATAATTTTTTAAATTATCTTTGCTAAGTTTGTTTTCCATATCAGTTTTTTCAATGAGATGTTTCACATTTTCTTCTAATTTTTCATTTTTTTGGTTTTGAAGTATTGAGTCCTGATTTCTTGTAAATTCATCAATCTCCCTTTCTATTCTTTGTTTGAAGGATTTATTTTTCTCAGAGAGTTTTCTTATCTCTTTTTCCATCTGGCCAATTTTGCCTTTTAAAGCATTCTTCTCCTCAATAACTTTTTGAGCTGTTTTATCAATTTGACCTAAGCTGATTTTTAACATGCTATTTTCTTCAGCATTTTTTTGGATTTCCTTGATTAAGCTGCTGACTTCATTTTCATGTTTTTCCTGCATCTCTCTCCTTTCTTTTCCCAGTTTTTCTTCTAACTCCCTCATTTGATTTTCAAAGTTTTTTTTGAGCTCTGTCATAGCCTGAGCCCAATTTCTGTTTTTCTTGGAGTCTTTAGATGCAGGAGCTTGTGTGTTTTCATCTTCAGACTGAGTGTTTTGATCCTTCTTGGGCTCATATGCAAAATATTTCTCAATGGTGTTCCTCTTATTTCTCTGCTTGCTCATTTTCCCAGCCTAAGCCTGTTTTGGGGTGCTTCCTGAGCTTTTGGGACACTCCCACAAGGATCTCAGTGTGTAAGGCTGTGTCCTCCCTCCTGGTTTGTGAATGACCATATGCGCCCCCCTCTGCCACTGGGCTGAGGTGGGAGGGCCCTTCTGTTCCATGGGGGGGGCCTAGACTGGGATCAGAGTCTGAATGTGGTCAGAGCCCCAGCATCCTGTTCCAGGGGCAGAGCTCTGAGGTCTCTCTCTCTTCACTCCCCTCCCTAGGTTCAATGGGCTCATGCCCTGGGGGCTCCTGCTTACCAGCTCTGCCTGCTTCTCTGTTTTCTGGATCTGGGCTGAGGTGGCCACTGTGTGCCCTGAGGGCTGGGGTCCATGTGCTCGCTCTGGCAGAGGTCCCCCAGCTGTTCCCCCAATTTGTGCCTGGTGGTCCCCAGGGGCATAGCTCAGGAAACTCCCCCGCTGCTGTGAGCTGCAGCTCCCAGCACCCTGGGGCTGCCTCCGGGAGGCTGAAGTTCTTTTGCTCTGGCAGGCCATCCCTCTGACCCTGGGGAGCAGAACCTTTCTGCTCTTTTCCAGGTTACCTTGAGTAGGAGAACTGCCTCACTGGGTCCCTCTGTGGGTTCTGTCTCGAAAATTTAGTTAGAGTCCTTAGCTTATGAGTTTTATGAGAGAGTGCCTAAGACAGGATCATTCTTGTCACCATCTTGGCTTCGCCCCCTGGGACTCAAAATTTTAAAAGAAAAGAATGTTAAAATAAATTTAAGTTAATACAAATTTAGTTATTCTTGGAAAATATTCTTGATATCTTTATTTCTTGAATAAGGTAATATTTAATTGAATACATTATTAATCTAATGAGATAATATCTGTAAAACATTTGTCACAATGTCTGTCCCAAAAAGGTGCTATATAAATGTTTATTCTCACTGCTGAACTTTAGATACTTTCCAAAACACCAGTGCTTTAGATACGTTGCATATGGATTATTCATGTTAATTTCCATGCTTCAATATAAATATAGTAACTTAATAGATATTAATATTTAACATCAAAATCACAATTACAGGGGCCAGCTATGTGGCACAGTGCATAGAGCACTGGCTGGAGTCAGGACGACCTCAGACATTTAAAATTGCCTAGCTGTGTGACCTTGGGCAAGTCACTTAATCCCATTGCCTCACAAAAAAACAAGAAAAAAATCACAATTATATCATAGAAAATGGTCTAATCCATAGACATCAAATTCATGGATATATTTAATAAAATAAATAAAAATATAATACAACATAGATTATGATCATTTGTAGTTTCTAAGTCAATATATGGTCTCCACGGTTTTGTTTCTATTTGATCTGTTTGACACCAATGTCCCTCCCTGGCACAAAGGCATGATGTTATACAAAGGCACTGGGTTATAAAGGAAGAGATTACATGGTCCCACTCCTTAAAGTTTGGGAGGAGTTCATCATTCTGTTTTCTAATCAGAGGGACAGAAATTTCTGAGGGTTCAGATGATAATATGAGCACCAGGACTGATTCAATCTTGAAGGAAGATGATTGCAAAATGAGTGCAACTGGTTGGGAAACTGAAGAGAGAAGGTTTCTTTTTTTGTTTGTTTTTGTTTTTGTTTTTGCAAGGCAATGGGGTTAAGTGGCTTGCCCAAGGCCACACAGCTAGGTAATTATTAAGTATCTGAGACCAGATTTGAACCCAGGTACTCCTGACTCCAGGGCCGGTGCTTTATCCACTGTGCCACCTAGCCGCCCCTCAAAAGCCATTATTTCAATATCTTTTCTTCTAGAAAAAAATGAAGCACTGAGTAGAACTTAGCTTTCTTGAAAAACAAGATGGTCCCTGAGGTGCCTTTCTGGTCTAGATTTATGATCCTAACTCTTCTGTATATCTAATTTACTAATGAAATGGTGATGCTCTATGTCTCCTTTGGCTGACTCATAGCTGCCCAATGACAACAGATTAGCAGTTAGTCTTCATACATCACTGTTGTAATCATTCCCCATTATTATTTCATTTATTAGAAGTTTAGAGAATTTCCTGGTCAGGAAGCTCCCTCTAACATTGCAGGTCAGCATATTCCCTAGAACTTCTAGCCTTAGAGAATTGCCTAGGACACTGAAGGTTTAAATAACTTGGTCAGTGTCACAAATCCTTCATGTGTTAGAGTTGAATCATTTAGATCAAGGAGGAGTTTGATAAATCTTTGTGAATTAAGAAGATGAAAATGGCTGCTTTTGTTTCATCTGATCTTTTGTCTCATCTGATCTTTTCCTCACTGTGGTTCCACTTAGTTTCCTCAAATTAATTTATTAATTATTAATTTATTAATCTCATTCCTTGCCTTTTAGTTCTTATGTCTAACCACTAGAGTGCAGTAATGCTCTCTGCACATCAGAAAAATAGGACAACTTGGTATACTTGTGAAGTGAGGAAGGGAAGATCCCATTCCCATAATTAGGAGTTGCATTTTTGGTATCATAAGTATTGGATACATAACTTCAGATAGACAGTTCTAAGTGTCGCATCATTTCCAAGCTATAGACTCCGATAGGATATTCTTCTCTATTCTGGGTAGCTTGGAATGCACCAGGTGAAGGAGAATACTATCTCTTTTCTGTACAGTGATTCCACAAAGTCCTTCAAAGTGCTAGTAAACTTCCTAAGCATTAAGCTCTCTCTGGACAATTTCCCTTAAAAGGTTGACATGTTTGGGGACCGAGAATTTTAAGCTCTATGGCAAAAAGAACAATTTGGTTTCCTTAATTTATCTTATTAGCTATTTTTTTAAAGTATGAGGGTGCTAAATAATAGTGGAATAAAAGAAAGGAAGAAAACTATTGGCTGCCATTTGTAATAGAGTTCTATGAAAAACAAAATCATCCAATACCGAAAGGTACCTCTGAGGTCATCCAAGTGTCCCTTTTATGGAAGCTTAAAGTGAATCTAGGTGGAAGTATGATTGGGGTAGTTGTAAGATAATTTATGCCTCCCAGAGGGTGTAAAAATGTTCCTAAAAGTTATTTTCACAAATAATGTGCTAACCCTGAGAAGAATTCTTACCACCTTGATTTGCAAAGTTTTAGGAGGGCAATGTGGAAATAATGGGTCATTAGCAGTTTTGTTTTGGAAGGACCCCAAATATAGTAGGGAACTTCCTCAATTATAAATGCAAATTCAGTATAGAAATCAACAATTGTAATATAATTTATCATCTTAAGAGTTGCCAGGGATGAGAGACTGAATGGCTTGTCCAGAGTCACAGACCAAAATGTACTAGAACTGGAACATCCAGACCCTTCAGTGTGTTATCACTTTGCCTTTGATCTTTAAAAATCTTGTTTAAAACCCTGTTAATTCAAAACAAACCTTAAGCAAACTTCCATACATCTTCAGGATAATATCCTCCTTTAAACTCTTGAAGTACTTATTGAATATACCTGAACTTGGTAATATACTGCTATTGATTTGTAATACAATGAATGTAGCCCTGATAAGGGTAGGAACCACGTCTGATACTACTCAGTACTCTGAACCTTTCCCAAAGTCCCATTGACAGTAATTCTATTAATGATCTCTGAAAACTTTTTTTTTAATATTTTTCAAGGCAATGGGGTTAAGTGGCTTGCCCAAGGCCAAATGGCTAGGTAATTATTAAGTGTCTGAGACCGGATTTGAACCCAGGTTCTCCTGACTCCAAGGCTAGTGCTCTATTCACTGCGCCACCTAGCCACCCCTCTGAAACCTTTTCTTTAAGAAATATGATATCTTTTTTCTTTTTTTTAATTTCCATCCATTTGTACATGCATATTTCCAACCTACAAAATTTCCCTCCACCCTTCCTCCCACCCCACCCCCCTCATTAGGGAACAGTCAGGTTAGTATTTTACATACATAGTTTGTTAAATGTTACTTACAAATTGGTAATTTTGGGCATGAGGAATTAGGATTAAGGGAAAGGGATACATATAACATAATTTTTATAAAGTGTTCATCAGATTCGGGAGGGGTGGGTTTTTTTTCCTTGTATGTTTTATTTTACTTCCTCTGGTTGGGGATAATATGGATCATTTCCATTCTAATACAGCTGTTCTAGCTCTCTGAACTGTCAAGAGGAGTTGCTTCCATCAAGGCCATTCATCTCAATGTTGTTGTTGATGTATTTTCTTGGCTCTACTCCCTTCGCTCAGCATCAAATCACATAAGTCATTCCATACTTCTCTAGAGTCCGATCATTTATGATTTCTTATAGAACAGTAATATTCCATAGTATTCATGTACCATAACTTGTTTAACCATTTCCCAATTGATGGGCATCCATCCCCTCAATTTCCAATTCTTTGCCACTACAAAAAGAACTGCTATGAGTATTTGGAAACATGTAGGACTTTTCCCATCTTTTACAATTTCTTCTGGATATAGTCCTAGAATTGGAATTTCTGGGTCAAAGGGTATGAACAGTTTTATTGCTCTATGGGCACAGTTCACAACTTCACCAGCAATGCATCAATGTCCCAATCCTTCCACAACCTCTCCAACATTTATCATCTTTCCTTTTTCTCATCTAGGCTAATCCAATAGGTGTGAGATGATACCTCATTGTTGTTTTAATTTGCTTTTCTCTAATCAATAGTGATTTGGAGCATTTTTTCAAATGATTATATGGAGCTTTAATTTCTTCATTTGGAAACTGTTCATATCCTTTGACCATTTATCAGTTGGGGAAATACTTGTGACCTTATAAACTTGATGCAATTCTCTATATATTTTAGAAGATTGTTTCCCAACTTTCTGCTTTTCTTCTAATTTTGGTAGCATTGATTTTATTAGTGAAAACCCTTTTTAATTTAATAAAGTCAAAAATATTAATTTTGCAGTTTATTTATATACTCTAATTCTTGTTTGATCATAAAGTTATCCCTTTTGTATAGATCAGATAGAGTATTTTTTTGGTCTATTAATTTATCTATGGTATCACTCTTTATGTCTAAATCCTGTACTCATTGTGACCTTATTTTGGTATAGGGTAGATATGAGATGTAGATCTATGCCTAGTTTTTGCCATACTATTTTCCAGTTTTCCCAACATTTTTTATCCCAGAGGCTGATGTCTTTGGGCTTGGCAAATAGTAGATTGCTGTAGTCATTTACTGCAGTTTCTTTTGAAACTATCCTAATCCATTATTCTTTTTCTTAGCTAGTACCAGGCAGTTTTGATGACTGCTGCTTTATAGTATAGTTTTAGATCTGATAGAGCTAGGCCACCTTCTTTTACATTTTTTACCATCAATTCCCTTGCTATTCCCTTGTTGCTCCACATAAATTTTGTTATTATTTTTTCTAGTTCACTAGTTATTTGGTAGTTTGATTGGTATGGCACTGAATAAGTAATTTAATTTGGGTAGAATTGTCATTTGTATTATATTAGCTTGATCTAACCATGAGCATTTTACATTTTTCCAATTATTTAGATCTGACTTTATTTGGGTAATGAGAGCTTTAAAACTGTGTTCATACAGTTTTTAGGTTTGTCTTGGGAGGTAAATTCCCAAGTATTTAATATTGTCTAAGTTATTTTAAAAGGAATTTCTCTTTCTATCTCTTGTTCTTAGGCTTTGTTGTTCATATATAGAAACAGTGATAATTTATGTAGGTTTATTTTATCCTGCTACTTTTCTGAATTTGTTAAATGTTTCAAGGAGTTTTTTAGATGATTTCCTTGGGTTCTCTCATCATATCATCATATCATCTTCAAAGAATGAAAGTTGTACTTCCTCATTGCCAATTCTGATGCCTTCAATTTCTTTTTCTTCTCTTATTGCTACTGCTAGCATTTCCAATACTATATTGAATGGTGATAATGGGTATCCTTGTTTCACCCCTGAATTTATTGGAAATGCTCTGAGTTTATTCCCATTAAAGATTTGTTGATGGGTTTAGATAGATACTATTTATTATTTTAAGGAAAACTTCATTTATTCCTAAACTTTATAATGTTTTTAATAGGAATGGATATTATATTTTATCAAAGGCTTTTTCAGCATCTATTGTGATAATCATATGAATTCTGTTGGTTTTACTATTGATATGTTTAATTATGTTGAGTATTTTCGTAATGTTGAACCATCCCTGCCTGCCTGGTATAAATCCAACCTGATCATAGTGCATTATGCAGCTAATAACTTGCTGTAGTCTCATTGCTAAAATTTTATTTAAGATTTTTGTATCAATATTCATTAGGGAGATTGGTCTATAATTTTCTTTGTCTGTTTTGGTTCTTCCTGGTTTAGGTATCAGCACCATGTTGGTGTCATAAAAGGAGTTTGACAGAGCTCCTTCTAATTTTTTAAAATAGTTTATATAGAATAGGAAATAATTGTTCCTTAAATGTTTGGTAGACTTCACTTGTAAATCCATCTGGACCTGGAGACTTTTTCTTAGGCAGTTTATTGATGGTTTCTTCAATTTCTGTTTCTTAAATGGAGTTATTTAAATATTTTATTTCCTTTAGGTTCATTCTCTTCAATTATATTCTACCCTCTAATTTATCCTAAGAGAAGTAAAGTTCTAAAGAATTAGAAGTGTTATATTTTCCCTTTTAGGGTTGTATACAATTTCATAGACTTAACCAATATTTGTTTTGCTTTGTTTTTTTTTCCCTTCTGCTTTTTATTTATCTTTTTTTATGCAAATCTTGAGTTGTATATTTGGCAATTGAATTCTCTGTCTAGTTCTGATCTTTGTGTCAGGAAATTCTAGAAGTCCCGTATTTCATTTTTTTTCCCTTATAGTATATGCTGAATTTTTCAGAGTAGTCCATTCTGGGTTGTAATCCCAGGTCCTTAGCACAACAAAATATGTTATTCTAGTTCTTCTGATCCTTCAGTGTTGAGGCTGATAGGTTCTATGTTAGTTTGATTGTGTTCCCTTTGTATTTGAATTGTTTTCATTTTGCTGCTTGCAGTATTCTCTCTTTTATTTGAGGGTTCTGGAATTTGGCTATTGCAGCCCTTGGATTCTTTCAATTATTATATTGTTATCCTGTTCTAGTTGATTTAGGCAGTTTTCCCTTATAATTTCCTGCATGATGTTTTCCAGGTTCTTTTGTTGGTCCAGGCTTTCTAGTAGTCCAATAATTCATAGATTGTCTCTCCTGGATCTGTTCTCCAAGTCATCCATTTTCCCTAGAAAGTACTTTATATTTTCTTCAATTTTTTTCTACCTTTTTATTTTGTTTGATGGAATCTTGTAATCTTGTAGATTCATTACTTTCTAACTGTTCCTTTCTAATTTTTAGGATTTTATTTTCTTCAATTATCGTCTGTTTCCTTTTTTTAGGGTTTTTTTTTTTTGCTGTGTTTCCTTTTCTAATTCTAATTCTAATTTCTAATTCTAATTCCTAATTTCTAATTTTTACTGTTAATGGAGTTCATTTTGTTGATCAATTTGTCCCAATTTTCCTGTATGACTTTCATTTCTTTTAATTTTTTTCTTCCTCTCTTCTTTAGTTTTTTAGATTCTTTTTAAAACTCTTTGATGAGTTTTTGTATTTGCATCCAATTTATAGATTGTTTTGATACTTTGCCTGTGAGTGATTTTTCACAGCTTTCTTCTTCAGACATGGCATTGTTGTCATCTTTATCTGTGAAGTATTTTCCTAGAGTGAGCACTCTTTTAGCTTTTTTGTTCATTTTTATTGTTGTGGTTCTGCTCCTGGAGTATATGGAGTATAGAGCAAAGCTTTTATTTTGCTGGGGTTAGGCTCTGATCCCTGGCTTGTTGTTGGCCAAGATGTTGCCTGTGGAATCCAGGCCTTGCCTTTTAAGAGGTTTGTTTCCTCCTTTATGTTCAGGTTCTGACTTAACAGAGTTTTGTTCCCTACCCAGTCCTGTCTTTTACCCCAGTACTCTCAAGGTTCATAGTTCATTTGGGGTGGAGATCCTCCCTGTTGGCTTGCTACCTAGCTGCTGGGACCTCTGTTATTATTAATCTGACAGGAGCTATATTGCACTATGGCTATAAGCCTGCTGGCCTTCCCTGCTCTCCCACCTCCTGGACTTTATTTATCTTTTTCCTCCAAAGAGACAGGCCTTCACTGAAGATCCTCCACAATGTCTACAGTTGAAAACTTCTCTGAATCTTCTCTTTTTTTTCTTGGTAGGATCTGTAGCATGAATGTCAGAGTACAAGCTCCATTTGTCTTTGGAAAGGAAAGATTCTGGGAGCAGGGACTTCACGCCACCATCTTGGTTCCCTCCTGGAAGTCTCAAGAAATCTGATATCTAGAGAAGAGAAGACTCAGGGAAAGTATAAGAGCTGTCTTCAAGTATTTGAAAGACTATCAGATGGGAGAGAAACAAGATTGTTCTCTTTGACCCCTAGGGTCAGTAGCAATGAGTGAAAGGAGGAGATTTATGTCAGGGAAAAAATTTCCTAGCAAATGGAACTGTCCAAAAACAATTGGAACAATAATTTGGTGGGTATGTAATAGTGTGGATTCCTTTGATGATTGGATTGGGCCATGTGTCTTTCCAATATTCAAAAGGATTCCCTGCCCTCCCCCACATCAACCCCCCTTCCTTCCCCCCACCTCACCCCCAGATCTAGATCTTCTATGCGTCAGAATCTTCTCCATATCAGAGTTCATCCACCTCCCCACTCTCAACGTATTTGTTTTTATTGGTCATTCAGAGAACGAATAGTTCAAGCATACTTAATATAATTTAACAAAATAATATACCCATTTTTAGTAGAAAAAAGGAACATTTTCAGGGATCTTGTGAAAGGAATCCATACACTGGAAGTTCATGTGATCAGAAGGGTAACTAACCCTTCTGATACTGCAGAAGGGAAGAGAAGTGAAGGGAAGGGAAAACAAAGAAAGTCTACACTATAGCCAAGGAAAACCCATTCCAAATTGGAAATGTTGTCTTTAGTATTTGATTAGGTTTCATGGAATCCTTGCTTGTAGATAAATGCTGAGTTTGAGGATATAGCCTTAGATAGCATCTGAAGAATAGAATGGTGGAAGGGATGGCATTAGCAAATGTGACTGGAATTGGTGCATACTTTGTGGTCTGGTGGATTTGTGGTATTTGTGGATTTGAAGGCTCGTCTGACCTTGCTGTGGAGTCATTTTCATCTAATTTAGATGAAGAAATTATTCTGCCTGGGTCAGTTAAATATTTATTTTTTCTAACCTGAATTGTGATAGTGGATAATCATATTTTTATTAATTCCCTATAACACAATTCCCAAAATATCTGTTCTAAAACTTCCCTTCTCTTTAATTCTACCATACTCCCTAACTTCCTATGGATGGTGTCATCTCATATTTTTTTTAGGTTTTTTTTGGGGGGGGATTAAGTCTTCTCATATTTTTTCTGAAAAAAAAATGAGACCAAACATTATGGATTCATTTAACTCTAGCTCTACATTTCTTGACTGCTATTTCTCCCTTCATCCTCATTCATTTTTTCATCTTATTAGATTCAGTACAATGTTTTTAGCCTTTTAAGATATTCTTGGGTCCTATCTCTGCTAACTAGAGTATTTGCTAGAGAGCCTTCCAGGCTTTGTCATTGAAAATTCATAAGGATGCCTTCTCTGTCATCTTTCATTTTTCTTTCTGTCATTGATAATGATTTGAAACAGGACAGGGTCCAACACAAATTCCTGGTGCCATCTCCTTCTTTTTGGGAATATAACTTTAGAGCAAGTATTAACTTGATTTTATATTTAAATCCCCACAATTAGCATAATTTTTGCCTCATACTAAGTGCCACAAAATGGTTTTTCCTACATTCACTTACCCCATTGAAGACCTTAGATAAGTAGTCTTTAGGATTCAGTTTTTATGGCAGGTAATCTCCTTCATCCTAAAGGCCTAGAAAGCACAAAGGTACACTATCTGTCTATGCTTCTGTCCTCACTGTTTTACTAAAACAGATCTCTCTTAAATCAATCTTGACTTAATCCCATGTCATTTTGCCCTGTCATCATTTTCAAATATTTTCCTATGTCATTGTATTATACAGCTCTTTCTCTCTTTGAAACTCTTTCCTTCTCCCTTAGCTCCTATGATGTCACACTCTCATCTCTCTCCTGCCTGTTTGACCACTCCTTTAGCTCCATGGATGGCTCCTTATCCTTCACCTGTTAATAAGCTTGTTTCCCAAAGTTATGATTCTAAACCTTTTTTTCCTTCTTTCCCTTGGTAATATCAACTACTTGCAAATGATTTCATTTGCATCACCAATGGATATCTCTCTTCTTTCCCCAGAAGTCTTGTTCCATAAGACTATACAGATGACTCTATTGGGAATGAACATTTACTTTGTGGATTTTCTAGACTTCTGATTCTCCACTCTGATCACCTATGTCTAGATCAGTTGGCCAACTACTCATTAACCACATTCACCAGAGATCAAAACTTATGGCACTTGGCACAATTCATTTTATAGTAAAGATATTTTATTATATCTTGTATCCACTACCAGTTTATCACATCTTTGATAGTCTTTATATCTCCCTCAAGACTGAATAAATAATTTTTTTACAAAATAATTTGTTTTACAAAAAAAGAAAACTCAACAAATCTAAACAAATTCAGCCAATCCTTGTTCTCAAAGTGCTTTACAATATAATAGGTAGAATATAATCTATCAAGTTTCTGAGGTCAGATTTGAACTCAGGTCCTCCTGACTCCAGGGCTGGTGCTGCCCCATGGAAATTCTTTTCTTAAAATTTCTATGTATGATTTGTTCTTAAGTAGTTTGATTACCCAATAATAATTACTCACAAAAATGGAACTTAGCTACTCATATAAGAATTTATGATCAATAAAAACAACCCACATATATAATACAATAATAAAACAGCATCAAACCTAGGTCAACCTATGTTCAAATACTACCTCTGGCACAACTCTCTAAGACTAAAAACAAATAGATAAAATTTACAATACTTAATAAATATTATGTCAATTATCTTCACAACAACCCTAGGAGCTAGCTACTATTGCTAACCCTATTTATAGTTAAGAAAACCCCTTTCTCTTTCCTTATAAAACCCTTATGAATTAGTTAATTCTTATTTCCATTTTACAGAAAGAAAATAAGGCTTGGAGAGTTGGCAATACTTGCCTATGAGTTAGTTACTTGTATTCACATCCATCCAAGTCTCCTGATTTTAAATCCAGTTCCCTTTCTACAATACCACTTAAAATCTTCCAATCAGGGAAAAATTTAGGAAACCTTCAGAAAATCCTCCCAGGACTATAATTCTGGGTGGTTGTTTTTAGCTAGTTAGTTTGTTTGTTTATTTGTTTTTTTTTATTAAGTCCTAGATAAGACATTTAATTCTTCAACCACACTGGGTTCTCCTAAAGTGGATCATAATTAAAGTAATTGTTTAATAACAAATGCCTTGTTCATTGTAAAATTCTCATATAACCTCAACAAATTCAAATCTCCCTGGTTGTAAAAAGGGTTTTATTAAAGCAATTTTTCCCAATTCTAAGGTAGAATAAGTTGACAGAGTTCTATATTTCTTCTATTGCATCTGCCAGATGAAAGCTTTCTGAGTCATTCGACTGTGGGAGTGTTTTTCTCTTCAGTGTTATAGTCTCACAGTTCAAATAGTAGAACTTGTTTTAATATTATGCTCCTGGGTCTCACATTGTACTAATTTAAAGGAAATTATCAAAGTTTGTTGGAAGCAACAAGGCATCATTTGAATTTATCATTTGGGAAGCTCTCTACCTCTGAGGGAAGCTTTCCATTTACAAAACAAGAGTGGATTCTTCCCCTCATTTTTTTCTACGCTAGCCGGCTTCTGACTTCATGTTTTACCTAACCTACTCTAAATTAACAAATGATATTTTAATCTTCTAATCTAATGAGCTTTTCTCAATCCTCATCCTTCTTGATCTCTCAAGAACCTTTGACACTATTGATCAACCTCTTCTCTTTGATATTCTCTTCTCTCTAGGTATTTGTGATACCCTCATGATTCTTCTCCTATTCTTCTGACCAATCCTCAATCCTTTGTTGAATTTTCATCCAGGTCATACCCATTTATACTGTATACAGTATTCACTGAGACTTTATACTGGGTCCTTTTCTCTTTTCCCACTTAACTATTTTCTTGATCTTGTCAGTTCCCATAGATTCAATTATCATCTCCATGTTGATGTTTCCTAGGTCTGTTTAACTAATACTAATCTCTTTCAACTTCTAGTCTAACATCCTCAAATATCAATTGAACATCTTCCAAAAGTCTCATGGACATCTTTAACTCATCAGATCAAAGAGAATTCATTATTTTTTCCCCAAATACTTCCCTTTTTGCTAATTTTCCTATTACTGTTAAGAGCATCATCTTTCTCTCAGTCATTTTAGGATAATCTAAAGGTTATTCTCAACTCCAACTCCTCATTCTCTCTCATACATACTAAGTATCTAATAAGTTATCAAGTTCTATTGTTTCCTCCTCTGTAATAACTCATATATATATATATATATATATATATGTATACACACACACACACACACACACACACACACACACACACATATATATATATATATATATATATATGTTTGTTTTAGCAAGGCAATGGGGTTAGGTGGCTTGCCCAAGGCTAGGCAATTATTAAGTGTCTGAGACCAGATTTGAACCCAGGTACTTCTGACTCCAGGGCCGGTGCTTTATCCACTATGCCACCTAGCTGCCCCGAATTAATGCATTTTCACTGGCTTTGCTCAATATCTGTTTTCTCCCTCTTCATTTTTTTCTCTTGGTTTCTAGTTTCCTAACAAGACCTAGAAAAAATACCATCTTCTACAAAAGCCTTCCCTTTTTTGATTATCACCAATTTATTCTGGATTTGTTTATAAGTTATCAAAAGATTTTTGGAGCTAACCTGTTTCCCAGAGCTAAGTGCCCCAAGTTTGACATAACAACAATACTTTGTGCTCTGGATGATCTCACCTCCTGGTAAAGTGTATTGCTTTGACCAACACTGGGTGTTCAATGAGGGATTTATGATTTTAGCTCCCCTTATTTCCCAAGGACTGGAAAGCCAACATCTATCACATCTAACAATGCTCACAATACTGCACTCCTGTTCCTGTCACAGAACTCTGGCTCTGCACCCACAGAGTAATCGTGATACCCCCCACCCCAGCCTGGAGACAATCAACTTAATAGCTATTCCCATAGGACACAGAAATATGAAGCATAATTCTGCCATGGCAACAGTAGCTCAAGACCTAAAAATAATTATGTCACAGTCCAGCCCACTTGTGACTTAAGCTTTGCCATTCCCCAAGTACATAAATCCTCATTCTCAGGAGTGGGTGGTATGGGGGGGGGGTTGGGGACATGTTTTGTTTGGAAGCATAATTTTCCTCCCTTTGAAATTCATTAAACTTCCTTACTATCTTGTCTCTGGCCTGCTTTGTGTGGTTCTAGCCACCCACATATTAGAAGCCAATTCCAGTTTGATGGACGTTGTCTTCCCATTAGATTATGAAATCTTTGAGAGCAGAGAATCCCTTTGGTCATCTTTTGTTTTGCTTGGGTTTTTTGCAAGGCAATGGTGTTAAGTGACTTGCTCAAGGCCACTGAGCTAGGTAACTGTTAAGTATCTGAGGCTGGATTTGAACTCATGTCCTCCTGATTCCAGGACTGGTGCTCTATCCACTGTGTCACCTAACTGCCCTCCTTTGATCTGTCTTTATATTTCCAGAACCTGGTAGGTGCTTAATAAATGCTTCTTGATTGCCTGAAAATATGTGGTAAATAAGACATGGATGGAAAATTTCAATCACATTTTCAAATGAGACCAAGATTATTTAGAGAAATAACTGATGGGGGAAAAAGATGCAAAAGAAGCATAGAGAGAATAAAATTCACTGAGTGTAGTTTTTTTTAATAGACTCACAACTGAATAAAGTGTAGTTGTAGAAAGTGTTAAGAATACATTTAGCAATTCAAAAATGTCAACAGCTAAAACAATTAGATATAGCTATTATTCATCTTGACCATTTATAGCCTAAACAATAACAGGAATAGTCAAACTGAATTTTAATAGATTATTGTGTTTCAGGAAACAGTAACAGAAAGAATCCCGTACTTCACATAAGGACCAATCAGTTTATGAGTATGTGATAGGTATCTGGGGAAGGAAATGACAAGCTACTACAGTGTCTTTGCCAAGAAAACCCAAGAAAATGGGATCACAAAGACTAGGACATGACTGAAACAACTGAACAACTACATGGACAGGCAGCTATGTGGTGAAGTAGATAAGTATTGAACCTGAACTCAGGAACAATTGGGTTCAAATACTGGTACTAACTATATGACCCTGTAAAACTCACTTAATCTTTCTCAGGCTACCGCATGGAATATTTAGGATGACCATATGAGATAAGAGACTTTAAATGCTTTGTAAATCTTAAAGTGTTAAATACCAGATATTATTATTATTATTATTATTATTACTACTATTTTGATGATCATTGTATGTCAGCAGTTCTGGATCATTTTCTGCATGATTTTGAGCAGGTCAGCTCACTTCTCTCGATTTTGTTTTTTGTTTGGGGATAATAGCAGAGAATGAGCAAGATCTTAAGGTCAAACTACACCATGCTTAGTTGTGAGTACCTTATTTTCTGAAGGAAATGGGTAATTAGAAGCTTGCCTTGTTCAGAACAGGAATGGGATATGAAAGACCATGATGGATGATGGGCAGTTGAAGAAATTGGGACTGCTGTATTTCAAATGTTGTCCTGTGAAAAAACTGAGTTGTCTTACTTCATTTAGCTCCAGAGAGCAGAGCTAGGAGCATGTGGGAAGACTGGTTCTGGAGTCAGAGAATCAGTTTCTTTATCTGTTTATCTGGACTAGAGGTCCTCTGAGGGTCCTTCCAGGTCTAGATCTTCAGTTCTTTGATCCTAAGCTGCAAAGAAGCAGATTTTCCCCTGGAAAGGAAATTTAATATTTACAACCATCCAACAATGGAGCGAGTTATCTCAGATAATATTCTGGAATTCTTGGTAAGGCCCAATTTTATAAGAAATTTCTCTCTCTCTCCCCCACCCCTTCCCTCCTTCCATCTCCCCCTCTCCCTTCTCCCTCCAAGACTTGCTTTTTTTCTTTCATTCTACCACTGCTTCCCCCCCATTTTCATTCCCTTGATTTCTCTCTTGCTCTTTCTAATCTCTCACTATTTCTTTTTTCAGTTTTAAATGATTTATTTAGTCAATTTCACATTATTACAATAATTTGTTATGAAAGTAAACATAAACCCCCCCAAAAAAGGTAAAGAAACTTCAAGAGAAATGATGTTAAAGGAAAAAAAGTGTACTTTAGTCTGTGTTCAAATACCATCGGCTCATAATTTCCTAGCTGTGTGGCCTTGGGCAAGCCACTTAACCCCACTGCCTAGCAAAAACCTAAAAAAAAAAATTCCATTGCCTCTGTCTCTGGGTTGCATTCTTTATCATAAGTCCATCAGAGAAGTAGCTTCAATATGTTATCCCACAGTTACTATTATTAACTGTATTACCCTACATTCTATTCCTCCTCACTCCCATTTATTCAGTTCTCTCTCTCTCTCCTTTCTCCCTGTCCTTCCTCAGAAGTGTATTGTATCTAACTACCCTCTCCCACAATCTTCCCTCTCTTCTGATCCCCCTCCCCTCCCCTCCCCCTATCCCCCTTCTCCCATCCCTTTCCTCTCATTTTTTCTCTAGGTTAAGATAGATTTTTATACCCTATTGAGGGTTATGTTATTCTGCACTCAGCCATTTCTGACGAGAATGAAGGCTCACTCATTCCCCCCTCCCCCTTCCACTCCAATGCAAATGTTTTTTCTTGACCCTTTTATGTGAAATAGCTTAGCTCATTCTACCTCTCCTTTCCTGTTCTCCCAGTATTTTCCTTTATCACCCATTGACTCCATCTTTATATTATACCAATATATTCATCTCCCTCCTATGCCTTGTCCATATATGCTCCTTCCAACTGTTCTAATAAAGAAGGTTCATATGAGTTATCAGTATCTTCTTCCCATGCAGAAATACATGTAATTTAATATCACTGAATCCCTCATACTTTACACTTCTCATCCACTCTCTCTATATATATGCTTCACTTGAGTCCTGAACTTGAAGATCAAACTTTCTGTTCAGCTCTGGTCATTTCAACAGGAAGGTTTGAAAGTCTCCTGTTTCACTGAAAATCCACTTTTTTCTCTGGAAGAGAATATTCAGTTTTGCTGAGTAGCTGATTCTGAGTTATAATCCAGGCTCTTTTGCCTTTCAAAATATCATATTCCAAGCCCTGCAAACCCTTAATGTAGATGCTGCCAATCCAGTGTAATCCTGATTATAGATTGAATTTGTTTCTTTCTGACTGCTTGTAATATTTTCTCTTTGACTTGGAAGTTTTGAAATTTGGCTATAAAATTCCAGGAAGGGTTTTTTTGGGAGGGGAATCTCTTTCAGGAGGTTATCAGTAGATTCCTTTAATTTCTATTTTACCTTCTGCTTCTAGGATCTCAGGGCAATTTTGCTGCATTATTTTTTGAAAAATGAGGTTTAGGCTCTTTTCCTGAGCATGAATTTCAGGTAACCCAATAATTTTTAAACTACCTCTTCTGGATCTGTTTTCCAGGTCATTTGTTTTTCCAATGAGATATTTCACATTTTTTTCCCTAGATTTTTGTTCTTTTGGTTTTGTTTTATAATTTATTGAGTTCTCAGTCATCAGCTTCCTTTAGTTCCATCCTACATTTTAAGGAATTATTTTCTTCTAAGAGCTTTTTAATTTCCTTTTCCATTTGATCAATTCTGTTTTTTAAGGTATTCTTCTCATTTGCCTTTTGGACAACTTTTTCCATTTCACCTCAACTGGTTTTTCAACATGTTATTTTCTTCTTCACCAAATTGCTGACTTGGTTTTCATGATTTTCCAGCATCACTCTCATTTCTATTCCCAATTTTTTCCTCTGCCTTCCTTACTTGCTTTTCAAAGGTTTTTCTAACTTTTTTCATAGCCTGAGACCATTTCCTATTTTTCTGGCAGGCTTTGGATATAAAAATTTTGACTTCATTATCTTCTGAGTGTGTATTTTGATCCTCCATGGGACCAAAGTTATTTTCTCTGATCAGATTCTTGTTTTTATTGTTATTTGCCCATTTTCTCAGCCTATGACTGATTTACCACAATTCCAAGGCTTTGGGGGATTTTGGAATAACTTCCCTTCCACTTAATATCTTCAATGTCTTAGGAGAGGCCTTGACTGCTCTCTTGCCTGTGCTCTGATCTGTGGATGACCACAGGCCCTCCCCCCTGCCCTGGAGTTGGGAGGAGGGTCCCTGTTCTGTTATGGGGGCTCAGACTGTGACCTGGAACTTGAATGTGGGCAAACAGCAGAGTCCTGCCCCAGGGAGAGCAGAGAGACCTCTGTAGTCTCTCCCCACCACTTTACCATCTGTGGGCTGGGTGCAGGTCCACAGATTCCCCAGGAGCAGTTGCCCTGAGGAATACTGATGTGGCAGAGTTCTCCCACTGACTCTCCAAGCCATCCCTGGGGATCCCCTGTCAGAGAGGTCTGGAAACCACTCCCACTACCACCAACCCATACACCCCCAGGGACCCAAGGACCCTGTGGGCTGTTCCTTGAAGACTGGAGAAGGTTGACTCCAGCATGGTATGGCTGCCCAGTTCCCACAGATCTACCAAGTTGTCTTGAACTGGGAAATTACTTCATTCAGTTTTTCTGTGGGTTCAACCCCTCTAAAATATGGTTAGAGTAATAATTTTACAATTTTGGAGTTTTGGGGGGAAATGTTTCTGTGAATTTCTGCCCTTACACCATCATCTTGGCTCTGCCTCCCTCACTACTTCTTTTCCCTCATCCATTTAATATTTCCCACTCATTTTTTTTCTCATTTTCTCATCTCTCAATCTTTCATTTTGTTTCTCTTTCTCACTTTCATCTTACCTCTCTTTTCCTCTCTCTCCCTTTCTCTCTCTTTCTTTCTCTCTGTCATACATGCCATCGAATTTGAAAAAAAAGCTGAGCATTTATCTATTATTTATGATATTCATATGAAAGAGAAATCATTGTTTAAGATAAAAAGCAAAAGGCCATGCATAGCACTAGAAGGTAAAATAATTCTGATTTTCCCCCATGGGAATATTTTCAGTATTCAACTGTATTCTTGAAGTGGACTTGCACAGTCCAGTTAGAATTCTTACTTGAATTGGAAGCCAGTTCAAGATTACCCTGTGCATGGATCTATTTTCAAACATGGCATCTCCAAAGTCCTCAGAGTAAAGAAAATCCTTCAGAAGCCAATTCAAAATTTATTTTGACTTCTAGTATTAGATGAACTCATTATCTTTCTTAAAACCTAAAGAGAACTTTTTTCACTTAATAGTATTTTTTCTAATTATGCATAAAGATAGTTATCACCATTCATTTTTGTAAGATTTTGAGTTCCACATTTTTCTACCTCCTTCCCTCCCTCCACTTCACTCTCCCCAAGACAGATAGTAATCTGATATAAATTATACATGTACAATCATGCTAAAAATATCTCCATATTAGTCATATTGTGAAGGAAGAATAAGAACAAAAAGGGAAAAATCATGAGAAAGAAAAACAAAAAGTAATTTTTTTAAAAAGTGAAAATAGCTTCAATCTGCATTCAGACTACATAGTTCTTTCTCTGGATATGGATGACATTTTTCATCACAAATCTTTTGGAATTGTCTTTGATCACTGGATTGCTGAGCAGAGCTAATTTTATCATAGTTGATCATCAGACCATGTTGCTTTTACTATATGCAACATTTTCCTGGTTCTGTTCACCTCACTCAGCATCAGTTCATGTAAATCTTTCTAGGGTTTTTTGAAATCTGCCTGCTCATCATTTCTTTTAGTACTCCATTACATTCGTATAATCTGAACTTGTTTATCCATTCCTCAACTGATGACCACCCCCTCAATTTCCAATTCTTTGCTACCACAAAAAGAGCTGCTATAAATATTTTTGGACCTGTGGGTCTTTTTTTCTTTTTTTATAATCTCTTTGGGATATAGATTTAGTGGTAGTATTACTAGATCAAAAGATATGTACATAGTCCTTTGGGCATAGTGATAACATTTTTTTAAAATAAAGATCAAATTGATATATTTTTGCAGGTATATCATCGCTCTATTCTTTAGATATAACAACTTGCAAAAGGATTATACTGAAACAGAGCAAGAAAAAATGTCAACTTGTAGTGAAAGGAAAAAAAATCCTTAGTAGCACCAAGGAAGTTTTAAAATAAACTATTAAAATAGTGTAAGAGCTTAGCCTCAGAGAAAGTCTCTTGGCTTTATTTTTAGCATCAACAAAGGCTTGCTATTAGTTATGACTCACAACCCAATATCACTACCCCTCTCTTAGTAATCCAGGAAATTTTGTGCTAGACAGAAGGAGGTGCCTTTACAAGGCTGGGGGAAAAAAAGGGAGCGTGAAATCACAGTCCCCAGCCTACCATTTTGATTTGCTATCTAACATGATTTCTGTAGATTGATCATAAAAGCATAGAATGGTACAGTTGAAAGGAATCTTAGAGATTATCTAACTCATCTTCTTTTCTTTTATAGATGAGAAACTGAAGCCTAAAGAGGTTGTAACTCTTTTTAAGGTCATACAGATAGTAGCTTAACTAAGAAACAAGCCCAGGTCCCTTTGACTCCAAATCCAGTCTAGCCCTCCAGGGAAGGCAAGGAATGAAAAGAAAGGGAAGATCTTGTAATTATTGGTAGGACTTCATTCTTTAGATAATTTCATTTGTGGAAGGAAGTCCCAGGAAGGATACTTCCTCCAACAATGCATAGGCAATAAGGATCAGACCTGTGATTTTTCTGGTATAAGAAATTTCCAGAGGCAACTAGGTGGCATCATAGTGCAAAGAGTGGTGGGTAGGAAGATCTGGCCTCAGACTCTTAGTTGCTGAGTGACCCTGGGCAAGTCACTTCAACCTGTTGATCTCAGTTTCCTTACTTGTCAAATGGACTGGAGAAAGAAATAGCAAACAACTCCAGTATCTCTGCCAAGGAAATCCTAGATGGGGTCATGAAAAGTCAAGCAGGACTGAAAAATGTCTCAACAATAATAACAGCAAAAGGAAATTTCCAAGTGAGGAAAATCCCTCTACCAATTTCTACATTTCTGTCTTACAATGTTACCTAAAACACTGAAAGGTTAAGAGATTTGCCCAGGATCACAGAAATGGTATGGGTCAGAAGCAGGAAGGTTGACTTTTTAATGTACTACCCCACCAATTCACAATTTATCTGGAGGTTATTATTATTTATTATTTGTCTGGAGTTTCCTGAGAGCAGTTAGAGATTCAGTGAGTTTTCCAAGGTCACACAGATAATTTGTAACCAAGAAAGGACTTGAACCCAAAATCTTTCTTACTCCAAGGGTGGAATTACCTCAAACTACCCAATGCAGACTCACAAGATCTCATATTCTATGGAACTAATTTTTCTGATCAAAGGAGGTTTGTTTCTGCTAATATCTTACTCTGATATCTCATTGTAATAATATAATAATGACTAGGATTTACACTGTGCTTTAAGGTTTATAAGGCAATCGATACATGTTATCTCATTTAATCTTCACAACAACCTTCTTAAGTAGATTCTATTTTTAATCTCATTTTACAGATGAAGAAATTCCCACAGGATAAGTGACCTGTTTAGGGTCAGCTATCTAGTTAAGTGTCCTAGGCAAAATTTTAACTCTGGTCTTCCTGGCTCTTTGTCAAAGACTGTACCCACTGTATCACATAGCAATCATGTAGAGGTGACTTTGGACTCTTGAAAGAAATGAAAAAAGCTATATAAAAGCAAATGCAAATTGCAACAGCTCCTTCCAAACTGGAAAGTCTTCCAATCCAGTCCTGGAAAGAAATTTTGACTCTCTAGCATATGGATAAGCTTGGAAAAATTTGGAGAGATTCCTTGGCAGAAAATTGGTTCATCACCAAGTGATAAATGTGTTTGACCACAGGAATTCATGAAGACCTACTGAAGTGCAGAGAGGTTATGTGGTTCATTCATTCATCATTCATTGACGAATATATCGATCTTTGGAATAATAAAGTGAAAGAAGATGTAGGATTGCTCATAGGTTACCAACCTATGAAATTGTTTCTTGTGCTTGTATTTGTGCATACATATATGTATGTGTAAATGTGTGCATGTTAATATGTGGCACCAGCTCATTCCTTTACACATGAGCTTCTTCCCAGAGTCTTTCTCTCCCTTCAGGGACTCCTCACTGAAGAAGGACTGGAACTGGATGTGTCCTTTCATGAAACTAGAAGCCAGAAGGAAAAGGACCTCTCCTTTTCCAAGTCTGCATCAATTCTACCCCTCATTAAGGCATGGAGCATCAAATAATAATCCTCCACCAGTAAGGAGATAATTAAGCAAATAGGACTGAACCCCTGGTTACCTACATACTTTTTGATTTATATATTGAAAACAGGAAGCTTGGAAGCCAGGGAGACCTGGATAGAAATTCCACTTCCTTTTTGTTGTTGTTGTTGTTGTTTTGCTTTTTTAGGTTTGTTTGTTTTTTTTGCAAGACAAATGGGGTTAGGTGGCTTGCCCAAGGCCACACAGCTAAGTAATTATTAAGTGTCTGAGACCGGATTTGAACCCAGGTACTCCTGACTCCAAGGCCAGTGCTTTATCCACTATGCCACCTAGCTGCCCCCCACTTCCTTTTTTTTTTTTAATTTTTATTTATTTAAGGCAATGGGGTTAAGTGGTTTGCCCAAGGTCACACAGCTGAGGTCACATTTGAACTCAGGTCCTCCTGAGGTTTCAGGACTGGTGTTCTATTCACTGTACCCCCTAGTTGCCCCCTAAAGTTCTACTTCTGACATAGGTTGACTGTGTGGCCCTGGGCATCTCTTAGTTTTCTAGATAACTGTCTAAGACTATAATATAAGGGAATATCCTTCCATTGAAAATTGGATGAATAAATTGGACCATATGAATGCAATGAAAAGATCTATTGTGATGAAAGAAATGAGGGAAAAGGTAGTTTTAAACATGGGAAGTCTTATATGAGTAGAGGAAGAGTGAGTAAACAGAAACAACAAAAATTTATATTATAACATCACTATTACAAAAACAAAGATTCTGAAATATTTAAGAACTTTGATCACTTAAGTGATCTACCATAATTCCAGAAGTCTACTATTTACATCACAATGGATAGATGATGGGCTAATATGAACAATAAATGCATTTGGGGACATAATTAATGTGTAATGTGCTTGTTTATATTTTTGTGATATGGGATCATTTCTTTCTCCCTCTTTCCTTCCTTCCTCCAACCTTTCTCTTCTCTTTCTATTCTTTCTTCTTCCTCCTTCTCCACTCTCTTCTCCCTCCTCCTTCATCAATGGAGACTAGGGCAAAAAGAGTTTTAAAAGGAGAAGCCAAAATGTCTGCCTCTCTGTTTCTTACTCTACCCTTCTGTCTCTCTGGCACTGTCTATCTGTTTGTCTCTGTCCGTCTGTCTCTCCATATCCTTTCCACTTTTACTTCGACTACTTGGGAACTTAACAAGCTCTCCTTCACACTTCAAAAAAAAAATCTTTTGTGCAAAAACCCTTAAGAAAAACTAGGGAAGGGGGAAGCCAGAATGGAAAGAACACTGACCCTGAAGTCAGGAGGACCTGAGTTCAAATTCGGCCTCAGACATTTAATGATTACTTAGCTGTGTGACTTAGTGCAAGTCACTGGATCCTACTGCCTTGCAAAAAAAAAGAATAGCTGAGGATGCAAATACAAAATTAAATGGTGCTTGCCCTCATAGAACTTCTAGTCTTCTAAATGTAGCTTCCTCTTCTTTGAAGATCATGTAGCAGAAATTGGTTGACAATTGGATAGGGGTGTGTTTTCAAGGGGCTTGTTTGCCAAGCATACTTTTTTTTTTTTAAGATTTTTGCAAGGCAAATGGGGTTAAGTGGCTTGCCCAAGGCCACACAGCTAGGTAATTATTAAGTGTCTGATGCAGGATTTGAACTCAGGTACTCCTGACTCCAGGGCCCATGCTTTGTCCACTGCGCCACCTAGCCGCCCCAAGCATACTTTTTTGTCTCCATACCCTATAGCTCTGAAATTCAATTTCAGCAAAACTCTTTGATCTGATGTTGCTTCTTTAATTTGTAAAACAGAGATAATACTAATTTTATTACTTTGTGAACATGCTATGAGAGAGGACCCATCTGGGTATGTTAGGATATTCAAAATCCAAACTCTCCTCTAATACCTTCTGGTATAAGACCCCTCTAATGATGCAGATCAGCATATTCTTTGTCCCTTGGATCAGATAGATAGATAGATAGGTAGATAGATAGATAGATAGGTATATATTGATTAACCTTGTTTAATAAGCATTCACACATATCTCTATAAGTCATGAATTAATAAGCAAATATCAGTTTTTAATGACTAAAGGAAATTTCCTTACCAGGAGCTCTTCCTACTCAATGAAACTTAAGTTTGACCAAAAACAACCAAAATAAATCTCTTACCTAACTTGTATTTTGGGGGAGAAAGAACTTTGTAAAACTTAAGTCTTAGAAAATTTTATTTGTTATTTTAAAAATTATTTTAGTTATTTATTATTAATGTTTACTACTACTATAGGGGCAGCTAGGTGGCGCAGTGGACAAAGCATGGGCCCTGGAGTCAGGAGTACCTGGGTTCAAATCTGGTCTCAGACACTTAATAATTACCTAGCTGTGTGGCCTTGGGCAAGCCACTTAACCCCATTTGCCTGGCAAAATCCTAAAAAAAAAATACTACTACTATGACTGTGGTCAATTTTAAACAAATCTTTCAGAGAATTTTTTTTTCTCTAAGTTTTCTTCTATAGGTTTAGAACTGTTAGGGATTTTAGAGATCATCTAATTCAATCTAATCTGTTTTACAAAATGAGGAAATTGAGGTATAGAGAGATTTAGGAACTAACTAGGATCACCCAAAGTCATTAAAAAAATCAGGAGGTGCTGAGGTGGGGCTCCAAACCAGTCTATTCACCTTAGGGAACCCTCAGTGTCTATACATAAATCAAGAGTTCTTTGATCCTCTTAATCATTGCCAATGGCATGCTCATAAAGTAGAGAAAGAAAGATGCTTTCAAAGAAGCAAGGCAAAGGTATACCTTTCCTTATGCTCATATTTATTGTGAAAATTCTTTGAGTAGATTAAGAGAAGATTCCATGTTTTTTCCATAATAATAATAATAATAATAATAATAATAATAATAACTGACATTTATATTATACTTTAGTAATGTGCCAAGTACTTTAGTGACATTATCCTATTTAATTCCTACAACAACCTGGAGGGAAGAAAAAAGGAAATTTACATGATAACTTTATTATTTATTTAAAAGGAATCATTAATTGTACATAATTGATTTGAAGTTTCTTGTACAATCATCTTTTTTATTGTATTATTTTTGAAATGCTTGTTTTATTCCATGAGTTAAAAAAATAAAATTTTAATAAATTTAAAAAAATAACCTGCTAAGGTAAGTAGTACTAATTATCCCCATTTTTTACAGATAAGAAAACTGAGGCAGAGAGAAATTATATAACTTACTCAAGGAAGAGATTTAAAAGTTAAAACTGAGAAAAAGCAGGAGATAACTTGATAGATCTAGATCCCAATTCTACAGACCATGCTTGGACTTCTGATGAATCCAGATCTAAGGGGTCCAAGAATTTGTCTTTGCACTAAGTATTGTCAAGTTCAAATTTAAATCTAATGAAATATGCTGCATAAATGCACCTTTCTGCAAGTGAAGCTTTGAAAAGATTGAAAACCACTGATCTATTCCAGCTCCCTTATTTTATAGATGAGGAAATGAAGGCTCAGAAAGATTATGTAGATAATGGGTAATAGAGGTAAATCAAAGTCAGGTCTCCTGATTCCTGATGAAGGAATTTTTTCCATTGTGCCAAGGCCTCCTGGCTCCAAAGTTGGTGATTAACTCCCTCGACCTCAGCTGCCTCTCTTGGTGCTGTTCTAGTCACTTCAGAGTATGTATTTTTATGGGAACCTAATTAGGCATTAAATTTCAATAAAAATTAAGCTGATTTGATATAATATTCAGCAAATTAAACTGCCAAAAAAAGACTTCTCCTCATTACAAATACTTGTTATAGCTAACTTCTCCAATTTGGAAATAAACCATCTGTTAATTACCCTTAAAATGACATCAATTTGCATTTTTGAGGTGATTAATGTTTTAGAACTTTGTTCTATATAACACCACTCTAGACTACAGAAATCTCTGCACTTTCCTTCTCCCCTCAAGACATTTCCATTTTGCAGACCTCAATTTCTGACTCAAGCCTGTACTTCAGAAGAATGAGGTCAATCCACCTAATATCACCTGCCTGATCTTTCTGCCAAAGGACAATAACCAAGTACTGAATGGAAAATCTTACACAAAGCAAGATTAGACTTTGTGCTAATGAGAATGGGTATTGATTACAGAGATGCTATCGATCAGGTACCATACAGCAAAGTTACTGTAACCCCACAGTTTATTTCTTCCCTTAATCCCTTTCTGGCAGACCCAGGGATTCTAGGTCTACAAGTGACCTTGTTTTCTAAATGCTGTTTTCTTTCTCCTTGAAAGGGTTAGACTGGTTCTGAAAGAATAGAGTGCCATATAAAAATATTTTTCTAAAAGAAAAAGAATTCCCTCTGTGTGTTTCTCAGGGTCTCTCTGTCTGTTTCTGTCTCTGTCTCTGTCTCTGTGTGTGTGTGTGTGTGTGTGTGTGTGTGTGTGTGTGTGTTTCTCCCTCCCTTCTTCCTTTATATCCTCTATTTCTTTATTTCTTTCTTTCTCTCTTTTTTCCTGTCTTTCTCTGATTGTCTGTGTTTCTCTGTCACTGTCTGTTTGTCTCTCTGGTTCTCTTTGTATATGTCTGTCTCCCTCCTTCCTCTCTCTGATTCTCTTTTTTCTCGTTTTTCAAATATTCATCACCTATTTTAAGCATTCTAATCTATGAACAGTAACAAAAAATATGCAAAAATGAAACAAAAAAGAAAACAAAACTACTCTATGTAATCACAACTATTCTAATACAAGATTAAATGACTATATATATATTCATATATGTACACTTTTTATTTTTAGCTGTTGTTAAAAGAAACAGAAGTTGCATTTATTCTTAACTTTGAAAAAGAATTGAACAACCAAGTCAATCTATGTGTTTAACATGGGTGCCATTTATTGTTGACTTGATTCATCTAGTTGTATTTATTATTTGTTATACTTTTGATTTTACTTTATTTACTCTGCATAACTTCCCATGTTTCTAAGAAACTGTGATGACTAATAATATTGTATTACATTAATATGCCATAATTTATTTAATCATTCAAAAATCATTAAATTTAAAATTTATCTATAAATCTATATTTCCTTTTGCTTTTGCAATAACAAATAGTGATACTAGAAATATCTTTGTACAGTAAATCTTTGAAGTCCCAACTAAAACTCAGTCCTTTCTGGGAAGTCTTTCCTCTTAATTCTTTTATCTTCCTCTGCTAATTATTTCCCATATAAAGCTTATTTATATATATGTTTGCAAGTTGTCTCTCCCATTAGATTGTAAAGTTTCTTGATGGGAGGGACAGTTTTGCTTCTTTTTTGTTTTTAGGTGCTTAATACAGTTTTTGTGTTTAATAAATGTTTTTTGATTATTTGAGTTGCATTGACCTGGAAAGAGGCACAGATTGATAGCTGAGCTCTGTAGATTCTCCACCTAACTCCAATAATGATGAGGATAGGCATTTTATTTATTTTTCCTGTGCATATAATTAGGTCAAATTTTCGGGGGTCTCTATTGCCACCGCCATCATCACCATCATCTTCATTTTGCCAGACAGGTGATTTTACCAGTATAGGGACAACCTAAGAAGGAAACTCTCTCTATAGTTGCAGATCAGCAGTGGTTCCTCAGCTTGTAATATTAGAAGCTTGCCTAGGGGCCATGAGAGGTTAAGCAACTTTCTCAGGATGACAAAACCAGAGGTATTAAGAGGCAAGGCTCGAAACATCATCTTCCTGATTCTGCTTTCAGTCCTCACTTCAATATGTTCCAATATCTCAAGTATTATAATTCTGATTTAGTAGGACAGTAAGTACTAACTAAATATGGAGTCTTATGATGCTAAAAGATCAAGCAAGATCTCACCTCTACACAAACAGAATTCAGGCTTTAATTAGTCTATGTCTTTCAGTTAAATAAAAATCACCTAATGGTTCACTAAAAACAAAACCATTTCCTCCAGGTTACTCCACCTTCAATTAGTCTGACTCTAACTTTGTCTAGTGGGAAGGTGGGAAAGAAAGAGAAGGAGATGATAGTTAAGCAATATTCATATATATCTGAATAGACATGAACCCAGATGGAATGATGCTTTCCATGGAAACTTTGTGTTAATCTTGGCAGAATTTTAATTGTAATTTTGGAAACCCGAAGGGAGTCTTTCATTTTAATTACCATAGTGCCCTTTTATTTCCATAGTCTGTATTAGAGATTTTTAAAATCCTTTTACCTAACTTACTTTCATGTCAATATGGCAACTGAGCCAAGAAAACATGATGCCAAGCATTCTCATAGTTATGGAATCAATATCTTAAAGTGAGCCTTTCAACAGTAATTCATTTATTAAGTGTCTCTTTCATATCCTATACCTCCATGAATGTGTTTGCACAATGCATCAGGATATTGACATTTATAGGTTTAAAAAGTATGAAATGAATAGTGATTTTAACTGTGATCAAGAAAGGCAGTGAGTCAGATTCTCCCATGCCATAATTCATATGTAAGCAGCAATGTTTTTTTCACGGTACTGACACAATTATTAATCAATTCAACAGACACTTATTAAGCACCTTCAAGGACTGTTTTAGCAGTTATTTAGGATCCAGTGGAAAAAAGAGAAACAAGCTGTGCACATAGGGAGCTTACACTCTACTGGGGAAGAGAAAATGCTTATGCATACACTAAAATATGTGTGAAAGAGACACAAGTGTAATAATGTAATTGTTTGCTGGGCTGGTGAGCAAGCAGAGAAATTTATGGGTTATTTTTGTCCTCTCTGCCACCTCCACTTTTTTGGAGTGCTAGGCTACCTTCTAAATATCTCTCTCATATTCTTTCCTTTTACAGGTCCCCCCCCCACTGCAGGTCATGGAATGTATTACAATAGCCTGCTGGGGATCTGCCTGCCTCAAGTCACACCCCATTCTAAGTCTTCCACTCAGCCATCAAAATTCTCTTCCTAATGTCCAGGTCTGACTATGTTAGACCCCATTCAATATACCCCCAACCTATCTATCATCTCCAGGATCAAATATAAACTTCTCTGGCTTCTAAAGTTCTTCACAACCTGGCTCCTTCCTGCCTACCCCCTCTTCTCTTTTGTTCTGTGGTCCAACAATCATGGTCCTCCTTGCTGTTCTTCACACAACATACCATCTCCAAACTCTGGTCATTTCCCCTGCTGACCCCCATTCCTGGAACTCTCTGCCTCCTGGCTTCCTGACTTCTCCTAGTAGCTAAACCTTTCCCAAACCCCTTCAAAGCTAGTGCATTCCACCCAAGATTACTGTATCCCATATAGAGTTCATAGAGTTCAGGTCAAGGAGACCTGAGTTCAACTATGACTTCAGACTAAGTCACTTAAACCCATTTACTTCAATTTTCTCAAAAAGATCAAGATCCCACCTCTACGCTGGAGGACATGGCAAACCACCCCAGTATCTTTGCCAAGAAAACCCCAAATGACTGAAAAACAACTGAGCAGCAAATCCTGCATATATAGCTTACATGTACATGGTTTTTTTGCATGTTCTCTACTCCATTAAAATGTAAGTTCCTTGAGGGCAAGGGTCAAGTTTTAACTTAGCATTGCATAAAATACAGTACTTAGCCCATAATGAACTCTTAGTTCCTTGACTTGTTGACCTGACTCAGTTCAACTCTCCTTGAGATAAAGGAAATATCTCTTGCCATATTCTGATACCACTCTCTGGGGAGTGGTTCCCTTCCAAACCAACCCACTAGTCATGACAGATGCCTAACTCACTTAGTTTCCATTCCTGATTTATTTATTGATGCTTAGAGAAATCACAGTAAATGTGTTTCCTCTGGGGAGTTGTTAAAATAAATCAATAATTCTCCTCTTTTCCTTCAGACCCCCAGTCAGAAATATTATGTTAGTAAATATAGAAGTTTAAAATCTTTCTACCTCTACCCCAGTCATCCCTCCCATGCTTTACTCAAGCATTAGGAAATATATTTTAATAGTTAACTATGGTTTTTAGTAAAATAGAGAACAATGTGAATAGAGACAAAAGACACTTCCAAAGACCTAATAGAAACTTGGGCAGCCTCAGAGATAGAAGATACTTGTTCTTTTGAGAGCCACACACACTGTTGTTTGTATGTCTGGATGGAGTAAAAGGGAGTGGCGGAGGCGAGCTGCGGATTGGAGCTGGCCCCTACACCAACACACACATATTCAATCATCTCATGTAGTCTCTGCATCCCCAAGTAGTCTGGCTGCAGCAGTTCTCAGAATTCCTTTGTAATCAGTCAACTGGCATTTCTTAAGCACCTACTATGTGTACAAAACCAGAACCTGCTCACAAGGATCTTATAGTCTAATGGAGGAGACAACAGGCAAGTGACTATGCACAAACAAGTATTCACAGGTCAGACTGTAGCTGATCAAGAGGGAAGGCATCAGCATTGTGCTAGATCAAGAAAGACCCTTTGAAGAAAGTGAGATTTTGACTGAGACTTAAAAGAAGTCAGGGAAACTAGGAGGCAGAGATGAAGAGGGAAAGTGTTCCAGGCATAAGAGAGAGACAGAAAATATTGGGAGATAGTCTCAAGCTCTAGAGCATAGGTATCCAGGCCTTTGAGTTCTTCTGGGACATCACCCAACAAAAACCTGTCTAGAGCCCATATAGTCTTTAAATGCTTCTATGTTTGCAATATCACATGTGAAGAGTAGCATGGAGACTAGTATCACTGGATCTTAGAGTACTTGGTGATATGTTGGATACTCTAGAAAAGAAAATAATTTTCAACTTCCCTGCCTGTTTCTCCATCTCTTTCCTCTGCCCATTCTCTGATCTCTTGCTTCTCTCACCATCAATCCCATCCTTGAAAGTTAATGTTATTTCTAAAAGCAACTCCAACCAGAACAGGCATCAGACTAAAAAGCAACTCATTTACTCCATCACCTAGCTGCTACCAATTTCTGGAAAGAGTGGCAGTCATAAGATGGGGGAGACCTTAGCATGGGGAAGATCAGAAAAAGAATGGATCCCCAAACTGAAGAATAGCTGAAGTACTTGAGGAATCTAGTCACTGTATGTAATCACACTTGCAAAATTAAAACTGAGATTTCAGGAAGTAATAAGTACATTTCCTTCCATTAAAATCAGAAGTGAAACGCTTCCTATGCAGGACAAAAGAATGGTATGAGATTAGAGAAGTCACCTCCCAGAGCTTGATAGCTCAGTCTCATGACAAACCACTGCCTCAGAATGGGTGTGTGTGTGTGTGTGTGTGTGTGTGTGTGTGTGTGTGTGTGTGTGAAAGCACCTCTCCCTAACACCATGAAGCTGTTGAGGCTACAATTAACCAAATCCCCAAGCCCCAGAGTTAATTATGTATGTAGTGAAAGGGGGTGAAAATCTTTATTTGCCAGGAAAGTTTTGAGACATCTTAGTCATTAACCTCAATGCAAACAGAGAGTGCCTGCTCACAATGGGAAATGTTTGTCCTTACTAAGAAGGGAAATAAAAGCCCTCTTCCATCTATTTGTTGGTGATTGTAATTATTTGAAGGGAAAAGTCAACATAAAAACATCTCTAGACCATGAAAATCTAACCTTTTAGCTCTTCTGGGCCGCACTGCTCAAAAAAAAACCTGTCAAGGGTCACATATAGAATTTAATATTTATTTATGATTATAGTGTAAACCATATTGTATGGTATACCACAAAATGTAATAATATAATAAATATAATAATAAAAAATAATGCATATAATAATAAAAATTTTCCTTTTAAAGCAAAAAATTTGAACATGCCATTTTTAAAATATGAACACTGAGTCTGCTTTTTCAGTTTCAGTGCACCTATATCTGGTCTAATAGAGACTGTAGAGAAGCAAAGAATAAATTCAAGAGGTTCATCTGGAATTTTTCCTTCTATTTTTACTTTTTGGGAAAACAAAGTTGCTTACAAATATGCAAAAATGTCCTGAACAAGGCACATTCATAAAATACAGGCTTCAGCTGGGTTCAATTTATATAAGTCTAATAAAAATACTTGAATAAAAGTTCTAAATCAGATTGCAACTCTATACATTCTATTTGCAAGTCTACAGGCAACATATTGGTGTCAACTAAGAATAAAATAGCAAATATACTGAAATGCACTTGTCATTTTCTAAAATCTTAAAATCCCTTCTCAAAATTCTGTGATAAAATAGCAATTAAAAACCTGCATACAATAAAGTTGTCTGTTGAAATTATGATGTCATATAATATTTTAAAATAAAAATCCTAATTTCTATATGCATATCTTTTGTTAAAAAATAGTTAAAAACTCCATCAGTCTGTGAGATCACATGGTGTTAACTATATGATAAAACTGAGTTGAGTTAGATAAGGGTTAAGCTGGTCTGTGATATTGCAACACTGGTGCAATTTATAGTTACCGAGGAAGGCCACATGAATGAACTTTGAAGGCTGCATGTAGCCTGTGGCCCAAGGGTAGATCACACTTGTTCTAGAATAAATGTTGATATTTCAGGGAAATAGTAGAATAAGAAAGAGAATCCTCCCTACTTCCTTCTGGGATTCAGTTGTACTAAATCCATCCATTACAACAATAAAAAGATGTATGTATATAAATATATACATAACTGTATATATATATATATACATACATACATATATAAATATATGATTTTTGCTATTATTTGTAGGTGGCACAATGGATAGAGAACTGAAATTAGACAGGGAGATCAATCTAGCCTCAGACACATTTTTGTGACTTTGAATAAACCATTTAACTTTTCTATATGTCTGAATTCCCTCACCTGTTAAATGGGTATAATAATAGCATCTACCTTCCCAGGTTGTTGTAAGAAATATATGAGATATTTTTGCAAAGTGTAGGACCCATAATAGGCATAATAAAAATAATAATAGCAACACTAATAATTAGTAGTAACTGTTATAGCAGTCATAATAGTAGTAGTAGTGGTGGTGGTGGTGGTAATAGCAGTAGTAGTAAATCATCATGTAATAGGCGACACTTAATAAATGCTTAATACAAAGTTTTTTGATTAAGTGATCATGAACAAGGAGATGATAATGAAAACTAGTTTGAGTTATTTGATACTTAAAGATTAGTAGTTTGTTATTGTGGGTATTCTTCCACCATGCAGATTCAACCCTTAAAGGTATGTCATCCTATATTGTTCTTATTCAATAAACTTTCCATGGACTATCCATCAGCACAACCAATCAATGAATTGACATTTATTATGAGTCCCCTATATATTAGATATTATGCTAAATCTAATGTAGAGATTTTTCTGGTTCATTAAAATCTCAATATTTTACTTATCTTGTGTTGTCTCATATTCTCCTTACATTAAGGCTTGGATCTCTTTCAGATTGTATAGATCTTCACTTTAATATAAAATTAGTATTATTAATATGCTAGAACCTACTTATATTTATTAAGTATCATTACACCATCTTTGGTTACTTGCAATTTTAGTTCTTTCTAAAAAATGATGTTCTGTGATTCACTGTGATAATATGCCATTGGGACATTGTTAAAAGAAGGGGCTTTGTGGCAGTAAAAAATTTAGCATCACTGAATTACCAAATGTGATCTTGAAGTCAAAAATGATTTACTGCAATTAATTTCAAAGGCCCTGGTCTTTTCCCATGGGCAACAACTGATGAAGATATACATATTGTCTGGATTTGGTCCATTTCCTAGGGATTTTTCTTAAACTTGTCTGCATGAATGAAAGATACTCAATATGTTTTTCATAATTTGTTCGCCATTGTTCTAAACTCTCTACATTGGAGAGAGGTAAGGGTTTGCATTTAAAAGTTATTGTATTTGCTCTCAAAATAACTGTCTTAACTCATATTCCTGACCTTCCCTTTTCCAAAGTGAACTTTCCTTTGTTTAAGATGAATGTTTGATAATGCCCTTCTTGTTCAATAGGATAATGGGATACCAATTTGAGAAATAGTCATCAATGACTTTCTTTCTAAGAGAATATTTAAAAAGCCGATAAAATTGCTCTACAAAATAAAAAGATAAACAAAATCTTTATTAAAATTTATACTTGCATCAACCTAACTTATTCAGTAATGGCACATGAGCAATTTTACTTTTGATTAAGAAGACTCCTTTTCTGTCCTCAATCAAGGTAAAAAACAAACCATTTTCTTATTTCCTCTTAATTCCCCTTCCAGTAAAAGAAAATTAAAAATCTCTATGCCTTCCTTGTTTGCCTCATTAATGAAATTTCTTTTGCTCTATGGTGAACTAGTCTAAATCCAAAAAATGAGGTATATAAACTGTTGATTCTTCATACTCAGTGACCTCTCTTACTACTAGCTAATAAAGGTCTAAAAAATTTCCTATTAAATATTTTACCAATTAATTTCATTTATGTGTCCAATCATATGGTTTATTATTTTGTTTTTTCCAATAAAAAAAACAGTAATGTGTATTATAATGAGGGAGACTGAGATAATATTGTTTTTATTCTACTTTTCTTTATACTGTTTTTGTATGCCCCACGGCTCTTCGTTCATGCTAAAATTCATCCTATCTCCCCTGTCTCCATAGTTTAACAACTATGTATTTACTGATTAAGTATTTAAGGAAAATGGTGCCCTCCATCCCATTCACAGCTCAAAGGCTGTTAAATTTGACTTCTGGTCCCATGAGCTCTACATTAATATGATGACCTATCTACCATACAGAGACTGTCCTTTATTCTAGAAGTAGAACATGACATCAGGGAGGTGATGCCATGACAAGCACATGAATTAGATTTAAGGGAGGGGGTGCTGTGCTAAGTCACCAGCTTCCCATTCTCTTCCAGAGACATCTGGGCCCAGTGGCTAAATCTGAATCAGGATGACTGGAGGTGGCCCTGGATGGGAGGTAATCAGGGGTAAGTGACTTGCCCAGGGTCACATAAGTGTCTGAGGCTGCTTTCAAACTCAGGTCCTCCTAACTTGAGGGCTAGTCCATTGCACCAGCTAGGAAGGAGAAAAAACTTCTAAAAACTTCATAGATCATTTAAGAATTTGGGACTCCTTTTTAGCATCAGAAGCTACATGCCAGGGCTATGTAAACCCTAAGGAGTTATATACAATCTTTTAACATTTATTCTAGTGGGGACCAATAAAAATATCAAAACCATCCCACAACCCTGGAAGAATGTACTCCAAACTAGAACAGCTCTGGGCCCCATCAGCAGCCATTTTCCTATTCATTTCAACCAAGTATTAACTATTAAATATTTCATTCCAATTAATTTGACTTCGATTATATAAGCTTTATATTGTGACCTCTGACTTATTATGAAAGCCATTCACATCAAGAGAGTATTTACTAAGTGTTGGGAAAAATTAGTAAAGCCCCCAATCTCAAATCACATAAAGAACTAATTGGATAGTCTATCCATCCACCCAATAAATAATTTGGAATGAAAATATCTCTGGATTTCTACAGCTCACATTTTCTTCATGCTACTGTTTTGCTCATGGAATACAGCACCATTTTTAAAGAAAGCACACCACCAAGCCAGGTAGTTCTATGCCAGCATCTCATATGTCTCACAATTGATAGTAAAGTTCTTCAGAGAGACCTTAAGAATGTCATTTTACTACTTTCTTTTTACTTCCTTGTGAGTGCTTATCTTATGCAAGTTCTCCGTAAAATAGTTTTTTAAGCAAGTATGGTTTTGGCACTGGGGTATCATTTCTACCCCATTAGAATTGCCTTCTCTGGAGAAGAGTTGGAATGCTTGGCAGATCAAAACATCAGTGCCAGAAATTCTATTATTCAGGCAGTGAACTTTAGTGACTGATTACTAAAGTATTGTAGGTAGGAGCAAAATCTTTAATCTGGTTAGGAACTGTATCAGTCAGCCTTATACATTTGGAAATCAATCACTCATGCTATTAAGAGGCAATGAATCATCTTCAAAACTTGATTGGTTCAATAGGTTTGTCTCCTCTCCCTGTTATCTAACTTTAATGACTGAATGGGGTGTTGCCTCAGTCAAACTGTTACCTGGGAAAGAGCTAGCTTTAAAAACACAAGGACTCCCACTGCATCCAGCAACATTTCCGGGCATCCTGATCCATATCTGGCCACTGTACCCAGATGTCTCCAGAGGAGAAAGTGAAACTGGTAACTTTGCACAGCATGCTTTCACTTAAATCCAATTCACTTGCATATCATGGCATCACCTCCCTGATGTCAAGGTCTTCTTCAAGAGCAAAGGACAAAAAACAACATCAACAACAAGGTCATAAAGGCTGAGTACCAGAGTAGCCTGAGCAACATGGTTAAATGTATTCCCTATTGATGAGCGAGTCAAGATATGTCGATAGTGAATGAGGTGGGGCAATGTATGAAGAGAACTCTATCCAAATGAACCAATGTTACACCCATGCTAAGAATTCTTTTCTTGTATTGTTGAATAAACATCTTTTTTTAAATGTTATATGGTCTGTAACAATTTTGAACTATTCCAATTTTGAATCAGAATCACTGAATTGAGTGTGGTCCCAAATGGGTACTATGACCAGAGAAACCAGAATGTTTAAATGATGTCAATTCTGACAAGATCCTTGTTGTTGTCATCTATTAATTTTTGGGCCACACTTTCCCATAGAACCTAGCTCCCAGTCTTCTCCATTTAGACTCCTGCTATCTTCAGCCTCTTAAGTCTTTAATCTTGCTAGCCCCATGACCTTTATTTCTATTCCATCTCACAGAAGTAATATAGTTTCCATCTTAATGAAATCCCTTGTTCAACTTAGTTGTATGCTGAAATGGCCAGATTCTCAGCCACTTTTTTAAAAATCACATAAAACTTCTACCAAAACTAAACTACTTGTTTAGCACTCTACCAATCAAAATTCCAAAAAATTAATGAGTTAGAAAAAGTTGTAAGTAAATTTATAATGGAGAAATATAAAGTCAAGAATTTCCAGGGATTCAATGAAAAGAAGTGCAGAAGAAAGCAGATTAGCCTTAGCAGATTTAAAATTATATTATAAAGCATCAATCTTCAAAACTATCTGATACTGGGTAAGAAATAGTCATAGATCAGTGGAATAGACTAGGTGCAATAGGAGGAAATGATTATTGTAATCTGCTGTTTGATAAAACCCAAAGAGTCCAGCTATTGGGATAAAAACTCTCTCCTCAATAAAAACTGTTGGGAAAATTGGAAGTTAGTATGGAAGAAACTTAGATTAGTCCAACACCTCATACTCTATACCAAGATAAGATCAAAATGGATACAGGATCTAGACAAAAAAACAATATTATAAGCAAATTAGAAGATCAAAGAGTAGTTTACCTGTCAGATCTATGGAAAGGGAAACAGTTTATGACCAAGGAAGAGATAGAGAACATCATTCAAAACTAGATAATTTTGACCACATTAAATTAAAAAGCTTTTGCACAGACAAAACCACTGTAACCAAAATCAAAAGAAATATAGTAAATTGGGAAACAATCTTTGCAACTGGTATTTCTGACAAAGGACTCATTTCTAAAATATACAGAGAACTGAGTGAAATCTTCAAAAACACAAGCCATTCCCCAATTGACAAATGGTCAAAGAATATGCAAAGGCAATTTACAGCTGAGGAAAACAAAGCAATCCATAGTTATATGAAAAATTGTTCCAAAGCATTACTTGTTAGAGAAATGCAAATTAAAGTATCTCTGAGATACCACCTCACACTTCTCAGACTGGCCAATGTGACCAGAAAGGACAATGATCAATGTTGGGAGGGTTGTGGGAAATCTGGGACACTAATACATTATTGGTGGAGCTGTGAACTCATCCAACCTTTCTGGAGAGCAATTTGGGATTATGTCCAAAGGGCCACAAAAATGTACATATGCTTTGACCCAGCAATACCACTACTGGATCTATACCCTGAACAGATTATGAAAAAGGGTAAAAACATCACTTATGCAAAAATATTTATAGCAGCCCTGTTTTTGGTGGCAAAAAAATTGGAAATTAAGCGAATGTCCTTCAATTGGGGTATCACTTAACAAACTGGTATATACATATATACACACACACATATATATATATACATATATATATATATATATATATGTATATATATATATGTCATGAAACACTATTGTTCTATTAGAAACCATGTGGGATGGGAATTCATGGAAGCCTGAAAGATTTGCCTGAACTGATGCTGAGCAAGATGAGAGCAGAACCAGTAAAACATTGTACACCCTAACAGCAACATGGGGGTGATGATCAACCTTGATGGACTTGCTCATCCCTTCAGTGCAACAACCAGGGACAATTTTGGGCTATCTGTAATAGAGAATACCATCTGTATCCAGAGAAAGAATTATGGACTTTGAACAAAGACTAAAGACTATTACCACCAAATTAGAAGAAAAAGTAATATTATTATATAATTTTACTATCTCATACTTTATTTTTCTTCCTTAAGGATATGATTTCTCTGTCATTCAACTGAGATCAAGGTATAACATGGAACCAACGTAGACTAACAGAATGCCTTCTGTGGGGGTGGGGGGGAGGGAAGCAAGAATGGGGGGAAATTGTGAAACTCAAATCTTTCTTAAAAAACATAAAATAAATAGTAATGCTTGTTCTGTATCATTTCCTTATAATTATATTTTATATAATCACAGTCTACTTTGATGTTTACCTAAAAATGATTTCTATATACATTTACATTATTTAGATCCCCCTATATTTTAGCTGTTCATATCAAAATGTCATCCTAGTCTTTACTCCTACTATTTGTATCTTGTAAAAGTGGCAGGGACAGCAGCCAGCACATAGTCACAATTCGTTAAAAAATCTTTGAAGAATGCAAAACGCACCTCATAAAAAGTTGCTTGATTTAATTTTCCTGTTCAGATCAATCAGAGAAATCTACAGAGTAATCAGAGAACTCTAATCCCCACTTCTGACATTTTTTAACTAAGTGAACCTCAGTAAGCAACTGAAATTTAAGGAATCTTTTTTTTAAGGTTTTTGCAAGGCAAATGGGGTTAAGTGGCTTGTCCAAGGCCACACAGCTAGGCAATTATTAAGTATCTGAGACCGGATTCAAACCCTGGTACTCCTGACTCCAAGGCCAGTGCTTTATCCACTACACCACCTAGAATCTCTTTACTTAAGATGTAGATGAGCTGTAATCTGCTGTGATGAATGGAGTTCCACATAGGTGAAAATGAAAACTTTGAATATCTTACTATGTGGTATTTGATTTTAAAAGAGGATAAGGTATATCATTGCCATTGAAGATTACTGTATTTTGGGTTTTTGCTGTTAAATTTGTAGTGCAGAATTTAATTATTAACAAAAACAATCTGATAAATCAGGATATTCCATTTCTAAAGTTCTATGGTTCTTTTATTCTTCCATGAATTTTAGGATATTCCATTTCTAAAGTTCTATGGTTCATTTATTCTTTCGTGAATTTTATACCTTTCTATATATTATTTGTTTTTTGTTGAGCAATTGGCATTGAGTAATTTAATAATAATAATAATAATAATAATTTAATGAATATATTTTGGAGTTTATTGATAACTTATATTTTAAGTTGTCGAAAAATAACAGCAAAGATGATCTGCCCAAAAATCCTTTTAGTCATTCATGTTCTGGGCAGAAGATATGGTGGTAATTTTCGGTCAAGTATGAGAATAAGAATCCCAAAAAGACTCTCTATTGAGTACAAAATAATAGAAAATGCAGCTGTAATAATATTAGTCTAATTCTCTAAAGATAAGGAAAGGTAAGGAATGGGATTCTTCTCTCTTTTTTTATATTTTATAATAGGAAGGTAATCCAATTGAAAGGTAATAAACATTTGCTGAGTTGAATTTTTGTCTAAGTTTAGTTAAACACAATGTCTTACACATTCTACAAGATTGGAAAGGATTTGAATATGGGCCCAGGGATGGACTTTCCCTTGGACTTTCTTAATTTCCCCCTAGTTGTTAATGCTCTAGTCACTAATCACTGAGAATTTATTAATGTATATATTCTGTTTAACATCTCTGAATTTACTTGCCCTCCTACTCCAATTGGCATTATATGGTTGAGGTTGGAAAAGACCGAATGCTATTTCTTTCTGGGTTCTAGGAGTAACTCTCTAGGTGGGTATCCTTTTAATACTAATTTATAAGTCCTTATCCAATATTTTACCCTTAACAAGCCAAGAGATTCAGTTTAACAAAAACATTTCTTTAAATGGCCTAGCAAGAATACTAATTCAAAAACATATCCTCCTAACCAGAAGTATATTTCCCATATATACACAAAATGTCTGTGGAAGTCAGGAGAAGAAACAAATGTAAACTATAAGGGTGATGAGGGCACTTGTAGGGACCATACAACTAGAGAATTGCAGGACTTCATCCCTTTTTCTTTTTCCAGAGTTCTCATAAAGATTACATGGCGGGGGTATGGCTAGGTGGCACACTCAGACACTTAATAATTACCTAGCTGTGTGGCCTTGGGCAAGCCACTTAACCCCATTTGCCTAGCAAAAAAATCTTAAAAAAAAAGATTATATTGGGGGCATCTAAGTGGCTTTCCACTGGAAGGAAGGAAGGAAGGAAGGAAGGAAGGAAGGAAGGAAGGAAGGAAGGAAGGAAGGAAGGAAGGAAGGAGAGAAAGGAGAGAATGAATAAGCCTTATTTTCTCCTCCAGAGTCCTCTGGGTACAGGGGCAAGATATAGATCAGAATGACTGGAGATGGACCTGGATAATGTGGGAGACCTTGGTCTTTAAAAGCTAAGGTCTTTTCCAGGTCTCACTTTGGCTGAGACAATGCCTATTCAGTGATTAAGGTTAGATAAGAAATGAGGCAAAAAAATGAAGCCTTAACCTGAGTCTTGAAAGAAGAAAAAGTATCCACTGGCTGAAGAATAAAGGGAGTTCTTTCTAGTCATATGATATGGAATTAACTTTTAATATTACATGTGATAGTAGAAGATGTTCATTAAATTGATTTCTTTGTCAATTAGTGCTTACCAACATTAGGAAAGACGGTCTCTTTTCCTTGGTTCAAAGGGCCAATTTTAGTTTTATATTTTTATCAAATTATCAAATATATATTTATATTTACCAACATTTCCCAGCTAACTACATGTTTATATGGTAAATGTTACTGCCAAACCACTTAAGGGGAAAGAAAAACTAAATACACAATTGAATTATATTCCATAAGGTCCTATTGAAGGATTTCTTAGAGCCCATTGGCTCCTGGATTGAGCTACCATACCTCCTCAGATACTTCCAGGTAAGGAGTATGCTCCTCTAAACCTGACCCTCTGCAACTTTCAACAGGATAACACAAGTATCAACATCAATATAAGGGTGAAAGACAGAGTCTTTAACAGAAATGCAATTTGAGGTTGAATTGTTCTTGCTTAGAGTAAAATCATATATTACTAATTGTATTTTTTGATTAACTTAAAAGTTTTGGAAACATCAATTGATCAAGGCAGGCTTAGTTAAACTTGGAGTTAGTCTATTCTAAACTTAGATTTTGTCTTTCAGGCACCTTGACCTTGGCACACATTCAAGACCCTTAGGGGACTCAGAAATAAGTTATTGCTATCTGCAGAAGAAGTTTGTAACTGGACTTTTTATTTTTTTGCTTCTGTAATTAGCCTAAAGATGATATATAGTCAGTGACTAGTAATGCAGCTGTTATCTAAGGGTGGGCAATCTGTTCAGTTCAATTATATTAATTATCTGGAGAATGACCTTGGGAGATGCCATGATCTTAGAGTAGAACGACCCATTCAGCTTCTTATAAAGGTTACAAAAAAATGAGGGGAAGAATTGAATATTTAGCATACAAGCCATGAGATTACAAATGTTGATATTTCTTTTTTTTTTTGCAAGGCAAACAGAGTTAAGTGGTTTTCCCAAGGCCACACAGCTAGGTAATTATTAAGTGTCTGAGACCAGATTTGAACTCCAGGCACTCCTGACTCCAGGGCTGGTGCTGTATCCACTGCACCACCTAGTTATAAACTCAACATAAGGTGAACCATAACAATATAAATTTTTTTTTGATTTAGGGAAAGTCTACAAATGAGCATTTGTAATTTCAGCATAAAGTGAGTAGCAAAAGCAAAGGATTGGCTTAACACTTAGGCTCACATGTACAGTTAGAAAATCCTATAACAATAATACCTGGGGAAGTCAAGTGTAGAAAGGTAGCAGCTACTGCCAATATTTCTAATTTGAGTAATAAGTACTTACATGAAACATTTTAATTTGGCAAATTTCTAGACTGCTCTTGCTAATCTGGTCAGTCAGTCAGTCAGTCAAATATTCCACTTGAGGAACTTTCCTTATCCCCCTTTTCCTTTCCCAGTCCTACATGACCCAAAACTGCTAACAGTAGCAGTGAGGAGTCACCAAGTTCTATCAGTAGAAGCCTGTTACATCTATAAATTGTGACTATTTCAGCACTTCAAGCATCTGTGATTTCATCAGTCTGGGTACTTCCTCTACTGACAGAGAACAAAAACCCTCTATCCCTTCTCAGACAATCTTTGTAACTCACTAGGGATAAAAAATGTATTACTCTGAGGCTGGCCAATTTCAAACTCAGATATTTATTCACTATTCAGAATGCTCTTATAATTGTAGTAGTTCTGAATAGAGAATGGATCTTTGCATATATACATATATATATATATATATATATATATATATATATATAGTTTCCTTATATGATCTATCTCTTCCTTCTCCTCCCTTTCCCTTCTTTCTGTCTTTCTCCCTCCCTCTCTTCTTTCCCTTCTCTTTTCTGTTCATTCTTTCTCTTCATGTTTCTCTCTTCTCAAACCCTCCATTTCTATCTTCCTTTCCCTTTCTTTTCCTCTGCATTTACTCTTCTCAATTTTTACTTTTTCTCTTTGTGTCTCTCTCTTTGTGTCTCTTCTTCTTCGCTGCTCTTTTTTTCTTCTCTCCTCTCCCTCTCCATCTTTTTCTTCTTTTTCCTCCTTTCTCCCCTACTTTCTCCTTTTCCATTTTCTCTTCTCTCTTTCCTCTTCTTATTCTCTGACATTGTCAACCTGATGCAGAGAACCATGGGTATGGGAAATATTGAAATCAATTGGAAACAAATTTTGTAAATTTGTGCTGTTAAAAATCTTCCTTCTTCCTTTATCCCTCTGTTAAAACACTCCTTCAGTCTAATCTAGGCGATGGCCTGATGTTCAATGTAATCTAGAGTGCATTCTTTTTTGGTTAGGGGCAGCTAGGTTGCGCAGGGGTTGGAAACAACATCTGAGACCACCCATCCCAGAATCTGAGACCCTTAGACCCCTCCTCAAAAGGCAAACTCTCCAATGCAGACTTGGGCTACTCCCACCTCTTCCCATGGACCCTGAGGGGGAATATAAGGAGATTTCAGGAGGGTCTCAGTCTCTCTTCCTTTCCAGACTTCTGCTGAGCCAGACAGCTGGCCCGCCAAGATTAATTAGCAATCCAGGTGGCTTTTCCTTAAACTCTCCTTCATTTTGCTATTACTTTCTTTTGTGTTGTAGCTTCTTTTATTAAATCTCTATTTTCTTTTTACACCTGTCTTCAAAAGAGTGATTCTTCACAGGCCATAATCAAACAAAATCGGCAACAAATCTATGCTTAGGACCATAGACAATAGAAAAAGCTAGAGAGGCTTCAGGGACAATGAAAGCTAGCAGCAGCAAAGTCCCTAGAAACCAAAGTAAGCATCAGGTCAGATTTCCAAAAAAACCAAGGCAAAATTAATGGACCTGCAGGTAACTAGAACAGGGAATAAATCATAAAATCAAAATAGTCTGATAGGGTTGGTGTAAGTCAAGAAACCAACAATCAACATTACTATTAGGTGATATTGAAGACTCAGGTGGAGTTTTTATAAACTCTCTGCAAAGGTCAGAACTACTCCCTGATCATAGACAACTAAAGCCACAGATAAGTGATCAATCCTCACACAAAAAGGAGAAAGGCAAGTTGCAATTGAAAGTAAATCTAGAAAACAGCACTGTACTGACTACATAACAAATTGTTGACTTGTTTGCATGAGAAGCTCAAAGAAGTCATTCATAATCAGAGAGAACATACTGACTGAATGAGGTAGGACCAGTTCTGTACCAGTTTCAGCTACCAAAGAGAATAAGTCAGAATCATGTATTTCCAAATGACATGCAGATGTCTCAACATAAACCTCTGGAAAAGGGAATAATGCTACAATGACTCAGCCCACAAATCTGATTTTCCAATTTTGATTGCTAATGTTAGCAATGTGTGCTAACAAAGTCAGGATGTCATCTCAGGCATAACTATAGGGGATGTGTGTAGTAGGTCTATGACTAGATTAAATTCCTTCTAAGATGTCCTTGTCCTTGTACATAATGATAAGTTCATATAGCTAATAAATGTCTAGTGCTGGATTTGAATTCATATCCTCCCAACTTCAGAGCTAGTACTCTATCCATTGTGCTACCTAGTTGCCCCAATATTGTTTCATCTAGCATAATAGTATTTCACCACATTTACATAATTTGTTTAACCATTCCATAATTCATTACCACCATTAAGAGTTGCTATAAATATTTTTATATGAGTCCTTTATCTTTTTTTTAATCTAAATAAATAAATAAATAATAGCATGATGGCTACAGAGCTCTTCCACTGACCTTGGTTCCTAAAGATCACTCCCAAATAGAGTTCCTTGCTCTTTGGAACACTGTTGCTATGTTGGTTTAAAAACCCATCCTGAGACCTAATTCCCAGATTCCTGTGGCTTGCACCAAGTAGTTGGAGACAGCAATCCTTTCACAAACTAAGGACCAAGTAGACTCAGACCCCTGAGAGTTCTCTCACTTGACACCATGATTACTGATTCAAATATGAATAAAACAGAGGAAGCAGATGAAGACTGCTTTCTTTTTTTTAAATTAATTTTTATTAAAAATATTATTTGAGTTTTACAATTTTCCCCCCAATCTTATTCCCCCCCCCCCCATGGAAAACAATCTGTCAGTCTTTGTTTCCATGTTGTACCTTTATCCAAATTGGGTGTGATGAGAGAGAAATCATATCCTTAGAGATCAGAAAATAAGATATCTGTATTTTTCTAAATTGCATGGGATAGTCCTTGAACTTTGTTCAAACTCCACAGCTCCTTATCTGGATACAGATGGCACTCTCCTTTGCAGACAGCCCAAAATTGCTCCTGATTGTTGCACTGATGTAATGAGCAAGTCCTTCAAGGTTGAACATCACTCCCATGTTGCTGTTAGGGTGTACAGTGTTTTTCTAGTTCTGCTCATCTCATTCAGCATCAGTTCATGAAAATCCCTCCAGGCTTCCCTGAAATCCCATCCCTCCTGGTTTCCAATAGAACAATAGTGTTCCATGACATACATATACCACAGTTTGCTAAGCCATTCCCCAAATGAAGGACATTTACTTGATTTCCAATTCTTTGCCACCACAAACAGGGCTGCTATAAATATTTTTGTACAAGTAATGTTTTTACCCTTTTTCATCATCTCTTCAGGATATAGACCCAGTAGTGGTATTGCTGGGTCAAAGGGTATGCACATTTCTGTTGCCCTTTGGGCCTAGTTCCAAATAGCTCTCCAGAAGGGTTGGATGAGTTCACAGCTCCACCAACAGTGTAATAGTGTCCCAGATTTCCCACAACCCTTCCAACAATGATCATTATCCTTTCTGGTCATATTGACCAGTCTGAGAGGTGTGAGGTGGTACCTCAGAGAAGCTTTAATTTGCATTTCTCTAATAATTAATGATTTAGCGCATTTTTTCATATGGCCATGAATTGCTTTGATCTCCTCATCTGTAAATTGCCTTTGCATATCCTTTGACCATTTGTCAATTGGGGAATGGCTTTTTGTTTTAAAAATATGACTCAGTTCTCTGTATATTTTAGAAATGAATCCTTTGTCAGAATCATTAGTTGTAAAGATTGTTTCCCAATTTACTACATTTCTTTTGATCTTAGTTACAGTGGTTTTATCTGTGCAAAAGCTTTTTAACTTAATGTAATCGAAATGAAGATTGCTTTCAATGCCAATCATGAAACTTTCCCTTCACCTTGTGTGTGACAAATGCCACTTAAATAAATTTCGGAGATCTCTCAAGGTATAAAGAGAAGGCTTTATTCATTTCTCGAGAAACAGGCCACAATCAGTTAAAAAGATTGAGGCAAAAGGCCCAAGAATCACTTTTATCCTAACTCAATTCCCCCCCCAACTGACCCACCCTGGTTAATGAGGAATGTGGTCTTACAGTCTAAACATGAAAAGTGCCCTAGGGGAAAGGGGCATAGAATTCAAAGAAAGCAAACTAATCTAGGGAAAAGAACATAAAATTCAAACTGGAAACCAGATTATCTCTTTAGTCCCAGGAATTGAATGATTCTCCAGACATCAACAGATAAAAGTGAGGTCAGTTGAGTCTTCAACAATATCCCTGAAGTTTGCTTTGTCAAGGGAGGAGGGGCACATAGTTAACCAAATTCAATCTATAATATTTTACTGAAGAAATCTCAAAAACTATATCCCACTCAACCTCATGGTTGACCAACCAGAACAAGTTACAGACTTGCTCTACACATGTTCCACAGTGTCTCCAAGACACTTCCAATCCATGTCATTCTAGTTCTTTCAGAGAGAGTTTCCCTAGTGTCCATATGGACAGGTTCCACCAGCTGACAAATGGATAGAGTCTACATATGCAGTAGACCACTTACCCCTCCCAGTTACAAAATCTACAATGAGGCTTTATGTGTTGTCTCTGAAAGCAGCCTTATATTCTTGATTGATGTTGGAGGATTGGTTTTAGACCAACTTAGATGAAGATAATTTTCAATTTAAAAGTCAGCAATACTACATTCAGTCAAAATATTTTCCTTTGGAGGGCTCTTGTGAGTTTTAGAGCTGAATTCAAAACTATATGACTTCTGAGAGTTGAGAGGAAGGCAGCATGACATTGCATCATAACTTGAACATATTGCCAAAAATGAATTATGAGTGTTCATGATAAATTTAGGGAGCCTGGACCCCATGCAGTTGAAAGCTTATAAAGCAAGTGAATTCCCTAAGCCCTGAAAATTACTTTAATTTTATTTTGTTTTCCATTTGTTACCTCATATGTTCCCATTTAGCAGGGTTCCACCTTAAAAATCAGCCTACCAGGACTAAATAACTTGCTCATTTGCTTCTGCATAAGACTCATCAAAAAGACTTTTAAAAATTAGAGGTGAGTTCTCAGTGAACATTAACACCAAAATTAGTTACTGGTCATATTTTTCTCCATATAGTTCTGGTAAGAACTATATAAAAATATATGCATGCATCATTCCATTCACATGGGTGGATTTCATCTATTTTAAGATGAATGTTTTCCATACCCTTAATAGAGATTCATATAAGCATATGTACCATGATTCTTAGAATTTGAAACAACTCCCCCCCCAAAAACAGTCATTTATTTAGCTATCGTTCATACATGGTAACTGAAGAATTCGACCTATTCTTTTAGGATTTGGAAACAATTCCCAAAAAGTTGGTGATGAAAAGAGAATTAGATTTGGAACTTGAAGAGTTTTTTATGGTAAACACTCCTAACAAACCTCAGTTAAGCAAAAGAAATCAATGAATTAGTCTTATCTAGTAATGTGTTCATTAATTCTGTGATCTCTATCCAGAAGAGAGAAGTATGCTTCAGCTTCATCACCATTTCTGTGACCTGACATTCAGTCATTGCATTGATAAGAGTTCTGATGTCACCCAGTGTTAGTTTAGTTTACATTACATTGTTTACACTGCTTTACTGCTTCTATTTTATTCATTTGCATCATTTCATATACATATTCCCGTTGCTCTGAATTCTTCCTATTAATAGTTTCTAAATGTATAATAATGTTCTGTTACATGTTATAATATCCCCAGCTATTTCCCAATCAATAGGCATCTATGTTTCTAGTTCTTGGTATTATAAAAAGAGCTCCTTTAAATTTTCTGAAAAGCCTTCTTCTACCTTCATTTCTTTTACTTGTTTGTTGGTATTACAGGTAGATTGATATTACTGAGTATATACAAGTTTAACAACTTTTCTAATATAATTTCAAATTGTTTTACAAAATAGTTGAGCTATTTCATAGCTTAAATAGTCTTTTATTAATGTGCCTAACTTTTGGCAGCCTTTCCTACATTTCCAATTTTTATCTTTTTTCATCTTTGCAAATCTAATGGATATGAAATAAAAGCTCAGTTATTATAAGTAAATTTTCTTATTATTAGTGACTTGGAACATTATTTTATATCTAGAATGAATTTCCTCTTTTGACAATTTTCTATTTATATTCTTTGACCACCTCTTAAAAAATGACTCTTCTTATATCTCTATATCGATTCTTATAAATCTTGGAAATCAGGACTTTATTAGTCATTTGCTGCAAACTTTTCCCCAATTAATTACTATTCTTCTGATTCTAGCTACATTGCTTCCTTCTCTCCTTTCCAATCACAGATCTTAAGGTCATTTAACTGGATCTAAAATTCAATTAATGTCAAGATCACATAAAGTTAGTCCATCAAAGGTTTTTTTTTTCCTTGCAAAGCAATGGGATTAAATGACTTTCCCACAGCTAGGTAATTAATTAAGTATCTGAGGTCAAATTGAACTCAAGTCCTGTGCTCTATCCACTGCATCACCTAGCTGCTGTTAGGGTCCGAGAAAAGTCCCCAATTATGGAACAGAGGCACTCCATACAATGGAGATGCAATAGCAAGGGTTTATTAAACTAGCTTGAGCTAGGATCCCTGTCCTAGGAGAGGGCTAGGATCCTGGAACCCCAAGTAGAGTCAGGAGAGTCCTTATATATGGTTCAGTATGGGAGTTTCAAGCATCTGCCTGCAGATTGTCTTGAGATGGTGTGGCATGTTCTTATTGGATGCAGGTCCTTGGAGAAGCCCCCAGCCGCATGGTCCGAGAGCCAACCAGGCAGAAACTCAGAGAGCTGACCAGGCAGAGACTTAGGAGCAGAATTTAGGCAAAAGTTCATAGGTTTCGACACTCAGGGTCTTACAGGCATTCAGGCAAAAGTTCATAGGTTTTGAAACTCAGGGTCTTACACTGCCCCAAATCAAAGGTTTTAATATGCCAATCACCATCAGCTTACATCTGCCTATTACCCTATATTGTTGTGATATGCTACCACATACCATTTTACCAATGGTTGTGTTAATTTTTTTAAACAAATCCCCTTAACAAATTGTACAAAAAGATTTGTTGTTGCTGTTGTTATTGTTGTTGTTGTTCAGTCCTTTCAGTCTTGTGTGATTATAAGAGTTAAGTGACTTGCTCATAGTCATTATAGGTAAGGGAACTGAGGCAAATAGGATTAAGTGATTAGCTCAAGATCACATAGCTAAGATAGCCTGATAAATGCTGCCAGAACCAAAAAAGAAGTTACATTACATTTGAATAAAAATGTGATGTAATTGATTCCAGGCATTCATGTAAATGAATGTAATGATGTAATTAAATGGTTATAGTAAAGTCAGGAGGAAATGTTGGAATACTTTGAAATATTAGAATATATAAAGGGAAATAATAATAAAGGGAAAATGAAAGAAAAAAGCAAAATTGTATCTTCTATTTGTGGTATGAAGGAGTTACAAAAAAATGAAGGTGTTACAATGTTAGAAATGGAGCATCTTTTATTGTATTAATTGAAGATAGCTATCAAAAACACATTACTTTTAGAATAGCAACCTTTTATTTTTTAGGTTTTTGCAAGGCAAATGGGGTTAAGTGGTTTGCCCAAGGCCACACAGCTAGGTAATTATTAAGTGTCTGAGACTGGATTTGAACCCAGGTTCAAAGTTAGCAACCTTTTAGACAAAAATTTCAAGTTTATTTACTACAGTGAAAGAAAATAAAAATGAAGTGAATGGTGGAGAAATTTTCCCTGAAAACTTTGACTGGTTCAGTCACTTTTAAAATCAAATTCAATTGAATAATATCAAAAGACAACCAGTGCAGATGAGAATGTGGCAGCTAGATAAATCTTGATGTTTAGAGGGGAAAAATTTGAAGGTGGATATACTGATCAACATTTTTTTTTAATGGTGATGAAACAGACATTTTAAAGAAAAAGATGCCTTCCAGAGCTTAGTTTTCCAGCAAAAAAGAAAAAAACCTCAACTTGAATTTAAAGTGTCTAAGAATCACTGAATCCTTCTATTGGGTGAAAGAGATTTCAAATTAAAATCAATGGTTATTTATTGATTTTGAAATTCTCAAGCTCCAAGAGACTACAACCATCAATCATTTCTAGTTCTTTAGCAATCAAGTAAAAAAGCCTGAAAGACTAAAGTTGTGGGGTTTTATTTGCAAGGCAATGGGGTTAAGTGGCTTGCCCAAGGCCACACAGCTAGATAATTATTAAGTGTCTGAGGCCAGACTTGAACTCAGGAACTCCTGACTCCAGGGCCTGTGCTCTATCCACTGCACCACCTAGCAGCCCCCTAAAGTTGTTTTCAAAGACTAGTTTTCAAGTGTTGGTTTTTTGGGTTTTTTAATCCTAACTGTTGAAAAATCTTGTGAGGACAACAATATGAAATTTAAAAGTGTTACTGGGTTGAGAGAATGCCTGATATCATTCAACTGCACTTGTTTCATTATGTGAGAATGTGAACAAATTCACTGAGGAAGGATAAAATTCTACACCAACCAGCAAGGTTATGTGTTAGTAGATATAGATAAAAGCATATATTTGTAAATAGAGATATAGATAAAAGCATAGATATAGATTTATAATTGCTACCATATCTTAAACAACAATAATTACTTTTTCATCAAATCTTACTCTATAATAAACTTGAACTACAAATACTTATGCTTTACTATCTTATGTTCATAGACAAATTTATTTTTATCTTATCAAAATTCTTATTGTATATTTTCACTGACTGGGACCAATTAGCATATTTTACATATAACTTTGAATAGTTCAAAATTTGAATACTATAACCATTCTGTATCATTCAAACTAATTTTGACCTAATTATACATTCAAGGCATTAATGGTCAAAATTGAATTGATCATAGGAGGACATTGAAAAAATATCAGTCTTTTTCCATAATTTTTACCATTGACTAGCTCCCTCTTCTAATAATCCAATAAGAAGGGTTTTTTTTTAAATTCACATTGACCAATCAATTATTTTGAATAATGTTTAATTCTAATTTCATTCCTTTCCTTTTCTTTTCATTTTGAAATTTTAAAATATGTTTGTTTAAAGAAATAAATAGCTTTATCAATATATTCTTTTTTTTTTTGCAAGGCAAATGGGGTTAAGCTGCTCCATATCAATATATTTTTTTAGGGTTACATAACTCCCCCCATGTCCGTACTCTGAGACCCTGTCATTATAGTAAGTCAATATGTTTTAAAAATTCTACAACAACAACCTGCAACCCAATAAATTGATTACATCCTAAAGTAAATGCAATATGTGTATAAATACATAATCTTCCTCCTCAGCAATGAAAAAAGAAAGGTACATTTTTTCAGTTCTTTTAAGATTCAGTTTTATATATTGTTGTTGTTATTGCTTTTGCTAACATGTTATAGGAGTTTATATTATTTTACTTTAATCTATATTGACCTTCCCATAGTAAACTGAAATCTTCATAGTTGTTTCTTTTAGCTCAGTAATTCACTTAAATTCACTGAATTCATGGACTATCACTTGTTGAATAGTTTTCCAACCAATCTACACTGCTTCCATTTCTTTGATACCACAAAAAATGGTGTTATAAATATTTCTATTTAGAGGGTTTTCCTTTCTGTCTTTTTCTTCCTTGGTATAAATAACTAGCAATAAAATCTATGAGTCAAAAGGTTTGAGAATTTTAGACAATTTTTTTATCATAATTCCAAATTGTCATAATGGTCGGAACAATTCATACCTTCATCAATAGCAAAATTCAACTAGCTGCCTTTTCATAGTCTTTCCAGCAGTGATTATTGTCATCCTTTTTCATTATTGCAAATTTGCTGGTGTGAAGAAAAATCACATAATTGATTTCATATGCATTTCTTCTAAGTGATTTGCCATAAACTTTTATATGTTGTTAATAGTTGACTATTCTGAGAACTATTTGTTCATAGTCTTTGAATATAACCATTAAATATATTATAGTCATATTCTTTCCCTCATTTTTATAAAATAAGATTTGAAGTTCTTGGTTTTCTGTTTTAATGGAATGACAAGGATGAGTCTCAAATGTATTAGGGGTGTGGTAAAATCTATATCTGAAGAAAACACAATAATTAACAATTTAGTCAAAGGACAGCTTTATTTTTAACAAGAGTAATGTCTTAAAACAACTTTAAATGACATGCAAATTTTTTTTGTATTAGAGTAAGATCTAAGTATTTTATTTTGTTTTATTTTTGTTTACTACATAAAGGAGTTCAACAAATCTAACAGAGTAATAGTAATTACTAATTTAAGCTGAATTCTTGTTGATGCCTTTCAGGTGGGGAAGCATCAGAAGTCTCTGCTTTCATGAAAATAAACAACTGAACTGAGTCAGAATGATAAACTAAGTTTAATAAGGTTAACTGTTAAGGCCAAACCACTTCAGCTCCAGTAAACAGACACTAGATACTTGCATGGGGCAAGAGTTTTGGACTAGAAGGTATCTTTGAACTGAACAAAGGAAAGGGAGAGTACCAACCTCTAGAGAATAAAAACCATTGTCAATAGTGTAGGGGATGGTGTTGTGCTATGAGAAGCTGGTGTCTTTCTTTCCTGTTTAACTCAGCAAGTATCAGGACTTCATTTCAAAAAACTTGGATTCAAATTTCAAAGTTTTTCTTACAAGTCAGATATTTTCTTTAACTTTAAGACAGCATTTAGTTTGTGATATCCCACCATTGTTTTACTAGCTCATTCAGCTTCGTCTCACTTTACCCCCCCAGTTGCTCTTAATTTTTCCTGTGAAATTACTATATAATGGTAAAATAAAACAATAAATAGCTATCTGAATTCATAAAACTAATTGGGCTTATTGTATATATGTTTATATAACTCATCCCTTCAAGTATATATGTAAATAGAGAAATATAACAATCCTTTAAAAATAATGCATGGGGGACAGCTAGGTAGTACAGTGGATAGAGCACTACCCCCGGAGTCAGGAGGACCTGAGTTCAAATCCAGCCTCAGTCACTTAATAATTGCTTAGCTGTGTAAGCTTGGGCAAGTCACTTAATCCCATTGTCCTGCAAAAAACAAAAAAAAAAAGTAAAAATAATGCATGAAGATGAGGAGAAAAATAGTAACAGAATGAACTTGTAAACCTTAAAGTTTACATTATATATATATATATATATATATATATATATATATGTGTGTGTGTATATTATATATATAATGCATCTAAAATGACATATAGGTGTCATTCCATGGATTATGCTGAGTGTATTCACATTTGCCCCTCTCAGTGAGGTATATAGACCATATGTAGACACTATTTTCTTATTTCCAACTGGATAGGGACAGAGAATTGGGGGAAACAATTTACTACCATGAGTGCCTAAGGAGTTTGCATTGAGTGAACATGAAGTCTCCCTTAATATAGGCCATTGAGATCAAGGAATTGATGACTCAGAGGTTTGTAATATGTGATGATTTCCCAATTGGCAGTAAAGTTGAAATTCAGTATTAAATTATAAATTTTAAATTCTAACATGGAAAATTAATGAGTGGCTAGCCGAATATTCAGAAAGGTAAATGGCGATTGCAGAGTTTACATCATATGGTTTCATCAAGAACAGGTCGAGCCAAACTAACCTAATTTCCTTTTCTGACCACACAGTTGTGACTACATAGGTAATATTGCTCTTTACTTCTCTAATTATTGCTATAGATCTTGACATAAAGCAGCAAAACACATGCCCACTAAAAGTGAACCACTATCACAAAGGATGCCTAACTCAAAATTCAGTTGGAAGAGAATTTGTGTATAGACACAAATAAATAGTAAAGCTTCTATTAAATATTTACTAGTCACTGTTCTAAACATTGGGGATACAAATATAAGTCTCTGTACTTTTTTATAAAAGCAAGTTCTTATTGATTTTTTGTTTTTTTATGTAGTCATAGTTTACTTTTTTAATATTTTATTTATTTCTTGAAAATTAAAGCATTTCTGAGGTACTACCTCACACCTCTCAGATTGGCCAATATGACCAAAAAAGGATAATGATCTATGTTGGAGGAGATGTGGAAAATCTGGAACACTAATGCATTGGTGGTCTTTCTGGAGAGCAATTCAGAATTATGCCCAAAAGGCAATAAAAATGTGCACACCCTTTGATCCAGCAATACCACTACTGGGTCTGTATCTTGAAGAGATCATGAAAAAGGGTAAAAATCCCACATGTACAAAGATATTCATATCAGCTATATTTTCATGATCTCTTCAGGATCTGCTGGATCAAAGAGCATGCACATTTTTATTGCTCTTTGAGTATAGTTTCAAATCGATCTCCAGAAAGGTTGGATCAGTTCACAACTCCACCAACAATGCATTAGTATCCCAGTTTTCCAATATTCCTTCCAACATTGACCATTTTCCTTTCTGGTCATTTTAGCCAAACTGAGAGGTGTGAGGTGGTTACAGATGTTTTAATTAACATTTCTCTCCTCAGTAATGATCTAGAGCAATTTTTCATATGATTTAGATAGCTTTGATTTCTTTGTCTGAGAATCGCCTCTCCATATCCTTTAATCATTTATCAATTGTGAATGACCTGTTTTTTTTTATAAATTTTATTCAGTTCTCTATTTTAGAACTGAGTTCTTTGTCAGAAATACTAGTCATAAAAATTGTTTTCAATTTAAAACCTTTTAATACTGGTTGCAGTGCTTTTGCTTATGCAAAACCTTTTTAATTTAATGTAATCAAAATTATCAAGTTTGTTTTTTATAATGTTCTCTATCTCTTCTTTTAGCCATAGTTTCTTGTAATATTTCTTTCCTTCTCCCTCTCAGCAGACCATCCAATATGATAAATGGTATTTTTAAACAAAAAATTCATCCAGCTAACAAAATATTGTAAAAAAATCTAAAAACGTGAAACGTTGTACACCTTTCACCTCCTTTAAGGAATAAATTGGAAGTGTCCTCTCATTTCTCTTCTTTCAGATCATTCATCTTCTTTTTTGTTGTTGTTGTTGTCGTTTTGTAAGGCAATGGGGTTAAGTGACTTGCCCAAGGTCACACAGCTAGGTAATTATTACTGCCACAGTTGAACTTGGATCTTCCACTCCAGGACTGGTGCTCTCTCCACTGTGCCACCTAGTGGCCCCTTAGATTATGTATCTTTATCATTTTGCAATATTCACTTTAGATTTTCTTGCACATGGTTGTTCTTTCCACTTACTTTGTTGTAGTTAGTATTTATATAATTTTTTTTGCTCCATGCACTTCACTTTGCATCAATTTGTATAGATTTTTCCATATTTCTCTCTATTCATCACATTCATCATATCTTACAGCATATTAATGTTCTATTAGATTTTTGTCACAATTACTTAACTATCCCATAATTAATAGGCATCTATAATGTGTCCAATTATTTGCTTTCTCAAAAAGTGCTGCTATTAATATTTTGGTGTATATGGTGACATTCTTATCAGTTGCTTCCTTGAGGTATAAGTCTACTAATAGATTCTCTGAGTCAAAGAGTATGGACATTTCTCATTTCATTTGTATAATACCATCCTCATCTGGTTCAGTTTCACTCAGGAGCATTGTTGAGAACAATATTTCAAGGAGGTGGATGTTAAGATAGCAATTTTTTTTGAAAACTATATCTTTTAACTATAGCTTGGGAAATGGAAAGATTACATTCTAATCAAGTTGTTTTATAGCTTGGTCAGTTGCTCTTATTATAGTGAATTGTGCATTATACCTGAGAACACTATTGAGCAGTGGTGTCAAACTAAAATAGATCACTAATTCTATATAAGGATCCCTTTTGGTTCTATATTGACTTAGTTTTAAAGTTTAATGTTATCTAAATATTTATTATATTTATATTTACTTTGTTAAATATTCCCAATTGCATTTTAATATGGTTCAGGCCCCATTTGGGAGTGCTAGTCATATATGACCTACAAGCTAAGTGTTTTGACCTCTGTTATAAAGTCTCCTCAATAATATCCAAGTCCACTCAAAAGCTATGACCTCATAATCCACACAGGAAAACCCATATGATTGAAGACTGAATATTTTCTAGACTATAACATTCATTGGATGGATGACTTATGGCCTTATTCATTATAGCCATGTGGCTCAATTATTACTACAGACACCAATGAGCTGAGTTCAGAATTGTATAAGAAGAGAATTGAGATTTGCAATTCATTTGGGAAAATTCTCAAACTTTATAAAACTGCTGTCATGAATTCGAAACTGTTCATGGTCACCAAACCAGCTTCTTCCTCTCTTTTCAGTTCAGTTTCATTAGTATACAAAGTCCTTGAAAACTAGTACTGTCTTGCTTTATATTAGTATTTATATTCCAGGTACTTACATAGTACTTCACACAGAGTGAGCACTTAATAAATGCTTTATCTATCTATTTATCCACTGATCATCCATCCTGGTGATAATGCATTCTAGGAGAAAGACAATTTTAGGTGACCCAAAAGACAATAAAAAGGCATATGTGGTTATAAACAGGATGTCAGATATAACCAACAATAACCTATGCATACAGGTATGCATTAGAAAAGAATGTACATGAATGGAAAAGGAGATGAGTCAATCAATTAATGAGAGTGAGTGACAGATGGACACACATATGATATTTAAACAGATAGAAATAACTAGTTGGGTCAGTACCTAGAGTACTGACCTTGGAATCAGGAGAATCTAAGTTCAAATTTTCCTGATAGGGTGAATGACCCTGGGTAAGACACTTAACCCCAATTTCGAAAAAGAAAGAAAAGAGAGAGAGAGAGAGAGAGAGAGAGAGAGAGAGAGAGAGAGAGAGAGAGAGAGAGAGAGAAAAGAAGGAAGGAAGGAAGGAAGGAAGGAAAGAAAGAGAAAGAAAGAAAGAAAGAAAGAAAGAAAGAAAGAGAAAAGAAAGAAAGAAAGAAAGAAAGAAAGAAAGAAAGAAAGAAAGAAAGAAAGAAAGAAAGAAAGAAAGAAAAAGAAAGAGAGAGAGAAAATTCATGGAAGGATATAAACAAGAATCACACAAGATAACAGGGGATGAATGGACTAGAATCTACAAACCTGCACACAGAGACAAAATGAGATTCCAAATTCTTTGAAATATTGCAATCTAAAGTTTGGAAAGAAGTTTTGTCCACATAAATTTTGAAATAATTTTGAAGGAAAGAGAATTTAGATTCAGTCATAGACTCCTGGCTTAGTTTTATTACTGTAAATCTTCTTAAAACTGGAAATATCATTTTCAGAATAAAAGAATGTATTACAGAATATTAAACATAATTATCAAATAAAGTCTTTGAATTAAAAAAATTCCTAGAATATGCAAAGACTAAAAAGGTTTACTATAACTACACAATTGGAATTTTGGTGAAAGATTATCATTCCTCTAGTAACAATTAGTTATATAATTATTCTAAGATTTCACAGAATCAAAGAATTTGAGAAATGAAAGGGATTTCACCAGGCATCTTGTCCATCCCATACAGAAAAGGAATCCTCATTATAATTTTATCTGATAAGTACTGATCCAGATTCTTCTCAAAGTTCTCCAAAGGTCTCCAGCTGGATCCCCCACAAGAGACAGCACTCCTACTTTGAGGTGTTTTGATTTTTACTAAGTTTTCCCCTAAATTGTTTCTTTACCCTACTGGTTACTATTTTGCTGTCTGGAACCCAGCTCAAGCTTTGCTTGCTCATTGTTTGGATTTTGATGATTCGAGTGAATATAAATTGCAATTGTTTCTTTTCTAACCAGAAACTCTGAGGGTTTTCCACTCCCAAATTGATTCTTTTGTGAGGGCAAACTAGGGTACTTTTTTGCCTCAATTCTTACCTAGCCTTTCATGATTGAAAGGTTTTTGCCTCAGACAAACTGAGATCCAAGAAAGACCTTAGCTTAAAAAGGCCAATGTTTCCTACTGCATCCTGGGCCAATTCCAGTTATCCAGTTCTATGTCTTGCCACTGGATCCAGATGACTCTGGAGGATAGAAGGAGGCTGGTGACTGCATAGCCCTACATCATTTAATACAATTAATTTGCAAGCCAAGACATCACTCTCCTAATTTCATTGGTCTTCTTTGAGAACAGAGGATGAACAACAACAACATCTGGGATTAAGCAGAACAAGTCTAATCCTTCCTACATGTGACAATCCTTCAAGACAATTTTCATATGTTTCTCCCCACCTCCCAAGTCTCCAAGTCTTCTTTACTCTGGGCTAAAAATCCCTAGTTCTTTCCACTGAGCCTCATATAACATGCACTCAAGATCCTTCTCCATTCTAATTCCTGCATCTCAATGTGCTTCTTAAAGGGCACATAGGGGCCTAGAACTGAAGACTACCCAGTCAGGTCCCAATTAATGTGAACTGTGAATCCCCTAAAGTGGTCACATTATTTGAATCTGCACAGTATATTTCCAGTGGTCTGGAACCAAGGATCACATTTTACATAATTATAACTTATTATAGTGTGAATTAAAATAAGTTAAACTACCCCAGGAGATTCATTGTTTACATTAATTGAGGCTTAGCTATGTTTCAGATGAGGTCTGTCACCACAGAATACTTTGGTATTTCAGCTTCTAATTGTTGAAAGCTATTTTTCTTTTTTTCTTTTTATTTAATTTATTTATTTATTTTGAATTTTACAATTTTTTCCTCTAACCTCACTCCTCTCCCTCCACCCCCCACAGAAGACAGTTTATTAGTCTTTATATTGTTTCCATGGTATTCATTGATCTAAGTTGAATGTGATGAGAGAGAATCATATCCTTAAGGAAAAAAATAATAAAGTATAAGAGGTAGCGAAATTACCTAATAAGATAACAGCTTTGTTTTGTTTTGTTTAGAATTAAAGGTCTTTGGTTTTTGTTCAAACTCCACAGCTCTTTCTCTGGATACAGATGGTATTTCTCCATCTCGGATACCTCAAAATTGTACCTTATTGTTTCACTGATGGAATGAGCAAGTCCATTAAGGTTGATCATCGCCCCCATGTTGCCCTTATGGTGTACTATGTTTTTCTGGTTCTGCTCATCTTGCTCAGCATCAGTTCATGCAAATCCTGAATTCCCATCCCTCTTGGTTTCTAATAGAACAAGTGTTCCATAATGTACATATACCACATTTTTTTCAGCCATTCCCCAATTGATGGACATTAACTCAATTTCCAATTCTTTGCCACCACAAACAGGGCTGCTATGAATATTTTTGTACAAGTGATGCTTTTACCTGTTTTCATAATCTCTTCAGGGTATAGACCTAATAGTGGTATTGCTGGATCAAAGGGTATGCATATTTTTATTGCTCTTTGGGCATAATTCCAAATTGCTCTCCAGAAAGATTGGATGAGTTCACAGTTCCACCAACAGTATATAAGTGTCCCAGATTTCCCACATCCCTTCCAACATTGATTATTGTCCTTTCTGGTCATGTTGGCTAGTCTGAGAGCTGTGAGGTAGTACCTCAGAGATGGAAAACTGTTCTTTAATGCTACCCAAGATCACATAAGTATTTTCAACTGCCACATTATAGCATTGATTCATATTAAATTTATATCTCTAGCTATGCCTCCCTCATCTAATTCTTGTAAAGCTGACTTTTTGTACTCAAGCATACATAGCAGACTCATTTTAGTGCCCTAATTTATCAAGATCTAGTGAGGTCTCTTTGTATTATTAATTCTGATAGAGCACGTTTCCAACACACTACCTGCTGACCACTGGTTATCTTGAACAAGATTAAAATGTAATTGGGAATATTAATAAAATAAATAAAAATACAACAAATCATAGATAACATTACAATTTTTAATTAAGTCAATTTGTAGCCAGTAGGGATCCTCATATATTTAGTAGCCCCATTTCTATTTTAATATAACATTGCTTTAGAGTAGTTTTTAAAACTATTTTACTTGCATTATCTCATTTCAGTTTTCAAAAAATCTTGAAAGATAGAAATAGAAGTGTTATTTCTTCTGTTGCACATGCATCTGAGGAAACAGTCCCAGGTTAGTTAAGGGACATGTTTAAAGTCAAATTGATAGTAAGAAACAGAGCTAAGAATCAGAACATGATTCCTGAAACATCAGTTTCTTTACTTGCAAGCAACTGTTAAATTCTCCTTATAAGCCAGATTCCACAGACAAAGCAAGGAAAACTTTGAGGTTATTCTTCAGATGTGATAAGCACAAAGGAATTCATGATTTCCTTATTTTTGGAATATCTTCCATGGGAGCAAGCCCTCAATGAAACCAGATCAAAACCTATCAGTGAGTTAGAAGGTTCATAGATGCAGAGGTGAAAGGGAACTCTGACACTCTGTAGTCCAACCCCACTCATTTTGTAGTTGAGGAAAAAGCAGCATTTTAAGTGACTTCTCCAAGGTTACACAGGTAGTATCAGGTACAGGATTTGAACACAGGTGTTCTGGCTCCAGAGTCAGCACATTTAATATTAGGAAGTTATTAGGGAGATGTTAGGGAACTGGGTGAAGCACATATATATTAGGTGATATATGTATGACCATCTAGGTAGTAAATATCAGAGGTAGGATTTGAAACTAGGTCCACCTGACTGGAAGCCCAGCACTTTCTCCACTGTTCTATATTGACTCTATTATTGTCCTGGATCATTTGTGTTTATCTGTGTCAAATTGCCTTACCTTTTCATTCTAATTATTAATCAATCCATATGTATTTATTAAGTACCTATTCTTTGCAAGGCACCAAGTATACTAAAGGAGCTTACAACCTGTGCTGGAGACATCATGCACACAAATAAGAAAATACCAAATAAATTCAAGGTAAATTGATGTATTTCTACAATTATGTAGAAAATTGACTTAATTTTGGGCTTCATTTTGCTACATTTGTGACCTAGTCACAGGGTTTTACATTCTATCAAAGAAGAATCTAATATACCACTCCTTGTTCTGTATGTTTTCATTAGCTTAGACATGTAAAATCACCTCTAAATAGTAACTCCCTATATTATTTAAGTGATGTGATTTATAATCCTTTCCTAAGATGGCTTTGATAGCCTTAACTGAATCTTCCAGGTGTTCTTAATAGCTCTCTTAATATAGTCTTTCACTCCCATCTGCTTTGATTTAAAGTTGATTACACAGACTGGCTAGTTCAGGGAGAAGCTAGCTGACCACTTTAGAGATTTATTAAGTTCATAGTATTTCCAAAATGTAAACATAAGCCTGCTACTGCCAGGTTATCCATTATTAGGTTTGGCTCCAACGATTATCCAGCTCTGTGGAAAACTAAAAATGAAGTTTGTCCCCTAGTAAAATTGATTTCTTCTGATTTTTTTAAACCGTCTCCCGCTAAGCTGCCCCCTAGACCCCAATCAGCAAGCCTCTGCCAGCATCCCCAGGGAAAGGCTGTTGACCACAGCCCAAGGTTAAGACGAGCCGAGCAAGCGGCCAATCAGCTCGGAGGGCTCCGAGGCGCTGATGCTCCCAGACAAATAGTACGGTGCGGTGTCGATTGATGACTACTTGATTGCGCATGAATATAACATACATGTTGCAATGCTTTGCCAGCGCTCTCAGCGGGCGCCCATGCTGATCAGAGAGCGGAGGGGGCCCTGAGTCGGGAACCCCCGTGTCCCCCGGAGCCCGCTTGTTCAAACTGACGCTCTCACCTCTCCAACCGGAAAGCATCCGACGAGAGGACCAGGACCGCAGCATCCTGTGCCGGAATGTTCTCCTTCAAAGGTATTTGACCCTGGTCCCCTTATCTCTAAGCATGCCAGAAAGCAGGGATCTGTTGCCCCTCCCTCCCCACCCCTGCAAGAGTCCGCCTCCGGATGGATGGGGTGCTGTCTAGCCTAGCTTTGTTCCTCATCCTGAATGCCAGCTTCGAAATGGTTAACTTCCTCGGGAGACGTTGGCATGACCAGAGGGGAGCGGGGGTGCTCAGCTGGGCTGAGCGTGCATAGCTCCGAAAGCGGGTCTCTTTGTGAGCATCGCTATTGTTCCGGACGTGGCTGGGGCTAATGGGAGGTGGGGCTGGGGGTGGGAGGGGTGTTGGCGAAGGCTGGACTATTGGGCCCCTCGCAAAAGGGAAGAGAGGCAAGAAAGAAAATGATCAAATAAGACTAATACCCATTCTCGATACTGCCGCATGCAGCATCTGGGAGCGCCAGAATCTTAAGAGAGGAAGAGAGAACCAAATTGCTGGTAAATAGCAGATCCTGCCAATTGTGCCAGGATGAACATTAGAACGACCAGGAAAGTAAAAGTTTTATGGAAATCCATGCTTCACACCTTACTGTCACGCTTAAGAAGAGAAATGCTTGAATGGGGGAAGGGAAGGGTATTTAGAAAAACACTGCTGCCTATAGGGAGCCCCAAAGTCATCTGTAAATGAGAATCATTTGTAGTCTCTCCCTGGATAATTGAAAGAATAGTCTAACTGGGCAGAAATTAAGAAAGACCCAGAAGAATGAAATGTATTTATTGGGTTGACTAATACATAGCTTCGGGGGTTGTATTTTTTGTCTTTGCTGTGTTTCTTCTGTGTCTGATCTGCCTCAGCTGTTAGAAGGGATGACTGAAACAGCAACTTTCATCATAGAGCTTGCATTCCAGTTATGTCAATTATTTCTTCCATGCCTCTAATGAGAAACTTGATTTTTAAAGATCTAAGCAATCAATAGCAGACCATATGAAATCATTGTATTTCTAAGTTATCTATTACTTTCAGTGGGCTGTTTGAAAAAGGAAAATCACCAAGGTTTTGAATTTGACCTGTGTGTCTTTTGCCCTTCTTCCCCACCACTCCCCCTAGACACTTTCTGCTTTGACTAATTAGCTCTCCCTAAAAGGAATAACAATCTTCAGTAGTTTACTGTTGAGCCAACCTGATATATTAAAAATCACATATTAAAATATTTATATTTTTGTCATAGGTCCATACAAAGTGACTATTTTTTTCGAGAGAAAGGAGGGATATTAAAATATTGATTGCACAGGCTCAATTCCCTTGACTACTTTTATTCATAATAGTGTGACACAAAGATGGATACCATTTGTCTCTGTGGCATAATCAATTATAGCAAAACTTGAGGTTTGTTTCTGAAGACCACTTAAGATATGTATTTATTCAGTTTAATGTTTATATACATATATAATAAAATTGCTCTGTTAGTTTACCATATATAAGCTCAAATTTCATAGGTTATACACTGTTGCCAAAGCACCAAGGCCTGTGTTCTAAGCCTGACATTTGAACACAACACACACACACACACATATGTGTATGTGTTTTCTGGAAGGTTGTACATGAAACCATTGCTAGATAATGTCTATTTCCACTTTAAAATTTTCATTTTCACATATAACTTCAGAATTTGTAGATTTAAAACACTTTATAAACAAAAAAAAGTGATTGGACCTCTGGGGGAAATTTATTGGGATCTTTAAAAGTATGCAATAAAAGATGAAAGCAACTGAAAATACTCATTCTGGCAAGGAAGAGACTGCAGAGATAACATAAGGATAATTCTGAAGTCTGTGAAGTATTATCATGTGGAAGGATAAGCAAGCAGAACTAGAAGAAACAGATCAATTTGGTATGAGACAATAATGTTAGATGCAAGGATGAGTATCCTTGATGAATGGGGTATAGAGAAATGTATTACAAAAGGAAGCAGTGACATTCCCTTTTCTAGAGATATTGAAAAACAGAATCAATTCTCACTTGTTGGGAATGAGTTAGATAATGTTAAGTGTCAATCCAAGAGGTTGGTTATCTATGTGACTTAGCTTAAGGACATTAGGAAGGCCCCATACAAAGTAATCTCAAACTCTCTCTCTCTCTCTCTCTCTCTCTCTCTCTCTCTCTCTCTCTCTCTCTCTCTCTCTCTCTCTCCCCAAATTGTTTAATGCTGGAAAATCTAAATCATATTAGTTTCAGATTTTCTTCTTCTATGAAAATGTAAACTTTTAGAAACCATAGGGCAAACAGTACCCATGGGGACAGGATACAGTGCAAGGGAAAAGAAATGAAGAAATGCCTTCATTGTAGCAAGCCTGTATTACTGGGTAGCCTCGGGTCTACAGGTGCCCACCTCTCCTTGTCATTTTGTACCCTGGTAGCATACTTCTTGTTGGGGAAATAAAGCAGGAGGATGGGCCTCATGTGCATCTCCTCGGGTGTGTCTTATGGGCTTCTATCTGTGTTGGCAAGCTTCCCAGAGCTCCCTAAACAAAGGATACCATAGGGAAGACTTTATGTTGATCTCAAAATCTCAGGCTCAGCTCTTGCTCCCTGTCTGAATATACTCAGTTTCCCTCAATCTTTGCTGGTGGGACAATTCAGAGACCATCACCAAAAAACCCTTAACAAAGGTAACACTTTAAGCAAATTTCAGCCATTAAACATGAATGAAAAACCTGAGAGTGCTTTGAAAGGGAAGTTACTAAAAGACAAAACCAAAAATAACCACTCAAAAATAGGAAGGTCAGTGGTTGAGGATAGAACAAAGGGAGCAATAATATAGAATAGCAAAGGGGTAGGGACCTTGGCTTTTGGACCCAAGGAACCTAAAGAAGGCATATTGAAAAACATAGTATATTCTGCTCCTCCAAAATCTAGCTTTGATTGCCTGGCATATCTTTGAGAATATAGGCTATAAATAGATATTTAGTGTTCTTTGTCAATCATAGGGAACTGGAGGAAAATGAAGGTAGGATAAAATAAAATTCAATGGGCAGGATAAAATTTTTATGGACCAAGTTATTTTTCACTGGTTCAATGACATCATCCTTGAAGATCTCTTCCAATTCTGCCAATCATGAAATCCCATGTGGGTAGGGGAACTTTTAAATACATGTTTTATTTTCACAAGGTTTTCATTAATATGTTCACGCTGTACCTACCAAACTCTTTAAATGGACTTATAAAATATGAAAACTATACTGTAATAAGCTCCTCTGTATAGTCATGCAAAATTGTTCATTTTTGGCACCTCATTCCATAGCTCTCTAGAACTGCTATTAGACATTTCTGGGACCTACACAGACATCCTTTTGGTTGTTCTAAACAAAGTTTGGGGTTCATTTTTCCCAAAAGACTCTTCCTTCTCTTAAGGAAAAAAATGTTAAAATTAAAATGAAATGTAATCTGCAAAATATATCTAATTTAGTCACTAGGTGCCTCTGTCATCTTGATTTGGAAGAAAGGTCCCAGAGAAACTCAAGTTTAGAAGGATTAAAAGACATGCCCAGGATGAAATAATTTATTAAGTGGTAGAACCAGTCCTAGAGCCCAGGGGAAGGGCCTTTGACCATAGATCTAGTACTTGCTGAACTATTCAGTTCAATGCAACCAGCCTTTATAAGGGCAGCAGAGTAGTAGAGTGGGTAGAGTGGGTAAAATGCCAGTCCTGGAATCAGGAAAACCTGAGTCGGAGACTTCAGGTGCTTATTAGCTAGGTGTCCTGGGCAGAAGACTGAACCTCTGTTTGCTTCAATTTCCTCATCTATAAAATAGGGATAATAATAAAACCTATATCCCTGAGTTGTTATGGGGAATTAAATGAGATAATGATTCTAAAGCACTTAGCATAATATCTGACATAGTAAATACTATATAAAAGTTATATATTATAATTTATTTATTAAGCACCAACTGTGGATAAGGTTAGATGCAAGTATGAGTATCCTGACAGTGAGGAATGGGGCACTGAGGAAATAAAGACAAAATGGAAAACAATCCCTGCCTTCTCTGTGTTTGTCTCTCTGTCTCTCTATCTCTCTGTTTCTCTGTCTCTCTGTCTCTCTGTCTCTCTGTCTCTCTCTGTCACATACACACACACACACACACACACACACACACACACACACACACACACACAAACACACACACACAGACTTCTTAAACACCTACAATGTACCAGATACTGTACTTAGTGTTTTACAAATATTATCTGATTAGGTTTTTATAACAATCCTATAAAGTAGGTACTAGTATTATTCACATTTTACAGTTAAGGAAGCTGAAGAAAACAAAGATTCAGTGACTTGCTCAGCCTCTAAGAAATAATAATAAGTGTGAGGTCAGAATTGAGTTCAAGTTTTCCTGACTACATACCCAGCACTCTAAATACTGTTCCATCTAGTTTGTGTTTCCTGGCATTTTAAAAATGATACTATCATTCACCTAAGAAAAGTTTTGAAATTTCATTCTAACCTATATAACTTGATATATCTGTGTGTACTTTCTGTAAGCACTTTTGGATGAGCACCCCTTCTCTCCCAGGATTCTGGACTTAATTGGATATTTGTTCATTATTGGTGGCTGACCAAAGACGTTAATGTCTGCTTTACCTCATAGTCTCTATACCTTTCAGGGTAATAAAGAAGTTTCCAAAATAATGCTGAGGTCTGGTTTATGTCTATTTCTACACATGTGCCTTCTAAAATCCTCAACAACTACTCAATATAGTTAAGTGCTTGTCAGAGTTCAGAGCAGTCTTTATTTTACCCCACAGAAAAATATCTTGGATGTAAATAGCTCACAAGATGCCTAAACAGTGGTAACCCACAGAGCTTTCATAGGAGTTCCAATATTCTAGTGGACCCCTCTTTAATTCCACAGAAACTCTCTAAGGATTTGGGATATACATATGTATATATGTGTATGTGTCTATATGTGTATCACATACATACATACACACTAGGAACCCTGTTCATGGATCTGTTCAGGAAGGTATGGGTGAATGTGCTAACAACACCAAGTAAATCATTACTGGTTCCTATGAATTCAGGATTTCCCTGTTCTGTCCACCCCCAGACCCCTCAGCCCCAAAAGCAAGTCTACTTTCCTCTGAGCTGGTCTGTCTTCTGAACAGAATGGCAGCATGGTGTGGTGCTTCCTATGCCAAGTCAAAGAACTTGGAGAATGATCCTCTGATATACAAACAGAGTTTTTCTTTTTCTTTTTTAGCTCATGTTCTAATCTTCAAAGAGTATTTCTAAAATCTTAAATAATAACAATAGCCAGTTTTTATATAACTCTTTAAGGTTTTTAAAGTGTTATACAAATATTATCTCACTTGATTCTCACAAAAGCCTTAGGAGGTAGATTATTATCCCCATTTTACAAATGAAGAAATGGAAGCAGGCAAAGATGAATGGTTTGCTCAGGTTCACATAACTAGGAAGGATCAAAGATATTTGAACTTATGTCTTTTGGATTCTAAAGCCTATACTTCATTCACTCATGACAGTTGTCAGATTCTCTTTCTATGGGCTAAGTAAAAACGGTGCTCAAATGATATAATAGTGAAAGCATGTGAAAATAGAAGTGTTTCTTTCTAATGTACTGAAAGCTTACAGTTTTTTTTTTTATGATAAACCTGTTCTCCTGGAATTCTACCTGAAAAATTCAAGAATTGTTATTTAATTACTGAATGTTTTGAATTTACTACTTAACAGATAAAGCAACTAAGCCTCACTAAAGCCAAATGATCCGCCCATGGTTAGATCACTAGTATGTGTTTCTCATTCTGAGACCAGAACCCTGTGTATTCTGCACTACTGACTCTTAACTTATCATGTACATAAAGCTTCATGGTTTCCAGTTTCATCTATAGCCATTATTATTTTATCCATTACAACTCTGTGAGGTTGGTGATGAAACTTCTGTCATCCCCATTTTATAGATGTGAAAATTGATGCTTGGTTTAAACAACTCACTCAAGTTTGTATCGCTAGTCAGGGGCAGAAAGATAATTAGAATCCTGGTCTTTGGGCTATTAGTCCAGGACACTTTACTGTGTACCTGGTTAGGTTCTCTAATTTTCACATTGCTTCTCACTTTTTGATTAACTTGGAAGAGCAAGTGATAATTTTGTAGAGTCTCTGTCTCGTGAAATATTATATACCTTGTATACAATTAGTAAAGGGTTGTAGAATTGAAGAATACATCTTTTGTGGATAGATTAGAAAACTGATTGGTTGCATGAATGTATCATTAAAGTACATTGCCCTTCCCCCTCCCATGAGCATGATATAGGCACTTTTCAACCCAACCTAACCTTCACTTCAATCCCAAGTGTACATACTAATTATTTGTGTCATCAATCATTTTTCCTACTCAAATGTTGAGAAAAATGGTAAGCATATCTCCTATTTAAAAAAATCTCTGAATGGTAAAAGTGTAACAATAGATAACCTGATGGTGTTCAGAAAGGAATGGGACCTCTGATGTGAGGGCCGCTAATCCACCTTCAGCCAACTTTCACATGTGACTCCAAGAAACTGTATCATGCTCAACAGCCATACCTGAGTAAAACTGTCTCAGCAGAGAGGTTTAACCACATTGAGGATAACTAACAGATCTCAAAACCTTTGTTGAGTTATGGGGGTATCTATCCCCCAAGCAAGTGAAGACCATCCCCAGCAGATTGGGCTGATGAGAATAAGCCCATTGTGGACAGCTTGGAGTTTGGTTAGACACTGAAGATACCAAAGTCATCTTCTGCATCTTGGACCATTGCCAGTCTTCTTGATTTTTGTCTTGCCACTAGATTTGATGACTCTGGAAGTGAGAGTGGGACTGATGACTGTGCAGCTTTGCCTCAATTAAACCCAATTCATGAGTAAGTCAAGATATCACCTGGTGTTATCAATGGTCATCCTCAAAAATGAAGGATAAACAATAACCATAGCTAGCAGTGTTTCAAGTTCTTTTCCATAATTCGCCATTTTGTAGCATGAATTTTCCCCTTATCCTGAATTTTTTTATTGCCCAAACATTTCTTCCTAATTCACTGTCTAAAGTATATTATGCTTGACTCTATATATCCTTGTGTAATTTTTGTATGTTCATTCTTAAAGTGTTGTTGCTATGCAGTGTTGCCATATTATCATACATAACAAGTTTTCTTTCTTCCTATTCCCAAGTCATTATAAGATGATAGTGAATTCAATGCAAGTATGTATGACAAAAAATAAACATATGACTTTTCTAAGTTTAAGTCTTTAACAGGTCTCAGTTCCCTCTAGAAAAAATTCACAAACCTCCTAAAAATTATTGAGAATGATATCAATTGATACTTTCTGTATAAGAAATTAGAACAGATTTTTTAAAAAAGTTTGTATCTTAATTCATTTAAATAAAAAGTTTGTATCTCAATTCATTTAAATAAATGAATATGCTTATTCCATGTTAATATTTTAATGGAAAAATAACTTATTTTTGAACAAAAATTTATGAGAAGAGTAGCTCTGTTTTACATATTTTGGTATATCCCTTTAATGTCTCCATTAGTATACAACAGATTCTCATATCCGTTTCTTCATTCAGTTCTTGTGCTGTATTGTTTTGGTGGATATATATGAAGAAAAATAGCTTCACACAGATATGCAGTTGGAAAAGGATGGAGTATGTAATTGACAAATAACATGTTAGAATTATTCTGAAAATAATTTGACCTTGAGGACTCCAGGAATAGTCACAAGGATCCCTATGGGTCCTCAGACCACTTGGACAATTGTTGGACTGGGAGATAAAATACAAGTTCTTTATAACTGACACTCAAGGCCTTCCATCATGACCTTTGTCAGTCTTATTTCACTCAATATCCTTACTCATCTTCATGAGCTCTTTGATCCTAGTCAAACCCATCTACAAGGCTATTCTTGTCCTGTCTTTCCATGGCTCCAAAGATTTCACAGACCATACTCCATTTCTGGATCAGACTTTCCTCTATAACTCTGTTTCTTGGTATTCATATGCAAACTCTCCTTATCCTATACTCTTACCTAGAAAGAGTCCTTCTGATATTCCAAGAGTCTCTGTGGCACTGAGAAGGCACTCAGAATGCAGAGACTAGCATGCTTGCTTTTATTCACATCTTCAGTTTTTAGCACAGTCCCAGGCACATACTTAATAAGTGCCTTTTCATTTAATCACTTATACTATCAGATAAAGTCAATGTTTTGATTAGTTTTGCTGAACTGTATTTTTTCAATTTCTTTTAAATTCTTTGTTACAGGGAGGATTCCCTGGATAAGAGAGTGTTTGTATATTTGTCTATGTGTGTATATGTATATTTTTATTCATATATACTTACATACATGTTGCTCAATAGTTTCAGGTATGTCCAACTCTTCATGATCCCATTTGAGGCTTTCATGGCAAAGATACAATAATATTTCCTTCTTGGGTTCCTTTTACAGATGGGGAAATTGAGATAAAGAGGGTTAAGTGACTTGCCCAGGATCACAAGCTAATAAATGTCAGATGCTGGATTTGAACTTGGGTCTTTTTGACTCCAGGTCTAGGATTCTATCCATTGCAAAACTTAGCTGTCCTCATACATATACAAATACACACACATACCTACCCATACATGATGGACATATATATATATATATATATATGTAGACATAGATACATACACACATGTATATATATGTAGACATAGATACATACACACATGTATATATATATATACATGTGTGTGTGTTGGGGTCTTGGGGTGTTGTATAGAGAACAAACCTTGGAACCCCCAAAACCTGGATTAAAGGTTCACCTGTGGCACATGCTAGCTATGTGTCCCTAGTCCAGTCTCTTAATCTTTTGGTGTTTCTAACAACTCTCTAAGACTTGAAGGTTGTGATCTGCTTTAGTACAAGAAATTTCATCATGGAGAGCTCCCTATACCATAAGATCACATAAAACCCAGTAAATATATGTATATGTGATATATACAAATATAAATATGTACCAATATGTGCTATATTTATGTGCATATTAAAAGGGAGAGAAAACTGGAGAAATAAAAGTGAGAAAGCCACCAGTCAAAAGGGTCTTCAAAGAATAAGTCCTCTTCCATCTGAGTTTTGGCAGTACTAAGTAACTGGCAGAAATTGCAGCATGGTCTTAGCCTAGCCAAAGTCTGTTCTTTTTGGAAGCAGCTCCAGAGGCAAGTATTTCCATGTAACACCGCATTTATTTTTTGATGATGGGTGATTTCTTGAGTCAATATGCTCTGAGTTAATATGCTTTCCAACAGCACAGATTTTTATAATTTTGTTATTTGAACTACATTCATTTTGTTCCCTAAATAAAAGGATCTAAGGGAGCTATTAAACAAGATTTGAGACTCTTCTGAACATTTTGGGTTCTTTTTTAAATGTAAATCTCAAATGGGACAATGTTTTAAAAAAATCTTGGCTCAGCCATACTATAATTTGCATTCATTTCATTTAGTTCAATAATTCAAAAAGCATTTATTAAGTGCCTATGTGAAAGACACTAGGCCAGGTCCTGGGGATGAAAACATATATGTGACAGTCTCTTTTCTCAGGGCGCTTCTATTCTACTGGGGGAATATCTTCACTGACAACACTGGAGAAGGAACAAACCCACAATTTCTTGGAAACAGCCTGTGTCACTCTTATCAAAATTTTTGCCCAGTTTTTTGATAAAAAAATTTATTTGTAAAACAAGAAGTATATTTTTAACTTTTTTGTATACCTCTGGTCACAAGGATGGATATTCATTTCTAGTTCTGACTTCTTGACAAATGATTCCATATTCCTTGAGCATTTTCAAATAACTAAACTTATAAAAGCATAAAATAGGTATATCACCATACTATATGTGTATCTGTACTTTGTTCAATTCACTGGGATTTCTTTTAGTTCCCAAAGAGACTCATTTTCTTTTTCTATCTTCTCTTTTGGTCCCGTTTTGCTGGTTTTAGTCTTACCTGTTTAAAATTTCTATTTCCATTCTAAGAGTGATAACTTACCCTTTTAATTCTAGTTCTTTTCTCTTCCTTGAGTCTCTTTATACTCCACCCTTCTCCAATACACTCATTTACTAAACATGGGACTCACTGTACACCATTCATAATATTTGGATTGTATTTAGCCAATGTTTTAATATATAAATTTGTCTTATTTGGCAAATAATGTGGTAAGAGTCCAGTTTTAGCACCACCTGAGCATCAGTCCCTTTCCTGGTTGGAATCTCTGAAAGTTTGTTTTCCCAGGAATGACCACCCCCACAGGGATGACAGTAGGATCTGGTAAAGTAATTTAAAAGTTGATTGTTACTGTTATTTTTCATAAAGTTATCCAGCTGAGTTATCCAGCTTTCAAGTGAAGCATTTGACACAGTATACCCATGCATCTTAAAATGCAGCACAAAAGGATCATTTTTTGATTAAAAATTGTTATTTATATGTTATATTCTTCCTTCTAAATTCTCTTCTATGTCCTAACTTACAAACAATGTAAAAAATAGTTTCCCCACTTTTTTGAAACTTTGACCAATCAGTGAATGAAATAGTATGACTAATTTTGACAAAATCTAATTTAGGAAATGCCTCAGTAACCTAATTAATCCAGTTATCTAATTGTTTTTAATACCCTTGTCTTTTAAAGATCAGAAATCTAATGGCTAATGACAGTTAAGACTGTTTTCCCATGTAACAAAGAAATTAAAAAGATGTCTCTCCAACACTGTGGGTGCACTTCTGCCTTTGAGACCCAGAGATATCAGGTAGAAGCACAGCCTCAGGATGCCCTTTTTACTACCAACCTGCATTGTTTTAGAATTATGAGCAATAGTTACACTATCATCAATATCAATGGAAGATTTCAAGTAATTACTATTAGTCTCGTTATCTCTGACAAAGAATTCAAGATTAAATACCCATCTTATCTAGCTTTAGAATTAATATTTGAATTGTAATATCTGAAAATATGACATAAACCATAGCATTGTATCCTTCATAGGTGGCAGTAATCCAGTTCATACTTTGATGTACCTTCTTCATTGATTCACTATTGTTCCTTTCTGCAGTAAATCAAGGGAGCTTACTTTGAAATCATAGATATAGAAGGAACCTCTAAAGTCAGCTAGTCTGGCAACATCCCTTTCCTATTGCCTGATTTTATAGATGAGAAAATGGAGTCTCAGAAAGATTAAGAAATTTGCTAAAGATCCCAGAGAATCAGAGATTGGATTTGAAACCAGATCCTCTAACTTCAAATTCAGCACTCTTTCCATTATTCCACACTATCTCCTAAACAATCTGAGGCATAATTTCCTGCATACCAACTTTTTTTTGGTACCTTTAAACAAGTTGGTTGAATATGCCAACAGAAGTCACGATTCTTTTCTTATTAGTTTTTCCCCACCTACCTAAAATATCCCTATTCCATAAGCAAGCATGGAAAATTCTAGAAAAATTCCATGTTTCAGGTTAGATGAAATCATACTAATGTTTATGATTCTTCATCCTTCTGTAAGAAGTAATTTCTTGACAACTTGCTATTCTGACACAGGGATTATGCAAATTGTATTTATAGGAGCCGTCTGTTGAGCGTGATTCACATTGATGTATTTCCTAAAGTAGGTAATATTATCATGCCTTAGTGATAACTCTGCATCCATGGTTCCTTTTCCTCTTTTTCAAATACCCAGTTGCCACATTTTGGGAAACCCATGGAATTTCACCTTCTCATATACATAACAGTTTCCATTATCATGCTATTGTGCTCATAAATTTTGGTTAAGGACATAACCAGCAATGGCTTCTAGATTTCACAAATCTTTCCTTTTCTGTAAAATAAATGGATAATATGCTAATACAATAAGTGCATTAATATCACAATATGGTCTCTTCTAGCTTTGGCTTTCTATGATTCTGTGTCATATCATTTCTTCTTGACTGCTGAAGGTGACATGGATGAAAACACATTTAAGAATTTACTTCCTTGCTGTAAGCATTTAATAATAGTAATAATAAAAATAGTTAACATTTGAAAAATGATGTGTGGTTTGCAGAACATTTCTATATCTAATTTGAGCCCCACAGCAATCCTGTGAGTCAGGTGTTATTCCTATCCCCATTTCATAGATGAAGAAACAAACAGGGGCTGAGTGAGATTAAGTTACTTGCTCAAGGTTTCAGAATTGTTGCTAGAGATGGTATTTTCCAAATCCTGTGCTCTCTCTTTACTATGTCATCTCTTATGATGATGATAATAATCACTTTACAATAACAACATTTTACAGTTGGCAAACCACTTGGAATATATTATATTATTTGATTCTCATAACAATGGTTTGAGGTAGTGATAATATTATATCGCTAAATATTATATTGGATGACCCACTAATTGTTTTCAATCATTTCAGAGAATCTTATGCTGGTCCTACATGCTATGCTGGTCCTACAACCTCTTGTACTTCCCTTTATCTCATTTCTTCCCTAACAATTATAGAACCCTAGACTTAAGAGCTGGCAGGGGCTTTTGTGGTCATCTAGTCCAATCCCTTCATTTAACAGATGAGACTTGGAGAATCCAAGTCAGTTGCCCAATCATATGCATATTAAGTGGGGGAGCTGGGCTTTGTGCAGAGCCTCCCCCTGACTCCAGATTCAGCCAAGCCTCCCTATAGTAAAGCATAATGATAAAGTCTGTAGTATGCTTACTTAAGAAATGGTTTTTTTTTTAAAAAAAAATCATTGCATACTTTTTCTAATACTTTAAGTAGCTATGATTCATTGGAGTGAGTTCTCCCTCTACTGACATAGATAAATATTCTCTCTTGTCTTTTTTTTAGGCAATGGGGTTAAGCAACTTGCCCAAGCTAGATAATTATTAAATGTCTGATGTTGGATTTGAACTCAGGGCCTCCTGACTCAGGGGCCAGTGGTCTATCCATTGTGCCACCTAGCTGCTTCCTCTCTTGTCTTAGTCAATGGTTTTGTATGTTGCTTTGACTGATGAAATTTGTCCAGTGGTCAACATTGGCATGATGACCTTTTTTCATTTGGCTAGTTTGTCCCTACTGAACTTGTCTCAAAGATTTTATGGGTTGAGAGGACCTGATGGCAGTCTTGCTTTGGTGGCACTACCTCCAAATACTGAGGGAAAGTTACCTCTTAGTCACAGGGACGCATTCTAGAAAGACCTAAATAAGAGTCATACTTCAACTTTAATGTAGCATAAAAATTTATTCACAAGGATGCAACAGGGACATTCAGTGTATTTCACAGAATTTTTGCCTGGAAGGCAGTGGAGGGATGGGCACTCACTGGCATGAAAGCAGAGATTTTTGAAAGACTGAAGGAATTAATTTTAGAAAGGTCTTATTTATATAGGAAACCCTTAGTAGTAACTGTACCATCAATATGGTATAGGTACTCCAGAGGCCAAGTCCAAATCCTAGTTTGGCCACTAAGTGCCTATGGGAGCTTGAGTGATCAATAGCCATCAGAGGTTAGCAAGTGCTTGCTCTCTGGCAGTCAGAGTGGTAGGCTCTGAAGAATGAAACAAAATTGAACAATCCCTGTCCTCAAACAACAAGATGTATGTGATATCTAAGCAAACCACTTGACCTCTGGGTTTGGAATAAATGACATATGATGTCCTTTAGTTTAGTGTTCTAATGTTCAGATCTAAATTTATGATCCTATTAACTTGCATCCTCAGGCTTCCTATAGCACTTTGTTCCCCCTACCGTACTTACCATGTTATTCTGTGTGTGGCATTTATCTGTGATTCTCTTATCCCCAAACTAAGCTTTAAGATCTAGTCTAACAAACACTGAATCATATCAAAGCATTTTATTATTCCCAGCATCAAGACAGTACTCTGCAAAAAGTCAGTGCTTGATACAGGTTTTTGAAAATTGAATGAATTCATTCTCCAATCATTATAGACTATTGCAACAGTTCTCAAAGTGTGTTCCTCTGGTTCCTAGGGGTCTTCAAAGTCTTTCCATAGTGTTCAAGAGGTCAAAACTATTTTTGTAATACTAAGATTTTTTTGTCTATTAAAATACCCCTTTCATTTCCATCTTATTTTGTTCATACTGCAATTAATTGAATGCAGAAGCAGAATAGGAAAATCCAGTTCCTTTCTATTAAGTCAGTCATTAGCTTTATCAAAACATAAAAGTGTGCCACTCTTCTATCTAGATTCTTTTGAAAGATTAATTCTTTTTCATGGAAAATATTTAAATTGACATGTAGTAGATTTATTTTTCTTATTAAATAGAAATAAACACATAATTTTAAATGCATCAATTTAAATTTCTAATATGGCAAATATTGATAGATATGACCTACCTAACAAAAGTTCTTTGGTATCTGCACTAATTTTTAAGAGTATAAAGGATAAGATCTTTTGAAAACTGCTGGACTATTGCAGTGGATTCCCAATTGGTCTCCCTGCCTCCAGTTTTCTCCTACTACCAATCCATTTTCCATCCATCTCTCAAAATGATTTTCCTAAATAGGTTTTCTAAAATGTGGCCTTCCCAAGGAACTCCTCCAGCTAGGTAGGACAATGAATCTAATACTATACCAATAAATACTATACTGTACCCGAAATAAGGAAGGCCTAATTTCAAATTCAAACTCGACATTCCTGTGTGTCTCAAGGCAAGTTGATTGACCTCTATGTCAGTCTCAGTTTGCTTATTGATAAAATGAGAGTAATAATAATAATGCCACCTCCCAAGGTTGTTTTGAGGGTAAAATGAAGTAATAATTGTTGGGGATGGCTAGGTGGCACAATGGATAGAGTACTGGGCCTAGAGTCAAGGGAGACTAATCTTCTTGAGTTCAAATATGGACTGAGAAACTTAGTAGCTGACAAACACTAGGCAAGTCATTTAACCCTGTTTCCCTAAGTTTCCTCATCTGTGAAATGAGATGGAGAAGGAAATGGCAAACCACATCAGTATCTTTGCTAAGAAAACTCTCTATGGGGTCATAAAGAATGGAGCATAACTGAAAAATGATTGAGCAACAACAAAAATAATTGTGGCTACTCAGCGCGTCTTAACATCTAGTTGATGTTCTTATTCCAAACTTTGCTGACTTCTTGTCTCTTTTGCCATTGTTGTTGTTGTTGAGTTATTTTTGGTATGACTGATTCTTCAAGACCTCATTTGGGGTTTCTTGTTAAAGATACTTGCGTGTTTTGTCATTTATTCTCCAGATTATTTTACAGATGAGAAAACTGAGGTTAAGAAAGTTAAGAGACTTGCCTAGGGTCACACAGCTAGTAAGTATAAGAGCCCAGATTTTAACTCAGATTTCCTGACTCTAGGGTCAGTGCTCTATGTACTGCATCACCTACTTGCCTCTTCTTACCTCTAGAGTCAAATATAAAGTCCTCTCCTTGTTAGTTAAAGCCCTGACCCTATTCCATCTTTCCAGATTTATTATAGATTATTGTCCTTTCCACACTTGATAGTCCAGGAAAACTGATCTTCTTGCCCTTATTCCTCCATCTCATTTCCCTGCTTTTGCAATTATTGCTCACCTTGCCAGAAATCACTCCCTTTTCACCTTTTCCTTCTGTAATCTTGGATCCAACAAGACTACTCAAAGATCACCTTTTTTCTTTACCTACCCTTTACTCCACTCCTCTCCACCCTTACTCCCAGTTCCAACTGCCCTCCCTCTCAAAGCAGCCTTGCTTTTATTTGGGGCAAGTTTTGCATATGCTTATTATGTATCCTTCCCTGATAGAATGTGAGCTTCCTGAGAAATGAGTTTTATTTTTGTCTTTGAGTCTCTAATGCCTAGCACAACAAAGCATTTTAAATGTTTTTTGACTGATGAATAGGAATTTTAGTTTAGTTTTGTTATATTATGCTTATATATAATTAGAAATAAATATTAAGATACAAAATTAATGCTTAACTACTTTTTGATGGATTGGTATAGATGTTACTTTGATCTTGAACTGTCTTAGATACCAAATTACTTCTATATTATCTAAAATTGGGAAGGGAACATCAGATGAATATTTATCTGCTGGATTTCCTTAGTATATCTGTACAGTATATAAGCATTCATTAAGAATCTACCATGGGTTAGGTCAGAATGACATATATTCATATATCAGAATCATGAATAGTTACAAAATTTCTCCTAATAGAAAGACAAGAGATGTGAACATTAGTGTGGAATCATTCTGATGTCTGTTTCTACATACAAGATTTAGTCACATGGAAAGGAAATTTATTCACTTCATAAAGTTTTCTGCTAACTACTTGATTTTATCCTATCCAAACATGGTCCTGTAGAAAAAATAACTGGCCAAAGAAGAGGGTATGAACATATTGCCACTGACTAGAAGCAAAGAACCCAGGCAGCTGAGGGGCATAGTAGATAGTGTTTAGAAAAGCTGGGTTAAAACAAACCTCAGATATTTATTAGCTGTGGAAGCTCAGGCAAGTCACTTACCCTCTGCATGCCTCAGTTTTCTTATCTGTAAAATGAGATTTATTATATAAATTCTCAGGGTTGTGGTAAAAATCAAATGAGATAACATTTGTAAATGTTAAAATGCTATGTAAATGTAAGGAAAGTAAATAGAGTCCCATACCATGGAAGATGAGTTCAGATCTGGTATATTAATAACATCTAATTATAAGATGATTTGTAAATATTAAAGCACTGTGTAAATGTGATTTATCATTATCGGTTTCTCAATACCCCATTGTTATTGTTCAGTTGTGTCCAAGTTTGTGACCCAATTTGGGTTCTTTTCTGGCAAAGATACTGGAGTGGTTTGCCATTTCCCTCTCCAGTTCATTTTACAGATGAGGAAACTGAGACAAACTGGTTAAATTGACTTGCCCAAAGTCACACAGCTAGTAAGTATCTAAGTCTTGATTTGAACTCAGGTCTTCATGACTTCAAATCAGGTTGTCTGTTCACCGTGCTACCTCAGTGCCATAAGTGGATACTAAATGAATCCTTATCCCTGTCAGGTTCCTAAAGTGACTTGAAATTCTGATGACAGTTTGGGAATCATCCTGGCCTTCCTGAGATCCCTCAGAATTGAGGAACCTACAGGCGTTCCTGTCTCTAAGCTCTTGAATGATAGGGAAATTATTTTTCTTTTATATTTTTCCTACCTTGAGAGCTAATAGAATGTTGGACTTGTTACATGCTACATTCAATGGCAACAAAGCAACAAATTATTTCATTTCTACTAGATGCTCACCACATGGCATAGTGACCAGCAAGTCAGTCTCAGAGCCAATAAGTCCCAGTGGTCTTTACTGGTCAAACCTCACCTCTTATCCCTACCAACAGTGTGAGGAAGAGACCGAACTTCCCACTGCTCTAAGAAACTCTGAAAAATTAGTAAGGGAGGGACAGAAGGAACTGGAAGTGGGGGTGGGGAAGAGTAAGGGTAGGTAATAGAAAAGTTGCTTCAGAAGGTAATCTTTGAGTAGACTCAAAGGACCCAAGGTTCCAGAAGGAAGACGTGAGGAGAGAGTGACAATAATTGCAAAAGCAGGGAAATAATGAAAAATTAATAAAGCATTTATTAGGAATTTTCTATGCAGAGACTGTACGGTGAAGATACTAATAGAAGAAGCTTCCTCATCCAGGGTGCTCCTTGTAATCACAGGTCCAGGTCCTAAACCCTCTCTCTATCCAATGTGTCCAGTGCTGGCAATGCTTAAAAGGTACAAAGTTCTGGAGATACAATGATTCTGGAGCTGGACCCATTATTCTCATGACATTTGAGTCTCTCCAATGCCAATAAAATATATTCAGTGCTGATTACAGGTTTCTTGGATGGAATCCAGCCTTTTCTCTTTGTTCTTCCGGTCATACAAAACTGTACGATCTTCCAAAGTCAGTGGAACTGTGAAGGCACAGTCATTTTTCCCTGATGGAGGAAGGTCCCCCCACACTCAGGAGGAGGAGGAGGAGGATGTGAAAGCTGGGCTATGGTAGAGCCGTGAGAGCTTGTTTTGCCAGAACACAGAAATAAATGCTTCATGTTCAACCTTCAAAAGAGGAGTCTTTTTTTCCTATAAATTTAACATCCAATGTGGGTGGTGACTTTTGCAAATGAACATTGCAATAATGTTACAGTAATTGTTAAAGTTATATCATAGAAAAGAAAGTTACATAACAGAAGACATGGGACATAGTAGATGGAGAACTTGACTTTGAACAAGGGAAGTCTTGGGTCTAAGCCTGTCTTTGACATATGCTGGAGGGGGACCCTTCAGCCATAGTCTAATTAATTCTCTATGACTATGAGGTCTGAAGGCAAAGGTACCAAGCTGTATAGAGAGAGCTTCCTCATTCCAATGAAATCACTGATTGAGTTCCTATAACTCCCTATATAAAAGAAATGCATGTGGTAAATTAAAATATAACTATAGTCAAAGTACAGTTGTGATGCATGCAATTGTGTGAATGACTACCTTAGGGAAAGAAAATGATAAAAGGTATGTGAAAAGCTCTCCTTTAAAAAAAACATATTAGACATCTTACTTTAATGGTGATACAATTGATCAGATTTGGTTTGATTTATCCTGGGGTTTCTTCCCCAGAAAGTTACTACAAATGTGATTTTTTGTTTTTTAAAAACAATTTTCTTTTATGGAATAAAACAAGCATTTCCATGACATAGTACAATTTAAAAAATTGATTATACAAGAAATTGCTTATCTCCTATGGAAATATACTATACTACTTGCTATTCTTTTCAAATATACAACAAAATTGTGATATAAATTTCTTTTTTTTCCTTCCCTTCCCCCCCCCACCCTAGAGATGGCCACTTTTAGACACAAATAAGTCTTGTGTGTGTGTATGTGTGTGTGTGTGTGTGTGTGTGTGTGTGTGTATTTAAAACAAAATTAAACAGGAAAAAAATAAAAAGAAATTATGTCATAAAAATGTAGTATGAAAGGAAGAACTAATACAGAGGAAGCAGGTAGGGAATGAGGAATGGTAATATTGGAATCTTACTCTTCTCTGGGTTGAAGAGGAAACTGTGTATATCTGAAGAGCTTAGATGTTTTCTAATCTAGAGAGGCAAGAAAACTGGGTAGTGGAAGGACTTTTTTGAAAGTTATATTGACTAAGATTTAAGAGGGAGAAATAAATAGATAAAGGAAGGATCTTAAGGGGGAAGGGAAGAAGATAAAGTTACAGGGATAAGGGAAGAGAGACCAAGAAGGAAAATATTAAGTAACAATAAGGTGGAGGGAAATTCACAAATGACAATTTATAATTTTGAATGTGAATGGAATGAACACACCCATTAAAAACAAACAGTATCCTATTACCTTTTCCCAATTATTATCAAGAATAGAAACTCAGATTAGAACTATGAGCTGGACTTTCTGAAAGGAAGCACATGTGTAGAAAGTTTCTTTCATAGAGTTCTTTTAAAAATTAGGTGAGAGACAATTCTAAGTCAAAACATGGAAGGAACAGTCAAGTTTGCAGGGCCTGACTCCATTCCCCTGACATCTAGGGTGACACGATCCTTGAAAGGCCACTGGCCTGGGCCCAGGCTATTCTCCTCTTGCAGAGTTAGGAGGTCAGTAGGAACTGGGTTTGTTCTGGCCATTGTAAACTAAAGAGTAGGCAGTTCCCAGTTTGAATGGGGTCGGAGAAGGGGATCAAATATCTGGGTTTCTTCAGGACTGCTCAGGACTAGACCAAAAATAAGGGTAGAATTAGCAACTACCCACTTGGTATGAGTCTTAGGATGATCAAAGACCTGCAAATGATCTCCCTTTCCAGTTTGCCATAATATTTAGATTTCCAAACATTAACAGAAAAGACCTTTTTTAAATGACAGTAAATTAAACAGGATTGCTAATATTCACTATTGGTGCCTTCCTTCTAATTCCATCACTGGCCTCGTTTACTTTTCAAAATCACTGCAGAATCTCTACTTTCCCTAAGACAAAAAAAAAATTGGGGAAAAGCTTCTCTAAAGATAAGAGAACCTTAAATGGAATTTTTAAATGAGTCTGGAGGCACCCCTTAGATTACTATATTCTATCTTTTTACTGTAAAGTTAGCAGACATCCGTATTGATTATTTTTCATGAGAAATTATGGAATTAAAGAATGATATAGGCAGGCAGCTAGGTGTGAAGAGTATCATTCTGAGTCCAGATTTGACTTCAGACACTTACTAGCTATGTGTCCCTGGAAAGTCATTTAACCCAGTTTATCTTGGTTTTCTTATCTGTGAAAATGAGCCAGAGAAGGAAATGACAAGCCACTCCAGTATCCTTGCCAAGATGGGGTCACAAAGAGTCAGACATGACTGAATAGCAACAGCACAAACCTTTAGATCTTTGAGAACTTTGAATCAGCATTGTCCAATATCTTCTTTTTTATTTACTAGGCAGTCAAACACCAGAGTCAAAATACTTTGCTAGTCACTTACCAATCATTTGGCTAGAGGTACAGGGGTCAGGATTTGAACATAAATCTGATTTTTATGCACTGTGCTCTGCCCACTAAAAATGCTGCCTTCTTTAAAAAGCAAACAAAAAAGATTTTCTGTTAGAATGTATACATATTGCTATTTTATAATGAAAGTGATCATTATTTCCAAATTTTCCAGCTAATAGCACAATAAAAGTTCTTGCATTAATTTTTCTTTCTAAAGAAAACAAATTGCAAATTGTTTTTACTCCTTTTCTAAATGTCATATCACATGACATTACTTTTATCAGAAAGTCAATCTGTAGCTACTGATGGAGGGATGAGTCTGGAATCAACAAGACCTGAGTTCAAATTTGGCCTCAGACACTTACTAGCTATATAACTCTAAGCATGTCACTTAACTTCTGTTTGCCTCAGTTTCCTCAATGGAAACTGCATCCCCCTCCCAGGGTTGTTGTGAGGATCAAGTGAGTTTACAAAGGGCTTATCAAGTGCCTAGATTTAGTATGTTCTATATAAATTATTATTATTATTATTATTATTATTATTATTATTTATTAACCACCAAGAAGAACCAACATAAAAATAAAGTCCTTTTGCCTGGTTAATATTTTATATTCAGAAAGAAAAAGTCAAAAGAGAGGTTTATATATATATATATATATATATATATATATATACATACACACATATGTGTGTATTTATATATGTTCATATGTACACTGAATGTTGTGGTAAATTATAAATTCCTTTCAAATTTTATGGTATAGTTTGAGCTTCTGTAATCCTATGTGTCAGTAGTTTTTTTAATTGATATTTTATTTTTCCATCCATTTGTTTATGTATATTTTTAAGTTACAAAATTTCCTTCCATCTACCTCCCCTCAGCTGCAAACATATTGTACATACATATTTTTGATAAACATGTTCATAAATTAGTCATTTTTGGTATGAAGAATTAGGATTAAGGTAAAGAAATACATAAAAGGTAATTTTTATAAAGTGTTCATTTATCAGATTCTGAAGTATTTTTTGTTTGTTTTGTTTTTCTTCCTCTGGATCAGGATAATAGTGTCTATAGCTAGTCTAAAAGGATTGTCCTAGCTCTGTGAACTACTGAAATGAGCTACTTCTATCAAGATTGATCATCCCACAGTGTTGTTAATGTGCACATTGTTCTCTTGATTCTGCTTCCTTCACTTCACTTCCTTCACAGATTTTGTAACTCACTCCATGCTTCTCTAGAGTCCAATCATTTATGTTTTCTTATAGAACAATAATATTGCATAGTATTCATGTACCATAACGATGGGTATCCCCTCAATTTCCAATTCTTTTCCAATACAAAAAGAACTGCTCTGAACATTTTTGAACTTGTGGGATTTTTCCCATTTTTATTATTTCTTCTGGATATAGAGCAGAATTTGAATTGCTGGGTCAAAGGAAATGAACATTTTTATTGCTCTTTGGGCATAGTTCCATATTGCTCTCCAGAATGATTGAATCAGTTCACAACTCCACCAGCAATGCAGCAATATCCCAATCCTCCCACAACCTCTCCAACATTGATCATTTTCCTTTTTTCTCACCTTAGCCAATCTGAGGTGAAACCTCATAGTTGTTTTAATTTGCATTTTTCTAATCAATAATGATTTGGAGCATTTTTCATATGATTTTATATATATAGCATTAATTTCTTCATTTGAAAACTGTCTATTCATATTGACTATCAATTGGGGAATGATTTGTAACCTTATAAGTTTGATTCAATTCTCTATTTATTTTAGAAATGAGACCTTTAATGAGACCTTTATAAGAACTCTTAATGAAGATTGTTTCTCAGATTTCTGCTTTCCTTCTAATTTTGGCAGCATTGATTTTATTAGTGCAAATCCTTTTTAATTTAATGTAGTCAAAATCATTTTCCCAGTTATTTAGATCTGACTTTATTTGGTTAAGAAATGCTTCATACTTGTGTTGATATAGTTTCTGAGTTTGTCTTGGGAGGTAGATTCCCAAGTATTTAATGATGCCTATGGTTACTTTAAATGGAATTTCTCTTTCTATCTCTTACTGCTATCTATAGTATATATTAACTGAGTAGCTGAGGACAAATCACTTGAAGGCTACTGTTGACAGATCAGTTGCAAATTTGCTTCTGCCAAAATCATAGGTACAGTTCCCTCTATCCTCCTTCATCCCTCAATCTCTGGTGCCTTGAATATTGTAGAGGTGACTTTGTATTGATCTGCTCCAAGTTCTCTTCTCACTTCTGTCTCCTTCATGACAGTTTAAGTCTTCCTACATGAGAACTTTCCTGCTGTTAGTAACCTCATACCTTTCTGCCAGAAATGTCTAAATTCAAATTCAATCTCTGTTTCTTCCTAGTTATGTGACCCTGGACAAGTCACTTAAGGCTCTTCAACAACAGAACACTTTACCAACCTTAAAGTGCAACATAAGTATTCACTGTTTTTTTAATCCATTTTGTAAACATATATAAAATCCATTGATAGAATATAAGCTCCCTTAAGGCAGGCAATTCATTTGGGATTTTGCAGCATCTAGATATGTGTTGGACTAGTATCCATTCCAATCCAATAAACATTTATTAATCATCTTCTTATGCCAGGCATATGCTCAGCACTATGGATATGATTAACAAAAAGAAAGTCCCTGTCCTCAAGGAACTTATGATCTTAAGATGAGAGACAAAGCACAAAAGGTAGCTAGTATCTTACCTAAAGCTGACACATAGGAGATACTGAGCAAAATCTTGTGGCTAAATCATTAATTAATGATTAATATTATATTGAATGCAAAATCAATATAAAGAAATATGTCTTAGGGAAAATTGTTTAGAATATACTCTTCATTTTAAAGTCTCAATCTGAGATGATTGTTTCTTATTTCATTTTTGTGAACAGAGGACAAAGAATGAACAATAATTAGATAATGAAATCACAGAAAAGTAGTACAAAATCATATGCAAACTGGAAATTTGGATAAGCTTGAAAACAGAATGTAACACTATTAAAAATAAAACAACTTGGTTTGCCTCAGAAAGTAGTGTGTTCCTCATCCTTGGAGGTCTTCAAACAAAAGCTATATATTGTTGTACTACTGGGTCACTTCCAAATCTCAAAGTCTATGATTCTGTGAACTCATGTTATCCTTCCAAATAGAATCACCAGATTAAAATAAATTCAAACCCATTCATACATATGACAATCATCAAAATGTTGTCTTCTTTATCACAGTCTAAGACATTGTTTTGTGAAGATTCTTAAATTAAATTTTACTCAGTGTGTGGGATAAAAATCCACTTTAAAAATATAGAGACTCAGGGCAGCTAGATGGCACAGTGGATGAAGCACCGGCCCTGGAGTCAGGAGTACCTGGGTTCAAATCTGATCTCAAACACTTAATAATTACCTAGCTGTGTGGCCTTGGGCAAGTCACTTAACCCCATTGCCTTGCAAAAAACCTAAAAAAAAATAGAGACTTCTCTGAGCAAAAAAGAAAGTTTATTTTGACTTTTCTCGAGAAAAGGCATACTCCAAGTCTCACAAAGGTAGTAAAGATCAAGGAGCTGCCCCAAGGTGACAATTAAACAAGATTATATGGCCTAGAACATTGCCCCCCACTCCTTAGTCTCCTCTCTTCCAATCTGATTGGTTAAGGTTTTCAGAGTTACAATCTTTATGCGAAAAATCTACCCCAGCAAAGAGAAGAATGAAATGATTTCATAAATTATTACCTCACCATCCAGATGGTGAGGGTATCAGAAGATTTCTAATGACCTTCTGTTAAATGAATTATTGTCAGAGTATGCAAGGTCTTTTAAGGAACTCTACTATCTTCTTAGTTTAGTACTTATCAAATAAGAGAAGGCAGGCTACTATTCTCACAGTCTGTTATCAAATAGGTGACTAAGACTGCAGGGTCTCTTCTCTGGAAGTATTCCACTATTTCCCTCCCTAACAGAATCAATGCAAGGTCTTTCTGGAAATAGTCCACTGTTTCAATCCCTAGCAGAATCAGGAGGGTGCCTGACTGGGAATGCAAGGCCTCCCTCCCTTTTCTAAGAATAGTCTGAGTAATATTCTGTCTTTGAATGATTTTTAATCCTTAGAGGACTTCACTAGGAATGTTAACTTTTTTTAAATTTTATTTTTTATTCTCATTTTGTACAAATTTTTTTACATTAATAAAATATTCTTCTTTAAGAGTAAATGAAATACCGCCCCCCCATGAATATAGACTTGCTTGAGCGATAAAGTAAAGGGGAGAGAAAAAAATTAAAATAAAAAAATAGTAATAATTGTAGGTATGGCCAGGTGGCTCAATCGATGAAGCACCAACCCTGGAGCCACGAGCACCCGAGACCACATCCAGCCCTGTAGACCCAACAATCGCCCAGCCATGTGACATGCAAGCCACCTGATCCCCAATGCCCTGCAAAAACCAAAAAGAAGAAAGAAAAAGACGCAAAATAAAATAAAATAGTAATAATAGTAGGGGTGGCTGGGTGGCAGACAGAGCATTGGCCTTTGAGCCAGGAGCACCCGGGTCCAAATCCTGCCTCAGACACCCAAAGCTCACACTGCTATGTGGCCCCAGGCAGGCCACCCAGCCCCATTTGCCCTGCACCCTCCCCCAAATAATAATAAGAAGAAATGTGCTTCAGTCTTTGTTCCAACACCAACAACTCTGTCATGGGTGGATGACATTCTTTATGGTAAGTCCATCGCAAAAGTTACTTCCATATTTTTCCAGCGTTGCCATTGCTGATCACAACTCCCTCCTTTCTTATTTCTCCACTACCATGTACTATATTTTCTCTCTCCTTTCACTCTGACTCTGCTGTAGGGTCACTGAGTGGTGCAGCAGACAGATCCCTGGTCCTGGGGCCAAGAGGCCCTGAGCCCCCCTTACCACCCCTTAGGCCCAGAATCCACCTGGCCCTATGGTCCTGGACAGGCCTTCCAATCCCAGCCCCTTACAAGAAGTAAAAAAGAAAATGTGTTATATCTGACCACTCTCCGGCCATGGTCCATCCTCTCCTCCTTTATTCACATCCCCACCCCATCCCCCTGCTCCCCCCCTCCTTCTTACTCCAGATGTCTCTACCCCATTGAGTATATATGCTGTTTTCTCTCCTAGCCATCTCTGATGAGAGCAAAGGTTCCCTCATTCCCCCTTGCCTCCCCACTTCCATATCATTGCAATAGCTCATTGTAATAAAGAAAAATCTTATTATATGAAATATCTTGGCCTATTCCCCCTCAACTTTTTCTTTCTCCCATTACATTTCCCTTTTTTTTCTATTGACTCCATTTTTACACCACATTTTATCTTCGAATTCAGCTTTCTCTTGTGCTTCAACTATAACAGCTCCTTCTACCTGCTCTATTAACTGAGAAGGTTCATATGAGTATTATCAGTGTCATTTTTCTATACAGGAATACATGCAGTTCATCATCATTAAGTCCCTCATATTTTCCTCCTCTCCTCCAATCTCCATGCTTCACCTGAGTCCTGTATCCGAAGATCAAAAATTCTGTTCAGCTCTGGCCATTCCAACAGGAACATTTGAAATTCCCTTGGTTCATTGAAAGTCCATCTTTTTCCCTGGAAGAGAACATTCAGCCTTGCAGGGTAGTTCATTCTTGGCTGCATTCTAAGCTCTTTTGCCTTCCGGTATATTGTATTCCAAGCCCTATGAGCTTCCAATGTAGTTGCTGCTAAGTCCTGTGTGATCCTGACTGCAGCTCCATGATATTTGAACTGTGTCCTTCTGCTGCTTGTAATATTTTCTCTTTGACTTGGGAGTTCTGGAACTTGGCTATAATATTCCTGGGGGTTGGTTTTTTGGGATCTCTTTCTCGGGGGGATTGGTGGATTCTCTCCATTTCTATTTTGCCCTCTGCTTCTAGAATATCAGGGCAATTTTCCTGTAGTAATTCTTTGAAAATGATATCAAGGCTCTTTTCCTGATCATGACTTTCAGGTATTCTAATAATTTTTAAATTATCTTTCCTAAGTCTGTTTTCCATATCAGTTGTTTTTTCAATGCGATATTTCACATTTTCTTCTAATTTTTCATTTTTTTTGGTTTTGAAGTATTGATTCCTGATTTCTGGTAAATTCATCAATCTCCCTGAATTCTCTTCTTTATCTGAAGGATTTGTTCTCCTCAGAAAGTTTTCTTATCTCTTTTTCCATCTGGTCAATTTTGCTTTTTAAAGCATTCTTCTCCTCAATAACTTTTTGAACTGTTTTATCCATTTGACCTAAGCTGGCTTTTAGCATGCTATTTTCTTCAGCTTTTTTTTGGATTTCCTTGACTAAGCTGCTGACTTCATTTTCATGTTTTTCCTGCATCTCTCTCATTTCTTTTCCCAGTTTTTCTTCTAACTCCCTCATTTGATTTTCAAAGTCTTTTTTGAGCTTTGTCATAGCCTGATCCCAGTTTCTGTTTTTCTGAGAGTCTTTAGATGCAGGAGTTTGTGCATCTTCATCTTCAGACTGAGTGTTTTGATCCTTCTTGGGCTCACATGCAAAATGTTTCTCAGTGGTGTTCCTCTTTTTTCCTCTGCTTGCTCATTTTCCAGCCTAAGCCTGTATTTGGGGTGCTTCCTGAGCTTTTGAGACACTCCCACAAGGGTCTCAGTGTGTGAGGCTCTGTCCTCCCTCCTGGTCGGTGAATAACCATATGCGCTCCCGTCTGCTACGGGGCTGATGTGGAGGGGGCTGCTGCTGTTCTGTGTGGGGGCCTAGACTACGATCAGTATCTGAATGTGTTCAGAGCCCCAGAGTCCTGTTCCAGAGGCAGAGGACAGAGCTAGGCAGTCTCTCTCTCTCTTCACTCCCCTCCCTCAGCTCAATGGGCTCATGCCCTGGAGGCTCCTCCTTATGGGCTCCACCTGCTTCTGTTTCTGGATCTGGGCTGTGGAAAGACCACACTGCTGGCTGTGTACCCTGAGGGCTGGACTCCAAGTGCTCACTCTGGCAGAGGTCCCTCACTGTTCCCCCACTTTGTGCTTAGTGCTCCCCGGGGTGTAGCTCAGGAGACTCCCCCACTGCTGTGAGCTGGGGCTGCCTCCAGGAGGCTGAACTTCTTTCGCACTGGTGGGCCGCCACTCCGACTTGAGTAGGAGAACTGCCTCTCTGGGTCTCTTCATGGGTTCTGTCTCTCGAAAGTTTAGTTAGAGTCCTTAGTTTAGAAGTTTTATCAGAGAGCGCCTACGACTCTATCCTTTCTTGTCGCCATCTTGGCTCCCGGAATGTTAACTCTTAAGAGGGAATATTTCACTCATGGGGTTTTCATTCGTTTTTCAATTCTGGTCCTAGTAACAGACTTGCTCAACCAGGGCCAGGATCCCAGGGTGCAGGAAGTAAGGCTGGATGCTGAAAGGTATATTTTCTAGGGATAGACACCCATATGGGACTGGCCCTGCCTACAATTCTATGATTGTGAGAAAATAATCATTCAGTTCTCTAAGGATCTCTGGTTTCATCATTGTGGTGCATACTGTCCTCTAACACAGTCCATCATCCTGCCATATTCCTTAGTGGATGGTCATCCTGGGTTGCTATGTTAAAAAAAATTTATCACCAATACCCAAACCTCTGGTGATAGCATGTTTTGTTCTTAACTTGGAATAATCTATTACTATACTTGAAAGCTTTTCATTTCCATTGACTATTCACAGCGTTTTTATTTACTTTCAGAACCTCTGTGTTACAGAAACATCAGAGAACTATATTAGTGGAAGATAAGGAAATAAGCCGAGGTCTTGTTCATTAATATTTTTGTGAAATTATGTATAAGCTTAGTGTGATATGTGACAAATCAATCAACATTTATTAAATTCCTACTATATATGACAGGCATTGTATTTGTTAAGGGGGCCATACTGAATACTAAGGATATGAAAAGAGTTAAAGACAACCTCTTTCTTCAAGGAGTTCACAGTCTAATGGATGAGACCCTCCTCCCCCTGCCCATGATACAATTAGATACAGAATAAATAGAAAATAATTAACTGAGGTTAGGCGTTAAAATTAAGAAGCGGGGGGAAGACTTCTATAGTACTTGAAAAGAGTCAAGGAAGGCAGGAGGCAGAAATGAGGGGAGAGAACAGGGCAGAACCAATCACAACTGGAATGAAGTCTTTTCTTAGTGGGTTTTCAGGTTAGGATTTGTACTAAGGAAGACAGAAGGAGGGTATTTTGTTTTGCTATGTGACATGATCTTTCAAGTTCCAGAGCCCCTCAGGCATGAACGCTGATATAACTAGGTTCTTTCCCAGAAAGCAAAGTGAAAAATGTTATTGAACAATCTATAGACTCTAGAATGAATTGGACTTGGCAGTCTATATAGTACTCAGAAAAGAACTGAGAATTAGGAATAGATTGTCATTAGCAGAAGTCATATCAAGCTTCATTTCAGGAGGACTTGAGATCAGATCTTATTTTGTATATTCACTTGGGTGAATGTGGGTAAGTCACTTCAATTCTGTCTGCCTCAGTTTTCTCATCCTCAAAATGGGGGTAATTATAGCACTTCTCTCTCAGGATTGTTGTGAGGATTAAATGAATTAACATATTGTACACCTTAAAACACTATATAAATGCTGCTATTTATTAGGTCTCCTACTTTCTTCCTTTCCCTCTCAATTCCTCTCTCTTCCTTTTGTTTCTCTCTCTCCTTACTACTTGAACAGAGGAGAAAAGTCTTAATTTTTAATATAGGAGCTTCTAATCATGGAGGTACTAGGCATTCAGACACACCTGGTTCTCCACCCAGGTACACCTAGGCATCTGATGGTTATCTGCCCACTTCCTGTTCGCTGTTTGGGCTGCACAGAATGTATCTTTTAAATCAAGCTTGGACTGCCTTCAACTCCTTCCAACTTGTCACTACTCTGAAGCTCCTTGCTGTTGACAAAGCAATTTCCTTAAATACAGCCCTATGAAGCAGATAGGAACTTTAATACCCAATTCTGCATTGGGTTTAAAGGTTAGCTAAAGCAAAATAATTTTGGATAAACCTTTGACTCTCTGATCCTAGTTCAAGTTACAGAAGGTTATCCTCTTTAGCAGGACAAGAAGGCAAAATAATAGACTCTCTTTCTGCCTGTTAGAAGCCCTAGTTTTCTTTAGGTTTTATCTCAGGTGTTCTTATCTCCTAAATCATGTCTTGCCCCACCACTGGTATGTCTCTCCTACCCCAATTATGTTGTGCCTATTTTCTATATAACTATAAAATAATGATGATGATGATGATGATGATAATAATAAGCTAAGTAGCACAGTGAATAAAGGGCCAGGCCTGGAGTCAGTAAGATTCACCTTCCTGAGTTCAAATCTAGCCACTTTCTAGTTTTGTGATTCTGGATAAGTCACCCAACCCTGCTTGCTTCAATTTCATAATTTGTAAAATGAGCTGCAGAAAGAAACGGCAGGCTATTGCTAAGAAAACCTTAAAAGGGGTCCCAAAGGATTAGACATGAAATTATGGTCCTAAAATGAATCAAATCAATCAATCTACAAATATTCATTAAGCCCTTATTATGAACTAAGTCTTAAGGAAACCATCTCTGCTCTAGCATTCTAAAACAGAGAAAGTATGTGCATAGACATATTAATAAATATATAAATATTTGTACATAAACATAAGTATATACTCATGCATGTTGTTCCTGTATCCTCAGCACCTACCATAGTGTTTACACTTTATAGGTTCTTTTTAAATATTTCTTGAATTTTCAGTTTTCATTCAATGATTCTCTCTCATACAATAAAGATTTGTCAAGACTATTCAGTATATTGTATCTTTACCCATACATGATGAAAAATGGTACATGTGATAAGGATGATAGGAGGTAACAACAGATGAATGAAACACTGCCCAGATCAGCAAATACTAGAACTGCAAATCTTACTATGAGTAATTGAGCCTAAGTCTTCATTCTTGCCAGTATTACTTTCTCCATACTCTGACTGTCTACTCCTGTTTCCGGTCTCATTTCCTAGATAACCCATGCTAACTCAGCACCCCTTCCCCTGTAGGCACACCATCTGGACAGATCTCCAGGTATGATTCAACCTCCAGGATGCTCAGTTCCTTATCTGAGCTGCAGATTGGTCATAAGGTGACCAATGTTTGCATACCCTTAAAGACCACAGCCCCCAAAATGCTACTTTCAGGGTAGCTGGGGATAGGAAAGCTTGGGATGGGATTCTTCTCTGGGGTTTTCAAGCTTTCTTGTATGGCATAATCTCTTCTTATAAAAGCCACCAGCCTTTAGTCTCTCCTGGCAGCCACTCAAAATGATAGGCAGATTCTGACTGCCAGAAAGATTTTTCTGGCTAATTAGGAGAGTTGGCTGGATTCCTGGCCCAGATTCAGTCGTGGCTACAGCTCTGACCCTACACCCCCCCACACACACATACATACTGAATTCACCAATGCCCAAGCCAGAACTGCTTGAGCAATTTCCCACTTAACCAGGGAAGGTCTTCCAAACAGTTTCATTACTATAATAGAACTGACCTCCTGCTGGATGATTTTGAAAATCATCATTTGATGATTTGAGAAAATTTTGAGAGAAATTTGGGAGCAGCTAACCGGCAGAGATCTCTGAATTGAAACAATGGTAGAATCAGGTCATAAGCCATATCACTTTCTGGACAAGTATTTAGCTTGGAATAAGATTATTTTTCCAGTGGGCAAGCCCCCTTGAAGTTTGATAAGTTCATTCATTTCAATTCTTTTCAACAAGCAATTTTAAAACTAAATGAACCAGCCCCTGCCTTCAAACAATGGATAACCTCATAGTTGGTAACATCATAACAATAGTAGGCATTTATATTGCATTTCAAGGTTTGTGAAATGTTTTATGTAAATTCTCTCATTTAGGATGGGGTTTGAAGTGGAAAGATAGGATTTGTGTAACTCAAAATCCAGCTCTGAACATTTGTTCTCTGTGTAATTGTGTGGGAAAACATTTAACCTATTTGGTTTTCAACTTCCTCATTTGCAAAATGGGAAGGCAGGAGATGAATAAGAATGCTAAGAAAGATCCATCATTCTAGTTTTAGAACCATTACACTTGCCCAAACCATGTCACATAGATATATGTCTGATTAGAACCATTTTATAGATCACAGGATCTTAGTTTCAGAATGGGAAAAACCTTTAGAGTTCATGCTGTTCAATTCCTTCATTTTTCAAATCAGTACATAAAGCAACTTGCCCAACATCAGATTTTGGTAGAACTAGATTCTGAACCCAGGTCCAAGAACCCCAAATGCCATGTTTTTTCTCCTTGTACTTAGCTAGAGCTGAAGCTTGGAGGGTGATTTGCCCAAGATTCCATGACTAGTCTCAAATGTGGGATTCTATCCCAAGTTTCTTGAGCTCACATCCTCCATGGATATTGATAATATATAGAACCCATAAAGCCAGGACAGTCATGATCTTCCTTGTAAAAAGAACTAGTCCCAGAATCTAGTCTGAAAAATCTGGTTCATCATGACTGAAAGATCCCATAGCCTGATTCTTTCCTATAATCTTATCCCCATATTCTTTTCACATTGACTCCTGACTCTCATTCCCTCAAGCTCTTTTTGAAAGTCAATGAAATCATAGATTTAAAGTCACAAAGGACATCAGAGGTTATCTAATCCGGCCATCAATTTACAGATGAGAAAACTGAGGCAAGAAATAGACCAAATCAATCAACCAACAAATATTTAGAAAACCTTAATTATGAACCAGATCCTAGGGAAACCATTCCTACCCAAGCATTCCAAAAGGGAAACAAGTATACATATTTGTAAATATATTTATATCCCTATAAACATATGTATATGCACATATCCATGCAAATACCAGCATATATGTATGTATATACATACACAGGGGTATATTGGGAAATGTTTAACAACTGTCACTCCAAAAACTATGATAGAGTTGTAGAATTTGCCAGTTTCCAATCTGTCAATTAGACCTCGTGAGTCATTAAGAACAAGATACAACAAGTATCAAGGTGTAAAATGTAAACCTAAGATCACTGACTCCAGGACCAGTGCTCTTCCCATTGTACCATATCCTGTTGCCAATGAGTGGACCCACCAAGGATCACCATGGACTGCATCATCCCACCTTTCTCTCTTGCCTTTCAAATGCTCTCCTAGCATCCCCTTAAATACTTGCTCACCAATCTGCCACAATACAGTCTTCCAAACTGAAGGTTTGAGGTTATTGCGGATGATGACTCAGATATTCCTCGTGAAGGCTACTCATGAATAAGTGATATACATGTTTAATCAACTTTATCTTTTGGAAAGACTAGAGAGTGCCCAGCATAGTAATTGACAATAGTATAGTTGTATCCTAGAGAGCTCTGCAGTGGTGTTTTAAATTTTGTTTTGGTTTTTGGTCTTGGTAAAATTGTGCTTATGAAAAAAAAGAGCAAATAGACTTATAATGGATTAGATTGGAGGAATAGAGGACAATTATTTTAGCAATGTACTTATGAATCAGTTCTATTCTTCAGATAATAAAACCAGAAAGAGGGAGGATCAAATAGACAAATCTCTGCTTTCTCCTTCCAGTACAAAGTGGTCAATATATAGAGACTTGAAAGCTCCTTAGAGACATCACTAATAAAGTGAATTTTCAATGGTTTTGTTTGAAACACTGAGCAGCTAAAGATGTCTTTCATTACCAGATGGGAAAAGTCTACTGTGGTCTTCCCCACATCAGGTGACATCAGAGAAGACAGCTCTGACCAGAGTCCCTGGATTGCTGAAACAGCAGGGTGGGTCCTTTCTGCTTCTTTTGGTATTTATTTGCCAGGATGACAGTGCAGATGTTTATATATAAGATGCAGGAATTTAAATGCTTCCTTGTGTCTGTCTAGATGCCAGGAATCAACTGGCTCTCTGGACCCTGTACAAACTTATTAATGAGAAGTTTCCTTTGGCTCTGTAGAAAGCAGAACTGCACAAGTACTACTGGCCAGAGCCTAATAAGGAGGACCTGGGTTGAAGCAGTCCTATTCCTGGGCCCCCTGGTTATTCACTTCTTATCAGTCAAGTCAGCAAACATGTATTAAGGGCTTACAATGTACAGACATTGTGCTAAGCACTGTGCTCAACTCATCCAATTTGACCTCAGTCAGCACAGCATACCTACATTACTGGATTCTTCCAAACCAGTTTGTGAAAGATTATGGTAAAATGGTTATTACTATCCATCCATCTCTTAGCCAGCTGCCAGATGGCTATCTGTATACCTCTCAAAATCACAAGTAGACTGAGACTGTTGTAAAATAAAATGGCCTTTGTAAGGATAGCTGTATCAAAAAATCCATGGGTCTCATATTTGTTAACAAGGAAGTACCTGGAAGTTCTCTGGGTCAATTTCCCCATTTCAATCACTAGGATTCACCTTCCTCTCTCTTGGGAAAATATAGCTTGGAGTTAGCTTTTACTTCTTTTTTTCTTCTTACCTCACTCTATCCAATATTCTTTATCATGAGTCTCAGATTGAATCCTTTTTCCTATACCCTCACTCATGATACCTTAGATGAGACCCTCATCAGTTGGGTTGATGGTCCTTTGACAATAGTATTAACACTTTCAATGACAGGGCTCTGAATACTTGAAAAAGTTATATTTTAGGAACAAAAGATATAGCTTTAGAGCAAGAAGGGACCTTGGAGATCTTCTAGTCCAACACTACAATTTATAAATGAGAAAGCTGAAACCAAATAAATTCTGTCCAAAATTACATAAGTAGTAAATGATGGAACCAGAAATTAAATCCAGGCCCTCTGAATCCAAAGCCAGTGCTCTTTTCATTTTGCCTAACTCTAAGTTTTCTTTTCTCCAGAATAAATATTCCTTTAATCAGTCCTCATATCAGTCAACCAACAATCAGCACCTGTTAGGTGCTGATTATCATATTAGGCAGAGGGAATTCCAAGACAAAGAGTGGAAAATAAAATTTCTTCCCTTGACAAGCTTATCTTCTACCAGGGAAGACAATGTGTACATAAATAGAATATTAAGATTTTTTATAAAGTAAACACAAAGCAAGACAACCTTGGTCCAGAAGACAGTAGGAGAAGATTTCATGTAGAGAGTGACATTTGAGCTGGGTCCTAAAAGGGAGCAAGAGATTTTGAGAGCCAGAGGTGGGGAGGGACTGCTTTCAAGGCGTGACAACCCAGTAATCCAGAGAGGGGGTGGTTTAGCATTGTGTATGAAGGATATTAAGAAGACTATTTTGGTTGAATTATACAGAATATGAGAGGCAATAATGTTTAATGAGACTGGAAAGATACTTCAGGACCAAGTTGTTAAATTTGCAAGCAGATTATCTTATACATGACCAGAGAGGGAATAGGGAGTCACTGGAATCTATTGAGTAGAAGAGTGACATGGTTAGACCTACACATTAAGAAAAGCATTTTGGCAACTGTGTGGAGGATAGTTTGGAGATGGGAGAGACTAAGAGCAGGGAGAGTAAATAGAAAGCTATTGAAATAGTCTAGATGTGAGGTGATCAGAGCCTGAACTAAGGCAATGCCTAGATCAATGTAGAGAAAAGGGATGGAAGCTAGAGATATTACAAAGGTAGAATTAACAAAATTTGGCAATTGATTAGATATATGAAGTGAGAATGAGAAATTGAGGAAGACACTGAAGATGTGAACTTCGGGTCCTAAAGGGTGGTAGTGCTCTCAATAGAAAACTGGAAAGTTAGAGGAATGGTGGAGTTTGGGGAAAAGATAATTTGATTTGGACAAGTTGAATTTGAGATGTCTATAGGACATCTAGTTTGAAATGATCAAGGCTGAATATGCAGACCTGAGAGTCATTTGAGTAGAGATGGCAATGATACCTGTAGGATCAGATAAGATCATGAATGAATGAATGAATGAACAAGCAAACATTAAGTACCACAGGTCAGGTATTATACTCTACTCCAGGGATACAAAAGAGATACTTTCTAAGAAAAATAGCATAATATAAGAAAGGAAATATTAATTCCCTGGAAAAGGGTATTTTAGTCTGGGAAGTCACAAGGATAGAGTATGGATCAATTCTATTTCTATAAGTAATGGTGGTGTTGAATGATTGCTGTAACTAGAGCAAAAGGTGGAAAATAGTCTTGTCTGGGTTGGGCATGAGAGAAAAATGTGCAAAGCCCATAACAGGTAGATATATAGGAGAAAACATGATGGGGAGGAAGGGGGAACGGGCCTACCTATATCTAATGAGATATCATGAGTTTTCACTAAACCTCTACTAGCTATTCCCGAAATATGGAATGCCATTGTTTTAGCTCCTGATTCAACATTGGCTTTTGTGTTGATGCCTTGCCGGTTGGGTCTCGATATTGTCTACAAAACTACTTTCTCTCTGACCCAGATCCCTTAACTCATGTGAGGGTCTTCTGTTCTCAGAGGTCACTTTCCTTGACATCTATAGATTTGCAAATTTAGATGTTTTCTTTAGATCATCTGTAATAATGTAAGAAAAAATACAAAAGAAATATGTAAAATCTCTCCTTCAATCTTGATCTTCTTCCAGGCCATTGGAGCTGATAAGAAATTTCTCTTGGCACAGTGACTTAGAGTACTGACCCATCCAATCAGGAGGACCTGAGTTCAGATCCAGCCTCAGACACTTAGAATTACATAACTATGTGACCTTGGGCAAGTCACTTAACCCCATTACCTTGCAACCCCCCTCCCAAAAAAAGTTCTCTTCCTAGCACACACTAGAGCCTTGTAATGAAAAGAAATCAATAAAGGAAATTCCTTCCTCCTCTGGAATTCAAAGATTAGGGGGAAATGACTATTCCTCAAATTCACCAGCCCATTAAATTTCTTGATAACTCAGAGTTCTCATCAATTCTGTATCTCCTTATGGGTTACAGTTAGCCCTATGGATGCAGCATCCTGCTTGCACAGCTCATGTCTTTGCCCTAAACAGTGTTTTTGTCATCTCTCTCTGTCTGTCTCTATGTGTGTCTGCCTGTTTCTCTGTCTCTATCTCTGTCTTTTGCTCTATCTCCCACTCTGTCTCTCACTCTCACTCTGTCTCTCTCTGTCTCTCTCTCATACTCTATCTTTTTCTTACACTGTCTCTATGTCTGTCTCTGTCTCTCTCTGTCTCTGTTTGTCTCTCGTCTTGTCTCTCTTTCTTTCTCTCACTCCCTGTCTCTTTCTGAAAATCCTGTCCATAATCAAAGGAAAAGAGTAAAAGAGAACAAAAAATACAGATTAGTATCATTTTACCTATCAGGTGGCTTTAATCCACGTCAGAAAGAGGATCATTTTAATCCCTGATGGATGGAAGTAGCAATCATTTTCCTGTGCCAGGATCATCAGAGTTTGTTTTTACAGTCTGTCTTTCTATGCATCATTTCTGAAACACTTGGAATGGATGAAGAAAGCAAAAGACAAGGGTAGGCAATAGGTTACATATTGCTGTGTATTAACATAGTTGTATTCATACTCTACAGTACCTTGAGCAGTGCCAGTTTGTTGATTTGTTGCCTTTTTCCATGTCACTGAGAAAAATGTTGAGCAACATTTGTGCAAAAATAGATAAGCAGGGCACTCTACTAAAATCCTTTTTTCTAAGTCAACATCAGAAAAAAAAAGAAGAGGAAAAAGAGGAAGAAGAGGAGGAAGAGAAAGAGGAAGAAGAAGAGGGAAAGGAGGAAGAAATATTTTTATAGCACTTTAAGTTTTAAAAAGTACTTTTTTATCCCTCCAAGTCATGGGAGAAGGTGCTATTATTTCACTTTTACAGATAAGGAAACAGGTAGACAGAGGTAAAGTAGTTTTCCCAAGGTCATGCATCTAGTATCTGAGGCTATAGTTGAACTCATGTACTTTTCATACCAAGAACTGAGCATCCTTAGAATGACTGATTATTCCTTGAATCCAACCATTCCACCTATTCCAGTTCCTGTAAATAAATCATCTCACACTGCCCTCAACTAATCTCAAACATTGCATGAGAAATTTTTCTTTGTCCAAATTTAGGTAGCCTACATCTGCATCATACCTCTGATTTACTGTCTAGTTTTTTGTTTTCTTGTTTTGATCCCCCCAATATGAAAACTTCCTTCATTGACATAGATTGACTAATTTTCTTTAATAATCTTAAAAAGTTGCCTGAGACTCCTAGAGGTTCCATGACATGCCTAGAGTCTCATAGTTTGGAAGCATCAGAGACAAGACTTGAACCTATGTTTTCCTTTCTCCAAGGCTGAACTTACATGGACCAATTTGAGCCCATGACCAGCTTGGCTGAAACACATTGTACTGGATACCTCATAACCATGCAATGAATATTTGTTAATGAAATGTGTGGCTACTTTTTTTATCTTTTTCTATAAGGATAGACCATACTTTGGATATATCTTCACTGGCATACAATAATCTACTGTCAGTACCTCAGGGATTTGTGATTTTATTGTTATAGCTTACTCCCTCCATCAGTACCAATGACTACCCCTATAGGACTTTGCAGGACTATCTGTGGCCAAAAAATTCACCATACTGGAATCAAACTGAAAATGAGATTGTGATTTTGCTGGGGCTGATTCTCAAGTGATAGACATACTGTTCATGGATAGGACCCACCTAGGTGTTTGGGAAGAGGTGATTGTAATCAAGAAATCATGCATAGAATTTTACCGAGGGTTGAGGTGGTTATTTTTTTGTCTCACCCAGTGTTTCCCCTATACATTTAATTATTCAGAAAGGAACTGTGCGAGTGCAATCTTAATTGATATGCAGCAAGCACTAAGTGGAATGAGATTTTTTAAAGAAACATAACTTAATGACACACTACCTTTTAGTTCAATTTATTAAAGAAAGGTCTAGTTGCAGCTTCTGTTTAGCAAATAATATGAATGCTAGTGGAGAAAGCTTTTTCAGAATGGTTTATTTAATCCATGTCAGATCATTATTAAAATCTTGTTCCAATGCTTCATCCCAGAATGTATTGGACCTCAGAGTCCAGACCAGAGGAATCCAAGCTCTGGCAGAGTTTTCTGTGATTAAGAGGGCTTTGAATATGGATTTGGTAATCTGTGAAGTGATTAGTGGCCAAGGACCAGCCTAATGAAATTCAGAAGGCTGGTTTATGGGATGATTTGTTTCCAGTCACAGCTGTATATAAAAACTATCCACTGAAGTATGGACATGAGTACAATTTTCAGAATCCTAGATGGCTCAATAGAGGATGGAATTTGGAGTCAGGAAGGGTCTCAGTTTAAACCCCACCTCAGATAATTAGTAGCTGTGTGACCCTGGAGATACTTGGCTTCTGTTTACTTCAGTTTTCTCTTCTGTGAAACTTGGATAATAATAACATCAAGGTCATAGCATTATGATTAGGATGAAATAAGATAACATATGTAGAGGGCTTTGCCAACTTTAAAACACGTTATCAATGCTATTTTTATTTTTCTGGACTTAGAGAAGAAAGGGGTCCGCAGGGTAACAGTGTAACTCTCTATTTTGCCATGGAAGTAAGTGGCAGAACTGATACTTGAACCCAGGTCTTCTGATTTCAAAACCATAAATATTGAAAGAAGCAACAAAAAATAGGAACTAGTGATGATTTAAACTAATACCTCTTATTTTTCAAAAAAATTGATTTGTTGTTTCAATATTGTAGACATTTCCTAATATCTTCTTCCTCTCTCTCTCCCCTCCCCTAGAACTTCCCTATATATGGTAACATCAAACTCAAATAGAAAAGGTATTGTGGGGGGGGGCACTAAACCATAGGTAGAGATCCCAGGAGGCCACATAACTGGATTAGAAAACTACATAGTAACATTATTTATGTTCTATTCTATTTTTATTTGTTAAAGATTTTCTAATTATGTTGTAATCTAGTTTTACTGAACTCAGGAATATTGCAGGCCACATAGGGTTGTGTTTTGACACTTCTGTTATATGACAAAGTCTGAAATAAAAAAAATTCAGCATAACTAGTAACATTTGTCAACTGAAGGCAGTTTATACAGTTTTACATTCATAGTCCCCATCCATTGCACTGAAAAAAAAGGAAGGTAGAATAAAACTACTTAAGGTCAGAGAATTTTGGTGATGGAAGGGACAACAAATAGCATCCAGTCTATCCCTTTTACTTTATATATGAGAAAAGTGTCTAGAGAGATTTGCCCATGTTTGCCCACTGGTAGGAAAGTGTGTGTGTGTACATATATGTATATATATATATATATATATATATATATATATATATATATATATATACTCCTGATAAGTTTGGTTTGATGATCAAAAGAAGTAATATAATTTAGCAACATAGGGGGAAGCTACTTTCAAGGTTATCTAGACCAGAACTATCACACATGAGACCTATAAGCCATCTTCATCCCACAATACTCTTAAGTGTGAATCAAACCAGAATAATATTTAATTATATATTATATAAATACATATATGAGATAAAATAGATAATATGTTTTATATAAAATAATAATGTATATATAATAATTTAAATATAATATAATATATATATATATATAAAATAGATAATATTACATTTGAGAATTAAGACAATATGTGGCCTGAAGGAATTCTTACATATAGTTTAATGAACCTTGTCAAATTTGAATTTGATACAACTGATCTCCAATTCCTTATGTAACAAAGGAAGAAACAAGGCTCAGTGAAGTTAAAGTGACTTGCCTACAGTCACACAGCCTGAAAATGGAAGTGTTAAGACTTGAACCCAGGGTCTCTGATGCTAAATTCAGAATACTTGTATACAAAAGTGTTCTAGAAATTATAAAGTGGAAAAGATGTGTCTTAAAAAAGACGATATGTTCTTTTTCTTCTTATTTGGAAAAAACAGGATAGTGGTGTATGTATTTTAATCAAGGTAGAGGACCTTGATTTAAATTGGGGTTCTAACATTTGCAATCTTTATAATCTTGGAGAGATTATTTAATCTTTTTTGAGCCTAGGTTTCCTCATCTATAAACTGGGAAGAATAACAATTGCATTCTATACTTAGCACTATTGTGAGGATCAAATGAGATGGCACATGCAAAATGATTTGAAAATCATCTAATACTATATAAATTTCAGCTATTATAAGATCATAGATTTATATTTGGAAGGTATTTTGAAAGTCATCCAATTGAGCAATATGTAACTCTGCCCAAAGAGCAATAAAACTGATCATACCCCTTGACCCAATAATTCCAATTCTAAGCCTATATCCAGAAGAAATTTAAAAAAAAATAGGAAAAGTCCCACATGATCCAAAATATTAATAGCAGGTTTTCTCATAGTGGCAAAGAAATAGAAATTGAGGGTATGCACATCAATTGGGAAGTGGCTAAACAAGTTATGGTATATGAATATTATGGAATATTATTGATTTATAATACAACATGAATGATCTGACTCTAGAGAAGCATGGAAAGAATTACAGAAACTGTAATCCTGAGTGAAGTGAACAGAACCAAGAGAATATTGTACATGTTGATCATTTTTGATGGATACAGCTCCTCTCTACAGTTAGTGATCTAGGACATCCCTGGTAGACATGTAATGGACAATGACATCCACATCCAGATGAAGAAAAACAAAACAAAAGAACTACAGAATCTGAATGAACACTATGTTCACTTTTTTGTTTACTTTCTTTTCCCTTAATCCTGATTCCTCATTCAGAAAATGACTAATCTATAAAGAAGTTAAAGATAAACCTACATACACAATGTTCACTAGATTATTCACCACTGAGAGGAGGGGGGTGGGAAGGAGAATGGAAGGAAATTATGTAAATTATAAATTTGCATGTGGATGAATGGTGTAACATGTAATTGGAAAAATGAAATAAAATATTAAATAAAAAAAGAAAGTCATCCCATCCAACCACCTAATTTTGTAAATGAAGGGAAACTGAGGCCTATAAAAGTTAAATGGCCTCCCTGAGATTTAGTGTATTGGGGGCATTGGTCTTCCCAATATACCTTGTTGATATTGATACTTTTAAAAGTGAGTACAAGAAGGCTGTTTAACAAGATCCAGTGGATTTCCTGGAAAATTAATGGCTAACATATCGAAGTTCATGGAATTACAATTCTTGGTTATCTGAGTAAAATATATGGCAAAAACAAAACTAGTCATGGCTAAAACAGCACCCTGGTCTAGGGGGAAGAGCAATGGTTGAAATTAAGAGATCCAGGTTCTAGTTTCATCTCTGTCATTAGCTCATTGTGACCTTGGCCATCATTGAATTTCTCTGGGACCTGGTCTTTTCCTTGCTCTAAATTAGTTCTATGATTCTAAGGAGTTTAAAGAGAGAAACTTTTCCATTTCTACTGGTCTTTTTCTAACTTGCATAGAGTGAAAAAACACCAGCTGAGAAGGGCTTTTCTTTATTTATGCTGAACCTGGATCTAAGCGTTCCCCTAATAATAGTCCTGCTTTAACAGTCTGTTATTCTAAAGCCTGGAAATAATAGAGGCTTAAATAAGCATGTTCTTATAATTGTGTGATGAATTCCCAAAGAACTAGAAAACAAAAACTCTGCTCTTGGGAACATTTTACTGGTTTCTGATCTATAGACAGTGAACTGGAACTGCTTTTCCAGACCTAAGAGTTCTTAAAATTCCTCTCAGCACAGTCTGTCCTGGGAGATGGTCAGTAGAAGTGGTAGAGAGCTATTTATGGACCAATAATAGCAAAGGAATGCTAGGGAAAGGAGCTGTGACCTAGGGACCTTTCTGTTTTCCCTAGAAGGTTTGTCTCCTCAACTCAACTAATTTGCTCATTGAGATGAAGTATGAGTAGGGTCAGGGGTGAATGTGGGCCCAGAGTACATCTGAAAGGACGGAACAGCTAGTCTAGGAGAGCTGGTACCTCTAAGGGAGGCCAAATTTCAACCACCCATAAACTTTTATCTATGAGGTTCTGTGAGGTTTGCCACATTACCTCCATCCTTGCCAGAATTGGGCTTCTTGGTTGCCAAGTTAACTGATATTAACACCTGTTTTTCAAGAACAGGAAGCTACCAAATGACCAATTACCTGAAGAGGAGGGGGTTTGTGACCCACAGCCTATCTACAACTCCCACCACAAAGAGAATGTTCTGCTTCTGGTGGGATACAATTACACCTGATATCTACACCTTGATGGGCTTATTATGTTGCTCATCTGTTTATAAATCTGTTTATAATAGTAGTCAAATCAACATCAGCTTAGTACTACTTCCCTCAGTTCCCAGAGATCCTCTTCTGGTTCCCAAAGCCCATCTATAACCACAAAACATTCATTCTCATAATATTCCATTTTGGATATCTTAAAGTGTTCATTCAAGTCCTTTTCTGAAGAATGTGACCCCAGGTTTTCAGAAGCTATGCTAGTATAATGAACAATCTGGCAGATCACAATAAGCTGAAGGAAAAGAACAATTTTCAATCAAGTCTTAATTGATGTAAGCAACCTCATTAAGTTCAGAAGGGATCATCAGCAAAATTTGGTCATGAAATGGTCTTATCTAAACTGTGGAGAATTTCAATTAAATTTAATCTCACAAACACCTATTAAATTTCTGATTTCTATTAGTCTTACTCATTTGACACATCACATTATGCTTTTTTTGCAGTTGGATTCTTTGAAGATATGTCTCATCTCTTCCCAGTTAGATTTCAAGCTCTCTAATGGAAAGGAGTGTTTTGTATTTCTATTTCTGAGGGTACAAAATTCTTTTGCGTTCTGAGACAAACTTTAAGCAGCAGATATGGTTAGAGATAATCTCAACCCCACAATTGATATTCTTCAATGGCCCCTTACTTAGAAAGTTCAGTGCTGATTGTCTTGCAAAGAGGACAGGTAAGATCCTTTCATGGCAGAGAAATGTGACTCCTAACAAAGTTGATTTACCCCCATGCCCCAGGATCACCCCGAATGCCCTTCCCTATGTATGTTTCCCTGTATTGTATATAATTTTGGGAAAGTTTTGTGCACTGGGCTGGAATGTGAGTTGCTTGAGGATTTGGGTGATGACTTAAGGTCACAAGATCAGCAATAACTAAATCCTTGACAACATTTCCTGAGTTTTCTGTTCCTTTAGACATGATGGATCAGATGTCACTCTTTACTGATGTTCATAGATCTAGGGGTCTTGACCTCCTCAAAGTACTAGCTTTTCATATTGGAGAAGCTAAATAAATATTGGTTGATGGATCAGTTCTCAGCTGAGAATCTTTTGCTCTGGGTTTAAAATACCTTTGAAAAGCATGAGTTAATAATCTTTTTGGAAGAAAAAAAAGAGGGCCTGTTCTTCCTGTGGAAATCTAGAATATTTTTTCCCTAAAAATGAAGAATGAAATATTTCTCAAGAAAGAAGTTACCCCCAGAATTTAGGTTCATCTCTAAGGATGGTTAAGGGGGGAGCAAGTGAGGAGGATTTTTTCTCTTTTATGTATTTTATTTATAAATAGAATGTGTCTAAATGCTATGGTAATCGTCATGGAAATAAGTATCCATTGCTAATTTGAGAGGAATGTGTTGAAAAGGAAAAGTGTTTTCATCCTGGATTTAGACCCTCAAATTCAAGTCTGTGCTTTGACACTGGTTAGCTTTGTGACCCTGAGCAAGTCTTGATGAGCCTTAGAGTCTTCATCTGCAACTCGGGATAAAACATTCCCTATCAAGATTTTTATAGTAAAAATGCTTTGTAAATCTCTGAGGACTTTTTAAGCTTAAGCTGTCATTTATTGTTTCAACTGGTGCATCATCTTTATTTTATAATTTGTCAAAAAGTAATCTGATTGAACTAGAAGAGGACATCATTTTGGGAAAGATTGCAGTGATCAATGTAATGAAGTTAATTTGCACCTAAAGAATACCTAAGACAGAGTTAGGTAAGAACAAAAAGTAGACATCTCCTGGCACAAAGACTCCACCTTTACAACAGAGTGAAAAGATGGGAGCTACAAAAAAAAAAAAATGCATTAAATAAATGTCAGAGGGGCGGCTAGGTGGCGCAGTGGATAGAGCACCAGCCCTGGAGTCAGAAGTCCCTGAGTTCAAATCCAGCCTCAGACACTTAATAATTACCTAGCTGTGTGGCCTTAGGCAAGCCACTTAACCCCATTTGCCTTACAAAAATAACCTAAAAAAACCCCCCAAAACAAGTAAATAAATGTCAGAAAATAAAGTCTTCAGATGACTCCTAAAACAATTATGCTTTCAAAGGGACTTTATTAATTGACTGAAAACATGCAAACATCTAAATCAAGAATAAATGATAATGAAAGGGAAACAAGTCAATAGTTCAGTGAATAGTGTTTTCTGTATTAGAGGGAAATCAATTATCCTCATTAAGAATTGATAATAAAGCAAGAAATCATGGTCTGAAATGGAACTGGGAATGCTTAAATCACCTTCAAAAGGAGAGAAAGCTGTTTTAAGCTGTTTAGATACAAAAGACATTTTAAAATAACTAAAATTGACTCATTTATGTGGAGTTACAGAATTTTAAAGCAGGAAGTAACCTTAGAGATTCCCCATTAGACTGTAAGCTCATTGAAAGAAGCAACTTGATAACCTACCTACCTTCCTTTGCTCTTTCTCTCTCCTTTTTCCTTCCTTTCCTCCTTTCCTCCCTCACTCCCCTCCCCTCCCCTCTCCTCTCCTCCCTTCCTTTCTCTCTTTCTCCCTCCTTCCCATCTTTCTCTTTTTTCTCCAGCTTTAGCACATTATCTGGCTCATAAAAGGCACTTAATAAATGCTAGCTTACTGAAAGTCCAGTTTCCTGAGAAAAGTATTTTGCTCCAAGATTGAAAAGCAAATTCCTGGTAGATTTGAGGTTAGAAGTCAATGTATCATCTATTCTTATCTGTGAAGATGCTAGTAATAGCAGCTTTCATCAGGGACAACCTCAATCATCCCATGCTTTAGGGGTCAGAGAGAGAAATCCAATACAGATACTACTGTTTGTACAAAGGATCCAAGAAATGGTGGAGAGAGATTTTTAGAGTTCAAATAAATCTTATGATGAAAGATTGATAATACAATAGCATTAGCTTTGATCTTTAAGGCTAAGTGTTCAGCTTTAAAAAAAATAACACTGACTTACCATGAAGTTTACTTCAGATGTAGCTGTTCTTAAGTTCCACATAAATCAAATGAAATCTCAAATATAGGAAGAAATTTATGTTCCCTCTTTAAAAGAATCACAATTAATTGTACTGTGAAACAATCCACTTATTTCTTGATTCCAAACTTCTCCATTTTCATATTTTGAATGAGGGATGAATCTGTGGAATGCCACCTAGGATAGCCTAGGATGAGGACCTGGCTGTTGCCAGGTGGGATGATTGAGGATTATCTGAGAGGTGAACTCCCAATGATACTAAATGGTCAAACACAATCCAAAGGCTTAAACTGTTGGGATTGGTTTATAATAATAACAACTAGTGCAGCAATTTAAGATTTGAAAAAATACCTTGAATTTGTTATTTTATTTGATCCTCAATGTAGCCTTGCTAGGAGGCACAGTGGATAGAACTCCTCTTCCTGAATTCAAATCTGACTTCAGACACTTTCCAGCTGAGGGACCCTGTTTGCCGCAGTTTTCTTACCTGTAAAATGAGTTGGAGAAGGAAATGGCAAATCATTACATATCTTTGTCAAGAAAACCCCACTGAATTGAAGAGTTAGGTAAGACTAAAAAGCACTTAAACAACTGTAGTCCTATATGATAGATGCTATTATTATGTCTATTTTACAGATGAAGAAACTGAGACTGAAGGAGTTTTTGTTATTTATCCAGGGTTGCAGAGTTAGGAAATATCTGAGGCAGGAGTCTCCCTGACTCCAATTTCAACACCCTGCTCACTGTATTGCCTACCTGCTTCTTTCAGTAAATGTTAGCTTAGGGTTGATACTTGATCAGGTCCACTGGAAGACAATTCTAGGGAAACCAATGTAGGATGGGAATAACAAGGATGATGATCAATCATTGAGATGCACTGAAATAACTCACAGAAGTGGATGCCAACAACTTTTTAAAAGCTGCAAGAAGACTAAGTCAGGATTATAGAAGCCTAAGGAGCAATGAGGCAATATCTTGTGTATCTATCTAGAGGGTATATTACCTTCTAGTGAAGCTCCAAATCTTAATAGGAAGAAAAGCACCACTTGGGCATGACTGAAAGCATCAAAGCTTTATGAGCTCCACGGGTGGTCAGGAATTCACTGAGGCAGCAAAAGAAGACAGGGCTACTTTTCCCAAGTAATCAAAGGGTTCTACAATGACCAAGTAACCACTACAACGTGTTTAATCTTCCTAGAGGAGAAAGGAAAGTCTTAAAAGATATAATCTCCCTCTGACAACTCAACAAGAAGAAGGCGTCTGAGAAGAGTGACTTCCAACATTTGTTAACTCTGATGATCCTCTCTATGAGCATTTCTGTTGATTTATGTAATTGTGAATGATACCATGAGAAGAAATCTAGAAAGAATCATTAGAGTTTCTAAAACCCCAGGGAGGGTAATGGAAAACTTTTGGGAAATAGATGGTGTTTTGATAGCTACATCCAATGGAAAGCAAAGAGTTTCAGAAATCAGGTGGTTAAATTTTTAGAAAGATGGTTTCTGAGAATTTTGGACCCTGGTTTAAGACATCATTGGGTCTTAATCATGAATGGAATATATCTAATAAGGGCTGATGAAATATATATTTGCTTATGGACTTGAATGAAGAGTCTAAGCAAGAGGTCTTTAAACTGAAAGTAGAGTGGTTCTATTATATGATATTTGGAGGCTCTGTTGGCATTTTTCTCATGGTATAGATTGAAAACAACCTAAGCATTCTCCTTTTGTAAGTGTTAGTATTGATCCTCCCTTCTTCCCTTACATCCTTTTCAGTACAGATTCATCCAACTTAAACAAAGCATTTTTCTTTTTCATAAATATATTTATATATAGATATACAGGTATATATGTATATGTATATATATATATTATATATACATATATTAATATATATATGTATTAGTAAACCAAAAAAGTTAGGGATCTCTTGAATTTTGGTACATCTGACCACATAGATATAACTAAGATCAGCAGGGTTCAGTGGGGAAAATACAATTCATGATTTGAAGATGAGGACAGAAAGATAGATCTTATCCAAATGGAAAATAACTGACCAAAATGGTCAGGGAAATGATATTTCAGAATCAGAGATTTTTGCCTATTAAGGGAAGAGAATGGAAGAACATTGAGTGAAGATTCATGGAAAAGAGGAACTGAAATGTTATGATGAGCATGTGCTAGAGACCAAGTAGCCAGAAGGTGGAAATAGCAAATGAGTATAGTCACAGCTGATTACAAAGACTTGAAAAAGTAATGCTTGTTTAGTTCTCAGATTAATCATCTGGAAAACACAATGGTTTTATACTCTAACTAAAGAAAAACAAATGAGAGATCCCTTATTTTCCTTAATGAAAATTCCATTCTTCAAAATATGGAAGAATGATTAATACAGTCATTTTTTTATGACCAAACATATTTGTAATGAATTTTGTTGTTCTAGTTTTCTCAATGGGAGTGGGGGGAATGGGATGGGAGAGAATTTGGAACTGAAGTGGTGGTGGTAATGGAAGAATTGCAATTCAGATCTAATTCTACCAATAAGAAGAAACATTGTGGTTGAAATGAAAAGAAATTTTAGGACTTCAAAGTCTTCAGAAAAAGAATAATTAGGACTCCGACAGGTTGAAATTCTATAGAGAAGTTAGCCCAAAGGGGTAGAAAACTCTCAAGAATAATTCTAATGATATAAAGAAAGATAGTGGTCTGAAGAGAATGGTGTAGATGTATAGGGAACTGCCTAACTAATTTTTTAAAAGGAAGGTATAAAAAATGGAAACAAGGACAGGTAATTGATTGGGTTCAAATAAAGCGGTTGATTTTGGATGAGTAGCTGATTGTGATAGATACAGAAATTCAAAATGAGTTGTAACTAATGATCAAGGTTAAAATTAATATGATGTGTAAGTTTTAAAAGCTCAGATGGAACAAGAGGAAGTTCAAGGACTACCCAGTAGGAGTGGACTGGTAATAGATGACAACTCCAATTTGGCTTGTTTTCTTTATCTTTGAAATGAGAGAAATTAGAACAAATAGGGTGACCAGGGAGTTGAAATCAAGGTGGGAGGAGGTGATGATAAGAACTTAATGTTTATTTTCAATAAGTTCATACAGCCAGGTTCAGATTCTACTACCTGTGGTGCCAAAAAAAAAAAGGCACATATTAAAAAAGACACTTGCCTTTGAAAAAATCATGGAAATAGGAGAGGTATTACAAGGCTTGGGATAGATGTTACCCTAATTTTATTTTTATTTTTAAATAGTATTTTATTTTTTCCCAAGCACATATTGAGAAAATTTTCACATTCATTTTTACAAGATTTTGAGTTTCAGATTTTTCTCCTTTTCTTCCTTCCCTCTCCTCTTTCTGAAAATGGTAAGCAGTTTGATATAGTTTATATATGAACAATCACGTTTAACATATTTTCATTTTAGGCTCAGTTGTAGAAGAAGAAACAGGTCAAAAGGAAAATATTAATCTTGAGAAAGAATGAATTGAAGAAAATATACTTCAATCTGTATTCAGAGTCCATCAGTTTTTTTTTAACCTGGATATGGATAATATTTTCCTTTTTGAGTTCTTTATACTTATGTTGGATCATTTTGTTGCTCAGAAGAACTGGGTCATTCATAGTTGATCATCACACAATATTGTTGATACCATATTTGTTGTTTTCCTGGTTCTGCTTATTTCACTTTGCAACAATTCATACAAGTCATTCCAAGTTTTTTCTGAAATCTGCCTGGTTATCATTTCTTACTGCACATTAGTATTCCATTTACATCCATATTCAACTTGTTCAACCCTTCCTCAATTAATGAGTAGCCCCTCAATTTCCAATATTTTGCCACCATGGAAAGGGCTGCTATAAATATTTTGTATATTGTAGGTCCTTTTCCTGTTTTAGGATCTTTTTAGCCCTTTGGGCATAGTTCCAAATTGCTCTCCAGAATAGTTGGATCAGTTTATAACTCCATTAATAGTGCATTAATGTTCCAATTTTCCTATATCTTTCCAACATTTATTATTTTTCTTTTTGTCTAATATCAGTCTGATACATGTGCAGGGGTATCTCAGAGTTGCTTTAATTTGCATTTCTTTAATCAGAAGTAATTTAAAATACTTCTGTATATGTGTATAGATAGCTTTGATTTCTTCACCTGAAAACTGCTTGTTCATATCCTTTGATTATTTATCAATTGGGAGATGGCTTGTATTCTAATAAATTTGATTCAGTTCTCTTTATATTTGAGAAATGAGGCCTTTATTAGAGTTACTTATTTGAAGATTGTTTCCTAGCTTTCCATTTTCCTTATAATCTTGGTTGCATTGTTTTTGTTTGTATAAAATGTTGTCCTAATTTTAAAAAGTGGGGTAAGAGGGAAAGAAGTTCTTCAAATCTTATAGCAATTGTTGTTCAGTCATTTCAGTTGTGTCTGATTCTTTGTGACCCCATTTGGGGTTTTCATGCCAAAGATGCTGTAGTGCTTGGCATTTTGTTTTTCAGGTCATTTTACAGAAGAGGAAACTGAGGTAAAAAGGATTAAATAACTTGCCCAGAATCACACAACTAGTAAGCATTTGATAGGAATTAGCTATGTGAATTACTGGAAAAAACTGGATTGTATTTTTGGAGTAGTTTGTTGTCATTTAGACATGCAAGATTATTGATAACTATAGTTTCATTAATAACAGGCGATGCCAGTCTATACATATTTTTGACCAGTTTCTGCACTAGTAAATTAAGTGACTGTTATGGGCATATTATGCCTGGATGTTAGGCCAAGATTTGGTGGAATTTATATCCTTTGGATTGTACAGAGAGATGTGGACTAAAAGATAATTCAATTAGGTGGCTTCAGTGCTGGTTAAAAATTCAGGTCCAAAAATTGATTAATCAATGCTAACTTGGAAAAAACTTTCTAGTAAAGTGCCCTCAGGGATCTGTCATTGGCTCAATGATGCCCTCTTTATCAATGAATTAGTTGAAGACGACTATCTATCTTCTTTGTATCTATCAAAATTGTAAAATGAAAAAAAGCTGAAATTCATTCATTAAAATGTAAATTCTTCAAGGCCATAGACTGATTTTTCTTATTTTTTTTTCACCCCACCACTTTCCTGATAATAATGCCTTGTACTTGGTAAATCTTTAATGAATGTTTGTGGATTGATTTGATACAAACACATTGGATGACAGAATTAAGAACAAAAAATATGTCAGCAGGCTAGGACAGTGGGCCAGATCAAAACAGGTGATATTCAACAAGAAAAAAATTGAAATCTCTGTATGTGTGTTTTGAAAAAAAAATCAACTTCAAGTTTAGGATAAAGGAGACAAGTTAGATATAAAAATGTGTGAAATAATTCTGGAGTTTTTCATGGTGTAATCAAAAATATAATGTGAACTAGTCTAAATTATTAGAGGTCGTGTCCAAGATAAAAAAAAGTGAAAGTGCCCTGAGGAATCCATACCATATCCAGATCAATGTATTTAGCTCTAGGTATTCCATTTTATCTTCTTATACATTTATTTATTGGTTTAGGGATAGCATTAAAAGAAAGCAACAAAATGATATAGGAATAGAACCTATCCTATTAAAGGATCAGGTGAAGGAACTAGTGATGTTTAACCTGGAGAAGAGTTAGCAGGGGTATGAATGCTGCTTTTAAACATTTCAAGGGCTGCTAATGCTATGTACTAATAGACATGGGCTGCCTTGGCAGGTAGTGATTTCCCTCTCATTGAAGATCTCCAAAAAGAGACCTATCCATTGGTATGTTCATATAAATGAGATGGAATAGGATATGTTCATTTACCTCATGGGGTGGTTGTGAGGATAAAATGAAATATTTATAAGTACTTTGCACATTTTAAAGCACCTTTGAGGTTTCTTCTAAGACTGAATTGTGGACCCTTCCCCTCACACTGAATACTTAAGACCTTGCTGGGTTATCACACTTCTGACATTTACTAGTTGCAGAAAACTAAGAAAGTAACATTTTAAAATTTCCTCACTAGTAAAATGAGTGGTTTGGAGCAGTAGTTTTGTGGAAGAGTGGTTTTGAAAGCCCCCTCCAGCTCTGGACTGTAGTCCATGAATTACTGTCCTCAAAATAGGCCAGTTAGAACTTTAATACCATGCTGGCCCCATGCCTCTGACATACTCCTTTTTATAAACCTGATTATCAGGAGTTGAATGAAACAAGCTCTTTTTTGGCATTAAGCTTCTCTCAATCCTAATGCTTGAAATGATACCAAATTCCAATAAGAGAACCCAAATTGTCTCTCTGACATTTTAGCAGACTAGAAAATTCTTGAGTGCAAGAATGGATGACTGGACTAACAATCATTATCAGCCTGGTATCAAGAAGATTGGCTTTGAAGTCTATGGTAAGGACTCATGCCACATGGCAGCTTGGGAACAGCAGGCAGTGTGAGTCCTGATGAGGCTGAGGATGAAGTATTTTCCTGTTTATTCTGTCTGATGAATTAATCTAAATATTCCATTTCCTTTTGTCTCTTACTTCAGACTCCAATGATAAAGATGTTTCTTTCTGGAGTATCCTTTGCCTAAATTATTTCTCTCTGAGATTTAAAGCCCTTCTCATTCCTATAAATAAGCATTTTATCTTTCAGAAGATAGTTACCTAAATCACTTAGCATGTACTACAAAGAAGCCAATGCTGACAATCTTCATTCTTGAGGGTTTGGGGGGGCAGAGGGAAGGGGATGAAACTTCAATGGCTTTTGAGGGGAACTTATGAGATTACAGTATGATATCCAAAAACTGCAGACCTATTTCAAACCAACTTATGTACAACCTTACCTCTTCATCCTATATTTGTGCAGTTAATTAGAACATACAAGCATCAGACATGGATTTATCTTTCTACGTTGTGTATGTCCTTTATCTCCTCTCCATCAAAGCCAGGCTTTCCATCATATATATATATGCACATATTTGGGAGAGGGAATCCAGATATATACTTATCTATAAGGGGAATTCATTGGGCCAAAAACAAACTATTGCTCCAGATCAGCAGCTTATCTAATTCATAGGCCTAGAGATTGCCAAGTATCCTAAGAGATTATGAGACCTATTCATAGACCTATAGCTAGTATATATCAGAAGCAGTGTTTGAACCCAGACTTTCCTGATTAAAAGACTGACCCTCTATCCATCATACTAACTGTGGTTGTCTCTCTTACTTAATATTAGAACTCTGGAATAGAGAGTATAAATTTTATCATCTCCATTTTATCAGTGAGGAAATTAATTTGCTGAAAAATGAGGTGTTTTTCCCAGGGTTACAGAGCCCGGAAACAAGCACAGATGAACTTTTCACTTCAAAACCAAAGTTCTTTTCACAGCCCTACATGTTTTCTCCCAAGCCAATCTCAATGGTGCTAATGTTATTTCTAACTGTATAAATAATAGGACAAGAAGGTTAACATCCCCCCCCCAGGAAAGATTAAAGGGCAATTCCAGGAGATAGAAATGTTGGCTATCTACACTATTTCTTCTACAAGAAATTAAATTCAACAAACAAAACATGGTGACTGTGTTCCAGGTATTGCTTAATATTGAAATTGTTTAAATAATGAAGAAATCTTATTTGACACCACAGATATCCTTCCTGCTAACATTTCCATGGAATTCAGAGTAGTAATAAAGATAATAAGTAACTGGCTTATCTACTTTATCTCTGTCCTTCAAAGGAAGGAAAAAGTTATCACCCCACTCCCTTTGCTTTTCCTGAACCCTTAGAGAACACTCAGTCTGGCAACAGGAATTCCTGAGTTCAAATCCTTCCTCATACAGTTCCTATCTATGTGACTCTGGTCAAGTCACTCAAACTCTGTCTAGCTCATTTTTCTCAGCTATAAAATTAGGCTAACAATAGCACCTACATCACAGGATTGTAGTGAGGATGAAATGAGAAAAGTTTGTTTATTTTCTTTCCTTCTCCTTGGTGAGCTGTCAATTAGGGTTCTTTGGCTTCCTATTTAATTAGGGTGAAAGAGAGAGAGAACCTGAATAGAAGAACACTGTTGAGGTCATGAGCAGACACATCTTAACCACTGCCTCACTTTGAAAGTTTAGGCAAGTCATTTTAGTTTGTCTTGGTTTCTTTGGCTGAAAAACAAACCCAAGTCATTAGCTAACTACTTGGTACTCTTGACATTATTGCAAGATTCCACATATTATATCAAAAGAAGCATCATGGTTTCTGGAAAAAAAGGAAGAATATCAGCAAAATAAAGAAATCCATCTATTCATTTACTGAAGTGATTTTTTTAATGGGAAACACAGGGAAGTATTCAAGATTCCCAAGATGTAGTAGCAAACAGGCTGTCTCAGACAGACACAGCATCTTGCTCCAATTTCCTCTCTCAGTCACTCAAATATTTTTAGGAAGGTTAAAAGGACTCTGCCCTCTGTGACAAAGGGAGGCTGAACAGGCTCTGTTACAAAACTCCCTGGCTGAAAACGTACACCTCTTTCAGCACCATTATACATCACCTGTCTCCAGTTACCTCCAAAGAAGGTGTGTAATATATGGCTAAACACACTGCTAATGCAGGGACACCAGCTCGTGGACAGAAGGGAGTCTGTACTGCAGAAAAATGATCTGCCCAAGGATTCCATTAAGTCATCCAGAGCACAAAATGTGAGCCCACATCAGAGATGGTGGGAATGGGCTTAGCCTCTGATGCTTATCAGACCTTTCAAGATCTGTAAAAAGTGGGAGCTTAAAAGTCCTGTTTTGTAGCAAGTATAAAAATAATCAATCTTCCCAGAATATCCCAGAAATCTGAATTTAGAAATTAGTGAACATTTATAGACATAATTGTCTATCATTTCCTTATTCTCTTCTTTTTGATTTGCATCTGATAGAAATGTTGGCTATCTGCTCTACTTCTTCCAAAGAAAATACTCCTATTTATATGGAATTAAATTAACTTTTATTAATAAGAGAGTAAACTCAATAAACAAAATGTGTCTGCTATGTTCCAGGCACTATACTAGGTGTTACAAATAAAAGAGACCTCCCCCCCCCAAAAAATTGGACCCTACCCTTGAGAAGCTTACATTCTTTAGAAAGGGAACAACCTATACATAGATTAATAAATATTATGTTTATATATAATATAAAATCTTACACTTAACATACATAGACATGTATAGAAAGATTATGTGTATATATATATATATATATATATATATATATATATATATGGAGGAAGGGAGAGAAAGAGAGAGTTATTGTTCATTTGTAACTCTTTTTGCTATGAAAATCTCAAATAGAATCATAAATACTGTAGTGGTTTGCCATTTCCTCCTCCAACTCATTTTGTAGATGAGAAAACTGAGGCCAATAGGGTTAAATGACACAATTAGTATCTGAAGCCCGATTTGAACTCAGGAAGATGAGTTTTCATGGCTTCAGAGCAAGGACTCTAGTCACTGTATCACTTAGCTATCCTACCACCACACACACACACACACACACACACACACACACACAGACAGACACACACACACAAAATATAAAATATGAGGAGAGAAAAAACTTCTTGTGGAAGGTGGCATTTGAGCTGAACCTTGAAGGGAATTAAGGATTCCAAGAGGCTAAGATGAGAGAGAGAGCATTCTAGCCATAGGAATCAACTTATGCAATAGAGAGGAAGGAGAGGAGATGTCATATGTAGGAACTAGCAAGTTAGCTCCCCAGTGATTACTTTTTTTTAGGTTTTTGCAAGGCAAATGGGGTTAAGTGGCTTTCCCAAGGCCACACAGCTAGGTAATTATTAAGTGTTTGAGGTCGGATTTGAACCCAGGTACTCCTGACTCTGGGGACGGTGCTTTATCCACTGTGCCACCTAGCTGCCCCAGAGTGGTTACTTCTTATGCATAAAAAACAGTGACATTTTCATCAAGACAGTATAAGTTGAGCTTCTGCCAAAGGTCATTTACTGTATTTTCTTGTTAATGCCAAAAATATTGTGTGGTTAAGCTGGTGTAAGCCTTATTCCAAGGAGCTTGAGAACAATGTTTATTTGTGATCTGAGGATCATGTGCCCCAGTAACTATGTCAGGAAGGAAGGGTAGGCTAGTGAGCTGAAAGCCATTCAGCTGTGTAATTCTATAGGATAACACTAACATAGGGAGTTTGTGTTGGGTCTCCTGGAGAGACTGTTAGAGGGGTATTTTAACAGGAACTACCCATTAAAAAGGAGAGAGTATGGAAAGAAAAAGTCATTTTTGTATCAGCTGTTTTCTTAGACTCTTAATCTAGCAATGCCCTTCTCTGAAGTGGGTTACAAGTTAGAAACAAAATCTTTTAATTAACATTATGTTGCTTTTTTGCCTGACATTGTGTTTCTTTCACAATTTTGTCTTTTTAGGCTAGAAATTGAATGTGTGTGTGTGTATGTGTGTGTGTTGTGTTAATGTCAACTTGTGGACAAGTATAAAATTGAATATCTATGGGGAAATGGCATGGAACAGAAGTTGTATACTATTTAAAGCAATCAGTGTTTTCTGGTTCTCTTATGCCAGGGTAGAGAAGGAAGGTTTGGGGAAGAGCTGCTGACAAAGAAGTAAGAGACTGGAAAGAACCTATGACTGAGAGGCATTTTTCAGGCTATAGACAACGTTGCTGCATTTTGGTCACAGATCTTGTTTTGAACTACAAGTGTCTTGAAGGGTCATTTAGTAAAATCCTTTCATTTTATATATGAGAACACTAAAGACTGGGCAGGTTAACTGATTTGGCTGAAGTCACATAGATAATAGTGGCAGAATCGAGATTTGAACCAAAACCCTCTGAAACCCATTTTGGTGTACCAGGCTGTAACCAAGACTAAACAGAGTACATTAAGAGTCACATGAGCTCTTCCAGGCCACTATTACATCAATCAATAATCATTGATTAAATGGTGACTGTCTGCTAGGCACTGTGCTAAATGTGGGGATTACAGAAAGAAGCAAAAAACCAGTCTCAAGGAATTTACGTGAAAGAAGTTCACAAAAGAACAGTTGGTTAGACTTCTCAGATAAACACACTTTTCTCCTCTAATTTCTCCTCTCAGACATTTTTAGGAAGGTCAAAGTAAAGATGCCTTTTGTGATACAGTTAGGCTCAGTGGGAGCTCTTAAGAAAACTTAAACCTCAGCTTTTTACCCCATTGTGCAAACATGGCCAGAGGGATGCTACATCTGAAGACAGGCCCAATGCCAGCCTAAGGGGAGATAGGATGCTTTTTCTGATTTGTTTAGAGAGTTCTGAAATCTCACTTGCCAACTGCCAAAGCTGCTTAAAACTGGAGACTTTATTCTCATTTTTTTAGGGTTTTTTTTTGCAAGGCAAATGGAGTTAAGTGGCTTGCCCAAGGCCACACAGCTAGGTAATTATTAAGTGTCTGAGACCGGATTTGAACCCAGGTACTCCTGACTCCAAGGCCGGTGCTTTATCCACTGCGCCACCTAGCCACCCCGTTTATTCTCATTTCTGCATTCTCAATAAATAGTAAATAGCAAAATGATCAAAGATTTCCTAATGAAACATGTACAAGGTCATAGGATAATAGAGTAATGATATAATAGCTAACATTTATTTAGAGCTCTTGTTTTGCAAAATGCTTTACAAATGTTTGCAAATAATTTATTTTATCCTTGCAGTAACCTTGTGAGTCAGGTGCTATTTTTATCCTCATTTTTAAAATGAACAAACTGAGACAGAGAGGGGTTAAGTGATCTGCCCAGGGTCATATAGTAAATGTTTGAGGACAGACTTGAAATCAAGAATTACTCATTCCATGTCCAGTGTTTTATCATTTAGCTACCTCTAGAATTAACCTCCTTTAATTTTTACAGATGAGGAAGATGATGGACAAAGAGAAATGACTTGTTCAAAGTCTTACAGAATATAAGCATGACAGTCAGTATTCATATGTAGATCTTTCTGAATCCTTGAACACTGACCTGCTTAGAACTCATTTTTGAGTACAATGCAAATGACCTGTAAATGCAATTTAAAAGTCAATTTATTAAGATTTAGTGTTATTTAATTATGCAGTGTATACAATGCATTATTCTCAAGAAAAAAATTTGCTCCTAGGAAAATAACTATCTAATAATACAGTGTTTCAATGTTAATAAAAAGTCCTTATGTTTCTCTCCACTCTACTCTGGCCCCAAATTTTTTTAATTTTTAATTTTTTCCCCTAAGAATATGCAAAAACAAGTTTCAACCTTTACTTCCAAAACCTTGCATTGCAAATTCTCTCTCTTCCTCTCACCCTACTCCCCCTCATTGAGAAAATAAGTTATTTGGTATAGGTTAAAACTGTGTAGGAATGAAAAACTTTACTATAATAGTTATGTTGTAAAAGTAAACATAACTCCCTCCCTCAAAATCAAAAGAGAAACCTCAAAAAATAAAGTTGGGGGGGAAGTACGCTTCAGTCTCTATTCAGACATGATCAGCTCTATCTTTGGGGATGGATAGCATTCTTTATTACAAGTCCTTCAAAGTTCTCCCAGGTCACAGCATTGCTGAGAAAAGGTAGGTCTTTCAAAAACTGATCATCCTGCAATATTGCTATTTCTTTGTATAAGGTACATTTCCCAATGCATCTGATCAAGTTTTTTTCTGAGAGCATCCTTTTCATCATTTCCCATAATAGAACAGAATGATCTCAAACACATATCACAATTTGTTCAGCCATTCCCCAACCACTGGGCACTGCAAGGTCAAAGGACTTTATAGTCCTTTGGGGATAATTCCAAATTGCTCTACAGAATTGTTGAATCGTTCGCAACTCCTCCAACAGTACATCAATGTCTCAATTTCCCTACATCCCTTTGAGCTTTTATCATTTTCTCCTTCTGTCCTATTAGTTAAGCCAATAGATATAAAGTAGTACCTCAGAATTGATCCAATCTGCATTTCTTCAGTAGTGAAGTAGAGCTAAAAAAAATCAAATAGATTGCATTATAACCTCATCTAAAACTATTCATATCCCTTGATCATTTATCAGTTGAGGAATGGCTCTTATTTTTTAATAATTTGATTCAGATCTCTGTTTGAGAGATAGGTCTTTATCAGAGAGATCCATTTCAAGATTTGTTTCCCCATAATTGCTCTTGCTAACTCTATCTCCCTCTGTCGTATTCCCCTTCACCCCATTTATTCTATTCTCGCTCTTTTCACCCTGTCCCTCCACAAAATTATATTGCACCTGACAACCCTCTCCCTATGATCTTCTCTCCCTTCAATCATCTATATCCCCGCTTCCCCCATTTCCTTTCCCCCTTCCCTTTCCTTTCCTCTCCTATTTTCCTCTAGGGTAAGATAGATTTCTATACCCAATTCACTGTGTATGTTATTCCCTCTCTGAGCCATTTCTAATGAGAATAAGACTCTCACTCCCCCTCACCTACCCCATCTTCCACTCCACTGCAAATGCTTTTTTCCTATCTCTTATATGAAATAGCTTTACCCTAGTCCATCCCTCCTTTCCTTTCTCTGGGTAAATTCCTTTCTCCTCCATTAACTCCATTTTAAAAAATATTTATACCTTCATTCAACTCCCCATCTGTATTTTGTCTATATATACTCCTTCTAACTATCTTAGTAAATAAGAAGGTTTATATGAGTTCTTGGTGTCATCTTCCCATGCATGAATATAAGCAGTTCAACATCAATAAGTCCCTTATAACTTGCCTTTCCTGTTTACCTTCTTTTTTTGCTTCAGTCTTGTTTTTGAAGATCAAATTTTCTGTTTAGCTCTGATTACTTCATCAGGAAAGTTTGAAAGTCCCCTATTTCATTGAATGTTCATCTTTTCCCCTGAAAGAATATGTTCAATTTTGTTGGTAGTTGATCCTTGATTATAATCCAAGTTCTTTTGCCCTCCAGAATATCATATTTCAAACTGTACAATCCTTTTTGTTTTGGCAAGGAAATGGGCTTAAGTGACTTGCACAAGGTCACACAGCTAGGTAATTGTTAAATGTCTGAGGCTGGATTTGATCTCAGGTCCTCCTGAGTCCAGGGCTGGTACTCTATCCATTGTACCACCTAATTGCTCCTCCTACAATCCCTTTATGTAGAAGCTGCTCAATCTTGTGTTATCCCGACTGTCACTCCACAATATCTGAATTTTTTCTTTCTGGTTGTTTGAAATATTTTTTCCTTGACTTGAGAGTTCTGAAATTTTGCTATAATGTTCCTGGCAGTTTTCATTTTGGGATCTCTTTTAAGAAATGATTGATGGATTCTTAATTTCTAGTTTACCCTCTGCTACCCTATGAAAAATGACATCCAGGGGTTTTTTTGGTCATGACTTTTGGATAGTCCAATAATTTTTTTTGCAAGGCAATGGGGTTAAGTGACTTGCCCAAAGTCACCTGACTAGGCAGTTATTAAGTGTCTGAGAACAGATTTGAACTCAGGTCCTCCTGACTCCAGGGCCAGTGCTCTATCCACTATGCCACCTAGCTGCCTCCCAACAATTTTTAAATTATCTCTCCTGGATCTGTTTTCCAGGTCAGTTGTTTTTCCAGTGAGATATTTCACATTTTCTTCTAGGTTTTTCATTCTTTTGGTTTTGTTTGATTGTTTCTTGATTTTTCACAATGTCATCAGCTTCTCTTAGGCTTTAAGGAATTATTTTCTTCAGAGTGCTTCTGTATCTCCTTTTCCATTTGGCCAATTTTGTTTTTTAAGGTATTTTTCTCCTCATTGGCCTATTGAACTGCTTTTTCCATTTGATCCAAACTAGTTTTAAAGATATTTTCTTCAGTATTTTATGTATCTCCTTCACCAAGCTGCTGACTCAGTTTTCATGATTTTCCCACATTGTTCTCATTTCTCTCCCCAATTTTTCCTCTGCATCCATTATTTGATTTTCAAAATCTTTTTTGAGCTCTTCCATAGCCTGAGACCAGACTATGGCTGGAGAAGATATGTCTTTGTTATCTTTATCTGAGTGTATATTTTGATACTCCTTAGAACCACAGTAATTGTCTATGGTTAGATTTTTTTTTCTTTTGTTGTTTGCTCATTTCCCAGCCTATGACTTGATTTTTAACTCTTTGTTATGGTGGTAGAAGATGCACTGTCCCAAGCTTTTGAGGATTTTTGCTGCTGTTTTTAGAGGTACCCTCCAGGGAACTGTAGGTTCTAAATTCCTCCAAAGTCTTATGAGAAGTTTTGACTGCTCTCCTGGCCTCTTGTCTATGGGTGACCATAAGCACTCCCCTCTGTCCTGGAACTTTGAGGATGCTCCCTGCTCAGCTGCAGATGGTAAGCTCTGTTGTGCTAATGTTCTTCCTCCTGAGACTGGGGCCCCAGACCACAACCTACAGTTGGACAAATGGACAAAGTAACACAATCTTACCTCAGGAATAGCAAAGAGACCTTTGTAAACTTTCCGGACTCCCTTACCATTAGTGGGCTGAGCATTGTAGAAGCAGGTACTGGCTGACTCCCCAGGCCTGCTTCTAGTCCCTGGGGCTGGGTGTGCACTGAGGCCTGCACTGGACTGGGCTCAACTCTCACTCTGGTGAAGCAGAGTTTTCCTACTGACCTTCCAAGTTGTCCTTGGCAATTCCTGAGCTGAGAGGCCTGGAAAACATCATTGTTGCCATGGACTGAGCTGGTTGGTATAGTAGATAAAGTGGCAGGCCTGAAGGCTCATTCTCATGAGTTCAAATCTGGCCTCATCCACTAATTGTATGACCCTGGGCAAATCACTTAACCCTGTTTGCCTCAGTTTTCTTACCTGTAAAATCACCTAAAAAAAAAAACAAAATGCAAATCAGTCCCATATTTTTTGCCAAGAAAATCCCAAATGGAGTCATAACTGAAAAACTGAACAACAACAAACTCATCTATTCATGTTAATGGTCAGACTTAATAGAAGAAACCCAAGTCTTGCTTCTCTTGGTAGCCTGCTATATTTTTGACTGGGTAAACCAGCTGTGAAGATTTTGGTCTACCTCCAAATTACTTTTTAAGTGTCCTACTTAAAGGTCTTTCTGTAACAAACTTACTTCCTGGGGTGACAAATTTTATATGTTTGAATTTAGCTTCTTTATCTCAACAACCCAAAGTCACAGTTATGCCTCTCCCTTGCTACCTGAATGGGCCTATTATTTTCATTTCATTTCTATGCTGAAACATCAAGAAAAAACACCCCTTCTCCCACTTTGAGACAGTAGCATCTAAATGTAATTTGATATATACCTGTGTACACAGAGTTGTTGCTCATGGTCTTTAGGTTCATTCCTATAGCTCAAGTTGGTTGCCATTGTCTTCAGTGCAGAATGAATTTTTTCAGGCCTTTGAGATTTCACCTAAATATGTAGACCATTACAGTCATCTTGATTTAATGTCTTGCCCCTGGACGCCAATGATTCTGGAGGAAAGAATGAGGGTGATGACTATATGTAGTTCTGCCTCACTTAAACTCAATTCTCATTTCACTTGTAAGTCAAGACATCACCCTTGTAATGTCACTGGTTCTCTTTGAAAATAAAAAGCAAATAACAACATAATCTAAATCTAATAAGGTCATCTCTTGAGTTGATCAACACTTAGCAAACTGCCTTGAAGGTGAAAAATATTAGAAGTGAGGAGAAAATTTTAGATGAGTAGATCATATTCTGTGAAGAGGTTCAGAGTTTGAAGGGACCTCTAAGGTTGTCTAGTTGATTCATATAAAATCCAGAATGCTCTCTTCAAACTCATGGCATGTAATAATTCCAATTCTATTTGAAGTGAGTTCTCCAACTTTTCCATTTTCAGAGGAAGCTTTTCATTCCATTAAGCCTAAATTGACTTCTCTGATTCTGTCACATGATTGCTATCTTCAAATGCCTGAAATATTTTAAGTTCATCATCTTGCTCCTTTCCCAAGCTTTTTCCATCCTAACTGCTCTTTAACTACTTTAACCAATCCTCATGTGGCATGTTCTCTAGTCTTCTGATTATCCCAAATGCGTTCTGGAAACAGAACTAAATACAGCCAGGTGTGTTCTGACCAGTGCTGCTTACAGTGACACTCTCTCCTCTCTAGTTCTGGACATTGCTTCTATTAATTCAGACTAAGATCTTTTTAGCATTTTTCATTTCTATCATTTCCTAGTTCAGAGAAATGGAGATGAATGTGACGTAAGAGAGTACCTAGCTATCTTCTCATTTTCTGGATCAAGAAACTTCACTTTCATGATTTGCCTCAAATCCTACCTTCTACAAGAAGCTTTGCCTGATTTTCCACTAAGGCTATTGCCTTTCCCCTATGAAATCTCATAGATGATCACCATCCTCTATTCTGTATTCAGTAAATGTGTAGAAAACTGGGTCTGGAGTCAGGAAGACATCCTCCTGAGTTCAAATCCAGCCTCAGACTCTTATTAGTTGTGTAACACTATGCAAGTCATTTAATCTTTGTTGCTTCATTTTCCTCATCTGTAAAATGAGCTGGAGAAGGAAAGGCAAAGCATTCTAATATCTTTCCTCAGAAATCCCCAAATGGGGCCACAAAGAGTTGGAAATGGGAGCAACTAGATGGTGCAGTGGACAGAGCACCAGTCCTGAAGTAGGGAGGGCCTGAGTTCAAATCTAGCTTCAGTCACTAAATACTTACTTAGATGTGTGACCTCTGGCAAAACACTAAACCCTTGCAAAAAAAAAAAAAGAATAACACACAATTGGACATGACTGAAAACAACTAAACAAATAAAGTTTCTGTATATATCTTATATATATTTGGTTCTTCTTCATATGTTATCTCCCCCTTTAGAATATAAGTTCCCCAAGGACAAAGACTGTTTTTGCCTCTCTTTGTACCCCCAGGACTCACTAAGGTAAATATTTGTCCACTGAAGGACTAAGGGAGGTGAATCCCAGTAGAGGAAATGACTTACCCAGGTTCATACAGGTAGTAAATGGCCAAACTGGAATTTGAAATCAGGTTCTTTAACTTACAACCCAGTCTTCTTCCCACTGTGCTATGCCTCCTCATCTCATGGTTTGTGCTGATTCATGTTTTGTAGTCCATTAAAATTCCAAATATGTCCCCCAGATATGTTTGCCTAACCACAGTAATGTCCTTGGAGAACGACCAATGGGAATGCATATGAAAAGTTGCTGTCCTCTGGCAGCCTTATTATTTTACAGTCAAATGCTCACTGCATACAACTCATTTAATTATCATGCTGGCTAAGCAATATTCTCTGTTTTAAAGTTATCACTCATTTAATCTTACAAAATGACTGTTGGAACTAGTATGCCAAAGGCCAATGGAGAAAGATTTAAAACATAAGGAAATGAAAAAATACCACTGACCCTGCTGCTCACATCATCAATGATGCCCTTTTGTTGGTTTTCAGTGTTCTAAACATTAATCTGTAATGCCTCATTTCATTCCTCACCCTGTCGAGTCTGCATTTATAATCTATATGCATCATCACTTGGAGATGGAGCATTCTATTAGATTATTTAGGCCATCTCTTCCTAGCTATGAAGATCATTAAAGAAGCAGCACTAGAAAAATACTTTCTATTCATTACAAACAATAAAGAGCTGGCATTAACACAGCTATTACAGTTGAAAAGAGCTCTTGCATATTGATTCATTTGACTTTTGCAACAACCTCGAGAATGATAATAGCTAGCCTTGATATGGAGATTTCGCATTTGTAAATCACTTTAATAATAATAATAATAATAATAATAATAAAAACAATAATAATAATAAAGTATTTTCTTCATTCTCGAAGATAGACACAACATCAGGGAGGTGATACCCTGACAAGCATGTGAATTGGACTTGAGTGGGGGATGGGGGTGCTGTGCTACATCACCAACCTCACTTTCTCCTCAAGATGGTCCTGGATGAGAGGCAGTTAGGATTAAGGGACTTGCCCAAGGTCATGCGACTTGTAAGGGTGAAGTGTTTGAGGCTAGATTTGACCTCCCGTCCTCCTGAATCCAAGGCCAGGGCTCTAGTCATTACACTATCTAGCTGCCCTTGCAAATTGCATGTTATCTCAAGTAAGATCTGGGCTATTTTTGTTCTCATTTTACAGATGAAATAAGTAGTTCATGCTAGTCTCATTTAACAGATGTGGATGCTGAGACCCAAAAAGGATAAGTGACTTGCCCAGATAACAATTTTGGTAAATCCGGAAGTTGGGCAGATAGGTGGCATGATGGATGGCACACTAGACTTGGATTCAGGAAAACTCATCATCCTGTGTTTAAATCTAGCTTCAGATATCTAACTGCATTAAATTTAGCTGTATGACCCTGGGCAAGTCATTTAATACTGTTTGCCTCAGCTTTCTCATCCATAAAATGAGCTGGAAAAGAAAATAAAAAAACACTTCAGCATTTTTGCTAAGAAAACTCCAAATAGGGTAATAAAGAGTCAGAAACAGTTGAAAACAACTGAAAAAAGTCTTGGAGCTAGAATCTGAACCAACATCCAAGTCCAACACTCCTCCCAAAGCACATCACTATTCTTGCTGACTGAGAAGAAGTGTGGTAGATAAAGTGACCTTCAGCTCACCTCAGGCATGTCCTGGATGTGTGGTCCTGGACAAGTCTCCAAAATCACCAATCATCATAATCAATTGCTTATATTTATATAGTGCTGCCCTAAGAACTTTTATATGTCTCATTTTAACCCCACAACAGCACCAGGAGTAGGTGCTATTATTTTTCCAACTTTATATTTAAAGAAACTGAGGCAGCTAGAGGTTGAATGACTTGCCCAGGGTTACATAGCTAGCAAACTACTGAGGCAATATTTTCCTGAATCCCAGTCCAACACTTCTTCCTATTTTTAAAAGAGTTAACTGATTGACACTGGCAGAGTATGTTTTCTTATTAGTAGTTCCCTACACCAGTAAAACTGTAGACCTGGACAAAAACAAGCAACAAACTGATACCTCTCAAAGTGTAGAAATCCCAGTGCTTCAGTGATTTTTGAATTTGGATAGGTGACTTGCCCAGGTAACAATGTTGGTAAATTTGGGATTTGGGCACTAGGTAACACATTAGATAGCACACTGAACTTGGTATGAGTGTCTCCTTTCCCAATGCTGAATATAATTGTTTCATGATAGAGAATTTTAAAAAATTCTTGGGATGGCTAGGTGGCGCAATGGATGGAGCACCAGCCCTGGAGTCAGGAGTACCTGAGTTCAAATCTGTCCTCAGACACTTAATAATTACCTAGCTGTGTGGCCTTGGGCAAGCCACTTAACCCTATTTGCAAAAACCTTAAAAAAATTTCTTTATTGGTGTCCAGTGTATTTGAACTGGCTTTTGGACAACAGACATGCAGTTTATCTGGAAAGCTCCCTAAGTGAAGCATTTTCATTTTATCATTTTCAGATCTTTGATACTTACTAAGAATCTATTTCAGAAAACTCAATAAATATTGCTTTATTATCTAGATTTAATTTTTTAATAGAATCTATTACATGGAAGGTGCTCTTATGTTTCTGGCATCTAACCTTCCTAATAATATGGTCCACAAGTACAGTAGGTGTATTGGGATGGAAAGAGTTCTCCTGTGCTGGAAATCTCCCAATCAAAACCAGTATACCACTTGTCAGAAATGATATATTAAGCATTCCTGTTCTGACTAGGACTAGGTGAACTCTATGAAGTTCTATATTTCTATGAGTTCAGAAATTATCATTTTTTAATTCCCTTTTTATAGATGAGGGAACAAGTTGGGGGAAGGCTAAGTCATGCTATAGTAGTTCCATATAAATAATTTCTTCTTGGCAAGCAAACAGGTCATGGATTGCTACCAAATTTGGATAAATGTCAGAGGTAAAAGTAAAGAAACAGACTACCCATGCAACTGAGCCCCATATTTATAAACTTTAATTGGCAAAGAATGATGGATATTCCAAAACCTCAAAAACCAAAAAATGCATAATGTTAACTTAAAAGATTTTTCATGCCAGTTGGAACCACAGTATTTAGAGTGAGTAGTTTTATGGTAATAACATAATAGTAACCTTCATCCTCAAATAACAGAGTTTTACAGAATCAGTCAGTGCTTAGTACCATTTTGAGATATCTCACATAAATAACTATAATGCAACAAGAAAAGGAGCGTCTCATCCAAGGCATATAGTAGAAAGGGAAATGGAGGCTAAATTCTTAGAGGGTCTTTTTTTTGTAAAGGGTTGAAAAGAGAAAATAGCCATTATAGTTGAATATCAATGACTTGTTCATAACCTTAGTTACTTTGATCATATGATTATAGAGGATTGTAGATTTGAATCTGGAAAACACCATTAGTGATCATTCTACAAAGGAGGAACTGGAGAGGCAGAAGTTTTGTGACTTGCCCAGGTCACACAGTCAGCAACTACCTGAAGTGGGATTCAAACATATGTCTTTCTTATTCTAAGTCCAGTGCTCTTAAGTGCAAGGTAAATGCAATCATCAAGATTACTCTTAAAGAAAATATACTCGCTCTTATCTTATGTGTGTATCTATAATTAATGGCAGCTGGGTGGTTCAGTGAACAGAGTACCAGGCCTGCCATCAGGAAGTCTCATCTTCCCCAGTTCAAGCCTACCCTCACACATTTACTGGTTGTATAAATCCTGAACAATCACTTAACCCTGTTTGCCTCAGTTTCCTCATCTATAAAAATTAGCTGGAGAAGGAAATGACAAATCATTCCAATAAGAAAACCCCAAATGGGATCACAAAGAATAGGACATCACCAAATGGTATGGAGAACTCCCGATAAGGAAATTCCCTCTACCATTGCAAATCAGCAACTGTCCTGTATATCATAGATTTACTATGTTACTGAAAATTTGAGTTTCTTGTTTAGGGTCATACAGCCAATATGTAACAGAAACTTGAACTCAAATTTTCCTAATTCTGTGACCACCATTCCATGCTCTATTTCACTCATTTGTTTCCTGCATAAAATAAGAATAATCCGTTAGATAAACCTGTAAGATATAAGATGGAAACTTTTACTTTCTCCATTTTTCTGACCTGACCCAATTCAATCCTCCTTGGGCTGCCAGGTGTCTTCCCTCTCTCTCTCTTCCCAAGAAGCCTAAGAGGTGGTTTGTTTGCAGGGCTGTGGCGTGGAAGAAGAATTCAAATAGTTGTACTTGTACCAGGAGGGAAGGATTAGGAATAGTGAAGAAAATTACTAACCAAATTATATATAGATATATGTGTATAATGCATGTATACATTTTATACACATACATATATAAAGTGTGTAAGTATATACATATATTTTATTTATGTATTTGTTTAATGTAATATATATATATATATATATATATGTAAAAAGTGGGGGAGAGTCTAATACATAACTTGCTAATTATTAGAATTAGTAAGGTGGAATAGTCTATCGTGGAGGTGATGAGTTTCCTCTTTTTTTTTTTAGGTTTTTTTGTAAGGCAAACGGGGTTAAGTGGCTTGCCTAAGGCCACCCAGCTAGGTAATTATTAAGTGTCTGAGACTGGATTTGAACCCAGATGCTCCTGACTCCAGGGCCGGTGCTTTATCTACTATGCCACCTAGCCACCCCCTGAGTTTCCTCTTGAGGAAGACTTTCAGGAAAAGGTAGTATCTTCAATAACTAAAGGCAGTTTAATAGACCTACCCACATCTCTTCTAAGCATTTTATATCCAGAGTGTTCTACTTATTCTGTCATTTTCTTCAGTGGTTGCATCCTTAAGCACCAGAGTTTTAACTTAGTAAAAAGTATTCTCAAATCCATTGAGCCCATAGTTAATCAGTCCTCTTAACTTGCAAAGGATGCAAGAATTAAAGTTGTTTTTGGTGTGAATCTTCTTCAAAGTTTTATAATCTGGTATCTTTGTACCCTAGGACTTGACCCTTAGGTGACCTTAGGCAAATCATTTTACTTTGCTGAACCTCAGTTTCTTCATCTGTAAAATGAAGCTCCTGCCCACTCTAAATCTGTTATCTCATGATCAAAACTTTTCATTCTGGGAAGAAGTATGCATAAGCCTATAGGACTTTGAAAAAATTCTACTATCTATCCCCTAGCCTTAGGCAGGATCATGGTTAATGTGTGATAATGGGGATACTATCTCCTATTTTTGGAGACTGATAGACACACACACACACACACACACACACACACAAACACACAAATATTACAACTTCTCTCAGTAACCAATTTCACTGTGTACCTTCCTTTATTGTGTTAAGAAAGCTTTCTTTTTAAGTTAATGCTATTCTAATGAAGGTGATTGGTCACTCATTATCCTGAGTCTGAGAGCCCTTCATGCTGGGCTCTGATTGAACTGCCCAAGAATAATTAATAATTAATAGAGGTAGCTGATGTTCCTTGTAAAGGTCAGCCTTCTGAAGCCTTTCCCAGGCAACTAATCCTCTACCCTGGGGAATTCATGCCCCTGCATTTGATCCCTATGTTCCTGTCCCTTCAAAATTGGGCTCTTTCTTCATGTATTTTTTCTTTCTTCTTCCTACCTTCCCTTCCTTCCAAATTATCTTGTCTTTATTTTGTATGTAGTTATTTATACACTTGTTGTATATATTATAGAGGTAGTGTAGTATAAGTTTTATAAGAGTGAGGAGTGCTTCATTTTTGTCATTGTATCCCCTTTTAGTTCTGAATATATTATTTTCTGATTTTTTTACCTAATTGCCAATTGGTATCTCAGACTCAAAAATTATAAAATAGAGTTTATTAATCTTTATTTATTTATTTTCATCCATATGCACATGCATATTTCCAAGTTACAAAATTTCCCTCCATCCTCCCTTCCCAAGCCCTGCCACTCAGCAGAGAACATCATTTTACATACATATTTTGTTAAACATGTTTACAAATTAGTAATTTTTGGCACAAGGAATTAGGATTAGGGGAAATAGATACATAAGAGATAATTTTCATAAAGTGTTCATCAGATTTGGAAGGGTTATTTTTTCTCTGTGTGTTTTGTTTTGTTTGTTTTTCTTCCTTTGGGGATAATATACTCCATAACCAGTCAAATACAGTTGTCCTAACTCTCATGACTGTCAAGAGAAATTGCTTCCATTAAGGTTGCTCATCTCATAATGTTGTTGATCTGTCCATTGTTCTCTTGGGCTTACTCAATCCCCTCAGCATCAAATGCTGTAAGTCATTCCATGCTTCTCTAGAGTTCGACTATTTATGGTTTCTTATAGAATAACAGTATTACATAGCATTCATGTACCATAACTTGTTTAGCCATTCCCCAATTGATGGACATCCCCTCAGTTTCCAATTCTTTGCCACTACAAAAATGAGCTGCTATGAATATTTTTGAACATGTCGGACTTTTCCCATTTTTTAATAATTTTTTTGGATATAGGCCTAGAATTGGAATTGCTGGGTCAAAAGGTATGAACAGTTCTGTTGCTTTTTGGACACAGTTCCATATTGCTCTCCAGAAAGGTTGGATCTGTTCACAACTCCACCAGCAATGCATGAATATCCCAATCCTCCCATAACCTATCCAACATTTATCTTTTCCCCTTTATCTCATCTTTGTCAGTCTGATAGGTCTGAGATGATACCCCATTGTTGTTTTAATTTGCATTTCTCTAATCAATAATGATTTGAAGCATTTTTCCATATGATTATATATAGCTTTAATTTCTTCATTTGAAAACTGTTCATAGCCTTTGGCCATTTATCAACTGGAAAACGATTTGTGATCTTAAAAATTTGATGCAATTCTCTATTTTTTTTAGAAATGAGACTTTTATCAGAATTCCTTGTTGTGAAGATTATTTCCCAGCTTTCTGCTTTCCTTCTAATCTTGGAAGCATTAATTTTATTAGTGCAAAACCTTTTTAATTTAATATAGTCAGAATCATTCATTTTGTAGTTTATAATGTATTCTACTTCTTGTTTAGTCATAAATTTATCCCTTTTCCATAGATAAGATAGAGTATATTTTGGTCTATTAATTTATCTATGGTGTCACTCTTAATGTCTAATTCTGAACCCATTTGACTTAAATTTTGAAATAGGGTGTGAGATGTGGATCTATGCCTAGTTTTTGCCATACTATTTTCCATTTCCCAACAATTTTTGTTAAATAGTGAGTTCTTATCCCAGAAGCTAATGTCCTTGGGTTTGTCAAATAGTAGATTGCTGTAGTCATTTACTGAAGTCTATTTTAAACCTATCCTAATCCACTGATCCATTAATCTGTTTCTTAACCAGTACCAGGTAGTTTTGATGACTGCTGCTTTATAGTGTAGTTTTATATCTGCTAGAGCTAGGCCACCTTCCTTTACATGTTTTTCATCAGTTCCCTTGCTATACTTTCCCTTTTGTTGCTCCAGATGAATTTTGTTACTATTTTTTCTAGCTTGGTAAAGTAATTATTTGGTAGTTTGATTGGTGTGACACTGAATAAGTAATTTAATATAGGAAGAATTGTCATTTTTTATTATATAAATTTGACCTAACCATGAGCATTTGATATTTTCCAGTTGTTTAGATCTGACTTTATTTGGGTGAGGAGAGGTTTATAATTATGTTCATATAATTTCTGGGTTTGTCGTGGGAGGTAGATTCCCAAGTATTTAATGTTGTCTACAGTTATTTTAAATGGAATTATATAAAGTAAGAAAATAATATATTTAGAACTAAAATCAACCTTATATGATATTCAAACTAATTTTCATCTTTTTATATTAAGAAATAGATACTGATCTATCTGAAACCATCAACAAGCATTATGTTCAATGGGGAGAGGCTAGAGACATTCCCAATAAGATCAGGGGTGAAACAAGGATGTCCATGATCACCACTACTATTCAATATCGTATTAGAAATGTTAGCTTCAGCAATTAGAGAAGAAAAAGAAATTGAAGGAATTAGAATTGGGAAGGAAGAGACAAAATTCTCACTCTTTGCAGCCATGATGGTCTACCTAGAGAATTCCAAGAAATCATCCAAAAAACTACTGGAAACAATTAGCAATTTTAGCAAAGTTGCAGGTTATAAAATAAACCCTCATAAATACTCAACTTTTCTATATATGTCTAGCAAGATAAAGCAGCAAGAGCTAGAAAGAGAAATCTCATTCAAAGTACCTCAGACAAGTCTATTGCCAAGACAGACTCAGAAACTTTTTGAAAACAATTATAAAACACTTCTCACACAAATTAAATCAGATTTAAATAACTAGGCAAATATGAACTGCTCATGGATACACAGAGCTAATATAATAAAAATGATAATTCTACCAAAACTAAACTACCTGCTTAGTGCCCTACCAATCAAAATTCCAAAACAATACTTTAATGAGTTAAAAAATTGAAAGTATATTCATATGGAGAAATAAAAATTCAAGAATTTCCAGGAATTTAATGAGAAAAATGCAAAAGAAGGGGGCTTAGCCCTATCTTATCTAAAATTATATTATAAAGCATCAGTCATCAAAACTGTCTGGTATTGGCTAAGAAATAGAGTGATGAACCAGTGGAATAGACTAGGTGCAAAAGCAAGAGACAATTATAGTAATCTGCTGTTTGATAAACCCAAAGAGTGCGGCTATTGGGATAAAAACCTCTCTTTGATAAAAACTGCTGGGAAAATTGGAAGTTAGTATGGAAGAAACTTAAATTAGACCAACACCTCACACCCTTTACCAAGATAAGATCCAAATGGTTACAGGACATAGGCATAAAAAACAATACTATAAGCAAATTAGAAGATCAAGGACTAGTTACCTGTCAGATCTATGGAAAGGGGAGCAGTTTATGACTAAGGAAGAGATGGAGAACATCACCAAAAACAAGCTAGATGATTTCGATTACATTAAATTAAAAAGCTTTTGCACAGATAAAACTACTGTAACCAAGATCAAAAGAAATGTAGTAAATTGGGAAACAATCTTTACAAGTAATGATTCTGACAAAGAACTCATTTCTAAAATATGCAGAGAGCTGAGTCATATTTTAAAAAAAAGCCATTCCCCAATTGACAAATGGTCAAAGGATATGCAAAGGCAATTTACAGATGAGGAGATCAAAGCAATCCATAGCCATATGAAAAATTGTTCTAAATCATTAATTATTAGAGAAATGCAAATCAAGGCTTCTCTGAGGTACCATCTCACACCTCTCAGACTGGCCAATATGACCAGAAAGGATAATGATCATTGTTGGAGGGGTTGTGGGAAATCTGGGACACTATTACACTGTTGGTGGAGCTGTGGACTCATCCAGCCTTTCTGGAGAGAAATTTGGAACTAGGCCCAAAGGGCAACAAAAATTTGTATACCCTTTGATCTAACAATAGACCACTTCTGGGTCTATACCCTGAAGAGATGATGAAAAAGGTTAAAAACATCACTTGTACAAAAATATTCATAGCAGCCCTGTTTGTGGTGGCAAAGAATTGGAAATCAAGTAAATGTCCTTCAATTGGGGAATGGCTTAGCAAACCATTGTATATGTATGTCATGGAACACTATTGTTCTATTAGAAACCAGGAGGGACTGGAATTCAGGGAAGCCTGAAGGGATTTGCATGAACTGATGCTGAGTGAGATGAGCAGAACTGGAAAAACACTGTACACCCTATCAGCAACATGGGGGTGATGTTCAACCTTGATGGACTTGCTCGTTCTATCAGTGCAACAATCAGGGACAATTTTGGGCTGTCTTCAATGGACAATACTATCTGTATCCAGATAAAGAGCTGTGGAGTTTGAACAAAGTTCAAGGACTATTTTCTTTAATTTAGAAAAAAACAGGTATCTTATTGTCTGATCTTGTTATCTCTTATACTTTTTGTTTCTTCCTTAAGGATGTGCTTTCTCTCTGTCATTACACTCAGTTTGGATCAATGTACAACAAGGAAACAAAATAAAGACTGACAGATTGCTTTCTGTAGGGGGAGAGGTAGGGGAGGGAATTAAGATTGGGAGAAAAATTGTAAAACTCAAATAAAATCTTTAAATTTATTTTTAAATTTTAAAAATTTTAAAAAAAGAAATAGAAACTGAGAAAGTGACTTTGCTAGGGTTACAGAGTTAGTGTATGAGTCAAGATTCAAACCTAGGTTGATGCAGCATTTGACTGTTTGAGGTAGATATGAACTCATGAAGATGAGTCTTCCTGATTCCAAACCTAAGTTATGTGAGTTTATTTTATCCTGCTACTTTGCTGAATTTATTAATTGTTCGAAGGAGTTTTTAAAATTATTTTCTTGAGTTTTCCTGGTGTACCATCATATCATCTGAAAAGAGTGAAAGTTTTGCTTCCTCACTGCCCATTCTTCAATTTCTTTTTCTTCTCTTATTACTAGCATTTCTAGTACTATATTGAATGGTAATGTGATAATGAGCATCCTTGTTTCATTCTGATTTTATTGGAAATGCTCTAAATTTATTCCCATTAAATATAATATTTGTTGATGTTTTAGATAGATACTACCTTTTTTAAGGAAAACTCATTTTATTCCTAAATTTTCTAATATTTTAAATAATAATGGATTGTTGTATTTTATCAAAGGTTTTATCAGCATCTTTTGAGATTATATGATTTATGTTGGTTTTGCTAGTGATATGTTTAATTATGTTGAGTGTTTTCCTAATATTGAACCATCTTTGCCTGCCTGGTATAAATCTAACTTGCTAAAAAATTTTATTTAAGACTTTTGTATCAATATTCATTAGGGAGATTGGTCTATAATTATTAAGCAATTATTATATGTTAGGAAAGCTTTTTTTCTTTTTCTGTTGTGGTCCTTCCTGGTTTAGGTATCAGCATAATGTTGGTCTCATAAAAGGAGTGTGGCAGAACTCCTTCCTCTCCTATTTTTTTTAAAATAGTTTATGTAGATTAGGAATTAATTGTTCCTTAAATGTTTGGTAGAATTCACTTGTAAAGCCATCTGGACCTGAAGACTTTTTCTTAGGGAGTTTATTGATGGTATCTTTGTTTTCTTTTTTTGAAATGGGGTTATTAAAGTAATTTATTTCCTCTTCTGTTAATCTAGGCAATTTGTATTTTTGTAAATATTCATCCATTTCACTCAAATTATCCAATTTATTGGCATACAGTTTAGCAAAGTAGCTCTGAATTATCTCTTTAATTTCCTCCTCATTGGTGGTTAGTCACCCTTTTCATTTTTGATACTGGTAATTTGGTTATCTTCTTTCTTTTTTGCCTATTTTATTGTTTGTCTATTTTATTGGCTTTTTCATGAAAACAACACTTTGTTTTATTTGTGAGATCAATGGTTTTCTTGCTTTCAATTTTATTAATCTCTCCCTTTATTTTCAAAGTTTCTAATTTGGTATTTAATTGGGGTTGTTTAATTTGTTTCTTTTCCAGCTTTTTCATTTGCATACCAAATTACTGATCTATTCTTTCTCTATTTTATTCATATAGGCATTTAGAGATATAAAGTTTCCCCTCAAAACTGCCTTGGCTGCAACCCATAAATTTTGATATGATATATATTGCTATTACCATTTTCTTGGATATAATTACTGATTATTTCTATTATTTGCTGTTTGATCCACGCATTATTTAATATAAAGTTATTTAATTTCAAATTAGTTCTTAGTTTATCTTTCCCTAACCATTTATTACATGTAATTTTTATTGCATCACAGTCTGAAAAGTGTGTATTTATTATTTCTGCCTTTCTGCATTTGATTATAAGGTTTTTGTGCCCTAGTACATGATTGGTTTTGGTGTAGGTGCCATGTAAGGTATCCCCATTAAGTTTTCTCCAGAGGTCTATCATATCTAAGTTTTCTAAGATTTCATTCATCTTCTTAACTTCCTTCTTGTTTATTTTGTTGTTAGATTTATCTAATTCTGATTATTAAAGTTTTGCTTTCTATTTCTCCTTGTAATTCACTCAGTATTTCCTCTATGAATTTAGATGCCATACCAGTAGGTACACACATGTTTAGTAATGATATAGCTTCATTACCAATGCTGCCTTCTAAGAAGATGTAGTTTCCTTCCTTATCCCTTTTAATGAGACTGATTTTTGCTTTTACTTTGTATGAGATTAGAATCCTTACTCCATATTTTTTTACTTCATCTTGAGGCATAATATATTTTGCTCTCACCTTTTACCTTTACCCTGTGTGTATGTCTCTCCTTCAAATGTGTTTCTTGTAAACAACATATTGTAGGATTCTGATTTTTAATCCATTCTACTATCCTCTTCTATTTTACAACACAACTCATCCCAATCACATTTACAGTTAACGTTACTAATTCTGTATTTCCCACCATGCTATCTTTCTTCATTTATATTTATCTCTTTTCTTTTCCTTTTCTCTTATTCCTGACTTTTCTTTTAGAAATTTAAAGTTTATTTTCACTTATACCTTCCCTTCCTGTTATCAGTCCCTTCTTCCCTATCTTTCCCTTTCCCAGTCCCCACACCCCCCTTCCCTGTAGATTAAGTTAGATTTTTAAACCCAAATGGGAATGTCTCTTATTCCCTCCCTAGGTTACACCCATTGAATAGAATTTACTCAGCATTCCCATTCTCCCTTCTTTCCCTCTAAAATTATAAATCTTTGTGCCTCTTCCTGGGTGTGCTAATATTATTAATCAGGTTTCATCAATCACAGTTTGATTATTTGATTGCTTGATAAACTCCTATTGTTAAGATATCATCACAGATTGCTTATTTGCTTGATAAGCAGCATTGACTCAAATTGCATAAAATTATTATTATAATCATTTTTTACCTTATCTCCTTTTCAAGTCTCTTTCAAGTACACACAATCCTCTTCAGAGCCAAAGCCATATAATTTCTTGGAACTATTTGTGCCCCTCCCCCCAGGCCTATTTATTTACACTTTACCTAGCTCACCCTCCTCAGCATCCAGAGTACTTAACACCTTGTTAAGTGAAGCATAAGTCAAACCCTAATCTAATTAACTGTAACAACCTTAAAGATCTCTAAGTACTGGGAGGCTCTGGAGGTCTCACCTGAGAACTTTACAAATGATTGAAAGTTACAGACACTGACTCAGGTCCTTGAAATTGTTTGATACCCTCATTAGACAAGGTGCTAAGCCCCATGTGATTAAAATGAGTCTCTGCTTTTCTTCAGGGCTTTTTGTCTCAAACATAATCTTGGACCTTTTCAATTGAGAGATAAGACCCAATTATACCCATATCTTTGGGGTTCATTCACTTCAATTATATTCTACCTTGTAACTATCCTAAGAGAAGCAAATTTCTAAAGAATTAGAATTATTAACTCTTCCCTTTTAGGACTGTATACAATTTGATAGTCTTGACCACCATTTGATTTGTTTTGTTTTGTTTTTTCATTCCTCTTTTTCATTTACCTTTTTTTATGAAACTCTTGAGTTATGTATTTGGCAATTGAATTCATTGTTCAGTTCTGCTCTTTGTGTCAGGAAATTCTGAAAGTCTTCTATTTCTTTGAACATCCATCTTTGTCCCTGAAAGTATATGCTGAATTTTACAGGGTAGTACATTGTGGGTTGTAAACCCAGGTCTTTTCTCTCCAAAATAAACTATTTCAGGTCTTCCAATCCTTCAGTGGTGAGACTGATAGGTCCGGTATGAGTCTGATTCTGTATCCTTCATATTTGAATTGTTTCTTTTTTGCTGCTTACAATATTCTCTCCTTTATTTGAGAAGTCTGGAATTTACCTATTAGTCCTTTGAGTTTTTATCTTGGGATCTCTTTCAGGAGGGGTTTAGTGGATTCTTTCAACAGTTATATTGTTGTCTTGCTCTCATAGATTTGGACAGTTTTCCCTTATAATTTCCTACATGATGTTCTTTTCTTGATCCAGGCTTTCTAGTAGTCATGATTCATAGATTGTCTCTCCTGGATCTATTTTCCAGGTCATTTGTTTTCCCTAAAAGGTACCTTACATTTTCTTCATTTTTTTTCAATCTTTTTATTTTGTTTGATGGAATCTTGTAGTCTTGTGGATTCATTGTTTTCTATTTGTTCAATTCTAAATTTTAGAGTTTTATTTTCTTCAATTAGCTTCTGTATTTCCATTTCCAGTTGGTTATTTTTACTTTTAATGGAGCTGATGTCTTTGGTCAATTTTTCATAATTTTCCTGCATGACTTTCATTTCTTTTTTCCACTTTTCTTATTCCCTCTCTTCTTTGGTTTTTTAAAGCCCATTTTTTAAAGCTCTTCAATGAGCTTTTGTATTTGAGTCCAATTTATAGACTGTTTTGATACTTCCCCTGTGAATAATTTTTCACTGCTTTCTTTTCAGACATGTCATTGCTGTTATCTTTGTCTATAGTTTTCTAAGTCAGCATTCTTTTAACTTTTTGATTCATCATTGCTGTTTTATCTCTGCTCGTGGAGAACAGGCAGTATAGGTCCAGGTTTCTTTTATTTTTTTGCTGGGGTTAGGATCTGATCCCTTTCTTGCTATTTACCAAGATGTTACATATGCATTCCAGGCCTTGCTTTTCAGAGGTTTCTTTATTTTCCCCCTCCTTCCCTGCTGGCTTGCTATCTAACTGCCAGGACCTCAGCTGTTGTTAAGCTGTCAGGACCTGGATTGCATTGTGGTTAAAAGCCCTCTTCTGGCTTTCTGTCTCTCTGGCCTTATGGACTTTATTTCTACTTTTTCCTCGAAGAGACAGACCTTTACTAAGATCTTCTACGTGTCTACAGTTGAAAACTTCTTTGAATCTTCTCTTTTTCTTAGTGGGATCTGTAGTTTAAATGTCAGAGTAGAGGCTTCATTTATCTTTGATAGGGAAAAGCTCCAGGAGCATGTTAGCTTTGTGCTGCCATCTTGGCTCCACCCCAGAAGTCCAGAGCTAATAAATCTTTTTCCTTCAAACCTATTTCTGACATATGTTGGGAATGAGATCATTACTCCTATCAATAACATCACTATTCAGAGAAAGAGGGAGAGAGGAGGGAGAGCACTCAAAGGGTCCCAGCTCCCTACCCAAACCATCAGAGATTTGGGAAAGTATGACCCCAAAAAGAGCCTCAAGTTTTTCTCACACTCCTAGCTTATTATGCCCAAAACCCAGAGTAGACCTTGAAGAAAATAACCTTAACAAAACTCATTTTTAGAGTCTTTCCCCAAAGAAATTCTAAAAAAGTACTCACTGGACAAAGTAATAGATAACATATATAAGACAATTATTTACTAGCCATTACATAGCATATTGAGTTTTGCAAAGCACTTTATAAATATTATCTCCTTTTCTTTTTGAAACAACCCTAGTAAATAGAGTTTACTAATATTTATTTTACTGAAGAGGAAATGAAGGTAGACAAGAAGTTAAATAAATTCTTCTCATGTCATATATGCAGTAAGTGGCTAAGACTGAATTTGAACTTGGATATTCTTGACTCCCAAGTCCAGAACTCTGCTTTTCTAAATATTAATATTAATATTAAATTAATATTAATTAAATTAATATTAAAATTTACAAAGTATTTTATAAATCTTACCTTATTCTCAGGGCAATTTTGTAGAACAAGTGCTAATATCTCCATTTTACACATGTAAATGTATGCCACGACTATGGTAAGCAGAGATTCAATATAAGTTGTTATTGCTTAGTAGTTTCAGTTATATCTGACTTTACATGACCCCATTTGGGGTTTTCTTGGCAAAGATACTAGCCATTTCTCTAGTTTATTTTACAGATGAAAAACGGAAGCAAACAAGGCCAGGTGACTTATCCAGGGTCACACAGAGAATGAGCATCTGAGGTCATATTTCAATTTGGGAAGATGAATCTTCCTGACTCCAGGCAAATTCAGGTCTTCCTGACTTAAAGTCAAGCATTTTTAACTACTATATTATAGTTTCTTTCATCACAAAAGACTCATAAATGTGTATTAACAAATACTCAAAATATCAACCAGTAAATCATGATTTCTCTTGTACTCTGAAAGATAGAAGAGGCTTGTGGACCTGCTCAATGGATTTCAACTTTCAAAAGTAATTCCAAGCATAGATCTTCTAACTGTGAAGTACATGGCTTAATCCTTTTGGAAGCAGTAGACTCTTTTTATGAATAGAGTTTTATAACAGGAAGCATATTCTACTAAGCAATTTATCACCTGATTCAAGAAACCCAGAACTCTCAAATGAACTAGGAAGTCTCCAAGGTTGAAAAGATTACAACCATTGTAGGATCACTGTTTGGTCACCTGTGGGTAGGGAAGGCACACACACCCAATGAGAAGATAAATTCAAAGGTGTCAGATCCAATTTCAAGCCCTCCTAAGCAAACATGCTCACTGGTTTAGATGTGTAATCACCAAAATTGCTGCTGAGGAAGGAGGAGGAGAGAAATTCAGTCTTTTCATCTCTTGGACTTCTAAGTCCAATGGTATGCTGGAATTTTCACAGAAAGATGCTTTTGAAAGAGCAATGAAGCAATTCTTACTCCATTATGTAGCTTGCAGGACTTGAAAGATTCTTTATGGCTCAATTCTTAATCATCTTCAACATGCCCTTCAGACCATGGGACCAACCAGGAGCCACAGATTTGCACCTCCTTTAAATTAGATGAAAGAACATGTGTCCCACTGGAAAAGCGCATTCCTCACATGCACTAAATAGTAAATGCTCCATTGAACCAAATTTAAATGTAATAGGGAAATGTACATAAAGCGTTCCTATGGTAAATTAATCTATTTTACAAGTTTAGATCTGTATCTATTGGCTTAATTCAATGCAAGATAGTTCTACATTTGTTAAATTTGCTCATTGAATGATTAGAAAGTTGTAAACTAGTTTTTCCCCATTTTTCCCCAACATAGAGGTCTTTGTAAAGACAAACATATAATCACTAGAGTTATCTCGTTTTTATCTTTTCCATAAATGTATATACTGACCAAGATTATCCTTTACAAAAAAGAGTTCAGACCCATCATTTCATTAGCATGTTTGAAATCCTTCCAGCTACATAGATCAGCAGCCCATCTATAATTTATGGAGAGTAGCCTGAGGAGTCCTGAGGGGCTAAGGGACAGCTAGTAGGAGCCAGAAGAAAGACTTGAACCCAGAACGTCCCAATTCCCAGACCAGTCCTTTACCCATTATGCCATGCTGCTTCACTATAATATAATCACAAAGCATTATACCTTAGTAATGTAGCCCAAGAATCCCATTATGTTTGTTTGTTTCTGTTTTTCCAAGCAAATGCAGTGATCCAACAGAGCTTTATTTTTTAAAGTGGTCTATAGCTTTGGACTTGCCTATTAAGTCAATTGGACCCATTTCAGCACAGCAAGATGCCTCTCAATTCAAACTTGCTGCATTTTGGCAAATGAAATCTATATTTTTCCGTGAGTCATTCTATGAATTACAAAACATTCATTATCCAGGAAGGTTTACTGTGTATCTCAAATTAATGCAGCACAATAATAGTGTGAATGTCAGCAGGATTGCACCAGACAATAGGGTAAAATTTGCTGCTAAGACTCAAACGAAGAATGTTTTTATTTAAATTGTCTAACATTTGAAATTGTTGACACTATGAAATGCTTAGTCAATCGGTCAAACATTTCCTTGAAAATTTCCAAGGTATAAACTCTCATGTTGAAAAAGCTATTTCCTTCTCTTTGTAACTAGCACAGGAAAATCAAAGGTTTTAAGAAAGCTGAAGCCTATACTCCAATGGTAATGAATATTTTCAGTCTACTAGGTAGCATTTCATTAGCTCCTGTGCTTTTTATTCCCTATCTTCACAAAAACAGTCTTGCTGTCCTTTAGTGCTTTCAGATAGAAAAGGACACTCTTAAAAGAAAAGAAATAGAGTAAGTGCAGCAACTAGAAGGAACTTTAAGCCTATAACCCTTCTTTCCTCGACTATCCTCTATCCTTGACTGTCCTTAACTCTGTACATCTTTATGGTCCTATAAATTTTTGCTACTCCACATTAAGAAATATGACTAGTAATCATTTTAGGGTATTTTAGATACCTCCTTCAGTCTTTTTTCTTTCACCAACATAAACGTAAAGTTTTGTTTGATAAAAGGTCTTAGAGATCATATAATCCAACCTTATTTTACAAAAGAACTGAGTGGAAGGAAAAAATGAAAATACATTATCATAATTTTGACATTTTTTTTCAAGATTCCTATATATTCTTATGGATCTGTAATATCACCAGGATGGGTATAAATGCAAATTGCAAACAAATCATGCCTTCTCATCTGTGCAGTTTTATCCATGTCCTTCTAAAATTCCTCACAGTATTTGTTTAATGCACTGGAAACCTTATTATTTTATCTCTTTGACCATTTCACGGATATCAGTAAAACATGTGATTTATACATGTCATCCCTTGTTTTTGTTACATAATCTTTCTGGCCGTCTATGCCTTAGATTATACTTTTCCCACCCAAGTTATCATCATGGGTAATATGATGCTGCCTATTTATATTTATTATGCAATATTTTCTTGCATTTTGTGTCAACTGTAATTTTGATTCTTCAGCGATAATGGTGTGCTGTGCTTTCATGATTTGCATATACCATGATTTTCAGAAACAGAGAATCTCCAGGAGAAAGATAATGCTAGAAAATTTGACTTTGGCAACAGGAATTAGACTGGCATCACTGAAATCACAGAGGATTCTGTGTCAGACTGCAGATTCCTGGTCCCATGACTGAGAAATAAAGAAAAGACTACATCACACTGTTTATTGCCTGTTGATTATTTTTCAAGAACATATAAAGCAACAGAATGAACCTTAGCCTTGAAGACTTGGATCTCCAACAAAGTGTCTCCAATATATATAAGACCTTAGATGATTGATAGATGTGAACACAAAGTTGACTTTTTTTTCAATGAGTTGCCATTTAAAGTTCAACAAATATGAATATTGAGCTTAGCATTAAATAAAGAGATATATGCTTGCCAGAGGTATTATCAATATCATGTAGGATGTCTTGGGCAAAATTCAAATGTATTTTAGTCCTGATTCTGCCAGTCTGTAGGACCTCAGATGAGTCACTTTCTTTCCAATGCATCTGTTTCCTTAACCATAAAACAGGGGTAGTTGGTCTAGAATGTAGATGATGCATAGGTCTCTTCCAACTCATAATACTCTATGATCAGGTATGTTAGGTGGTGCAAGTGACAGACCACTGGCTCTGGAGTTAGGAGGACTTGAATATCAAATCCAGCTTCAGATATTTATTAGTATATGGAGCCTTGGGCAACTCACTTGATCCTAATTGCCTCTAAAATAAACAAACAAGCAGAACAATTTGATCACCTATGACTCCCCTCACCCCCCTCCATCATATTTTTTGACTATTTTCTTATTAGGAAATTGCTATTAATCTCATTAATTTTTAATCAATTCCCTTTGAGTTTATGGTCACATCAAAGGTATTTGTTATGCTGAGTTCATAACTTTTCTTCTGTTTCTAGTTGCATTGATTTTATATTTATAAATTTTTTAAGATCACCTTGATTTTACAAAGTTTAATCTTGTTTTTATACTGCCTTTAACTTAGTTTCTTGTTATAAACTAATCTAGTCATAATTTTGAAAAATATAACTTATTCCCTTCTAATTTTCTGCAGTGTAATTTTTATATTTTGATCATTCTTTCTATTTGAAACTTGGTAATAGGAGTACATTTAAATCTATTTTTCCCACCAAATGCCATTGAATAAAATGTCTACTAGAAATAGAACAAATAGTTCTTTGGTTTATGAAACATTGGATTCGTGTATTCACTTGTCCTAGATTTATTTAATCTATCTACCATTAAACTCTTCCATTTTCAATCTAATAGTAATTGGTTTTTATTGCTAGCATTTTGTAGTATAGTTAGCAATTTACTAGCTATTTACAAGCATTCATGGTGTAAATTCAGCAAGAGCCTAAAAACAATTTTTACTTGTGGTAGGACTGATCCAATCATTTTGGAGAGCAATCTGTAATTATGTACAAAGAGTTATTAAATTGCCTATACCCTTTGACCTAGCACTATTAGCTCTGTTTCCCAAGATGATTAAGAAAAAAAGAAAAATAATCTGTATGTTCTAAAATATTTATAGCAGCTCCCTTTGTTGTGGTAAAGAACTGGATACTGCAGGGATTTCCTGTCAATTGGGAAATGACTGAACAAGTTATGTTATATGATTGCAATGGAATAGTACTGTACTGTAAGAAATGAAAAGTTCAATGATCTTAGAAACCATGGAAAGACTTACCTAAAATAATGAAGAGTGAAATGAGGAGAACCAAGTAAACATTGCATACAGTAAAAATATTATTTTAAGAACAACTTTGAGTGACTAAGTCATTTTGACTATATACACACCCAAATTAACAACAAAAGACATAAGAAAGAAAATATCTGCATCCAAAGAATTGATAAGTAGAAGCATGTATAGAATGGTTTTGTGCATATATGTATATATATATATATATATATATATATATATATATATATATTTTCACAGACACACACATACACACACACACAGTTGTATATAGTGGTAGCTATCTCAAGGGTGAGGTGGGTGGAAAAAAGTTACGTGATAAATTTATTATTTTTAAAAAATAGAATGGCAAGTTGTTCATTTTTTCTTATTCTTTTATGTTATGGAAATACTTTTTTATTCCTTAGTTGAGAATGAAATAAATAATTTTTTAAAAATAGATCACTGTAACTTCTTAGCTATAGCAAACGTGTTCATCAGGAATATTTGGTTTGTATTTCTTGGTTTTTCTTTGCATTGATATTCATTAGAAATATTTAATTTGTGACTTTTGTTTTTCTGTTATATTTCTCCTTTCCTTGGGTATCATGACCACACTCATCTTACAAAAGCTGCTTGGTAAGGTGACTTATTTCTCTATTTTTGTCAGTAACAAATATAATATATTAGAAATTTTGTTTTATTTTTATGTAATTTAATTTCTGAATATATCATCATGAGTACTACTGGGAGACCATTTCAGAGTTAATTTATGCTTTGTTTACATTCTTTCTGTCAGATTAAGTTGTTTAGATTCTGTATGATCTATTTTTCTAATCTAGCCTATATATTTTTGCAAATATTCAACCCTTCCAATTATTTTCAGTTTTTTGTTATGTATTTAGTATATTCTTTTTATTATTTATTTCCTATCCATTCAGTAATTTTCTCTTCATTTTAAATTTTGATTATTTTCCTTTTGTCTCATTTTAATAATTAGATTAGCTAATAATTGTAATTTAATTGATAAAAGAACAAAAGGAAATTTGTTTAGCTCTCTTTTGCTCATATATCAATTTATATTATATATTATTTATTGAATTTTGTTTAAAAGGTCAGTTCCTAAGACCTTACCACCAACAGCAATGGACTTGAGGAAAAAGAGCCCCTTCCCCAATTCTTAACATTAGTGATGATTTGGTTTAGAAATTAAATATCTTTATGCTCTTTATATCATAAAATTAATCCCTATCTAAAAAATAGTTATATTCCTAGATTGAGATGTCATAAGTAATTATCAATAAACTCCTAGGAAACTTAATTTTGACTTAGTGCAATTATGTAAATATGTATATATGTGTGTGCATACATATATAAAATATTTATGTTTGAATAGATACATATATATATATGATTTAGTATTCATCCTAAGATCATAACAAATGGTGTGAACATTTTAGGTGCCTAGACTAGTCATATTTCTCTCACCTAAAAGATAGTAGAACCACCAAAATTGTTGTAAATTTTATGTCACTGTTCATTAATTATAAATATAAATATAGAATCTGGACTATGATTTCATTGATATAAAAATTTCCAGATCAAGAAGCCTCCTACTAATACATATTGATTCCTGCTTTACAATGTATAGACTTAGAGAATTGTCTATAGAACAATTGTCTAGATGAAGTGACTTGCTGAGGGTCGCACAACCAGTATTTGTCAGAGACAGGACCTGACCTGACTCCAAAGTCATTTTCTCTATCCACTAAGACCCTAAATTAATTCTATAAGTAGTATCTTATATTAGAATGTTTCTGTTCATTCATCTCTTCACATCTGGTAGAGAAATGACAAATTATGTCTAAGGCACCTAAGAATAAAATTTTATTACTGTTCATCTAAGATTTTATTTGACCAATGTTAGGAATGAACCCTGAGGGAAGAGTTGGTTTGCACTGGTCCTATTAGAATCTCTTAGAAGAACAAAGAGCAAGAGTAAATGTGCATGGGACAGTAGTCAAGTGTGTGCGCATGCGCACACAGACACACACACACACACACACACACACACACACACACACACACACACACACACACATATTCATTTGTTAATCCAGTCTCGCAGCCATCTCTGTAAGATTCTGACCACATCAGATGCTTTAACTAATAGTTTGTGTTCTTTCTCAGAATCAAAGATTTAGAACTGAAGGAGATAGTTCTATCATTTTGTATATGAGCAAACTGACACCCAGAGGGGACAAAGTGGCTTGTCTACAGTCAAACAGGTAGCATGAGAGAAAGACAGGTCTTATTCTAAATACAACATTCTTTCCACTATACCAGACTGTCTACAAGGTAGAAAAGTCAAGATCAGCTTCCTAGTTACTCATTTGGAACTTACCCAAGAAGTCTTCTAATTTAACCCATTCCCAAATAACGATACCCACCTCAACATCTCTAGCATAGACTCAATGAGTCCTATGGTACAGTTGCCTATGAGGCAACACATATTTGGATAAGGAAAGATTTGGAAAGTTTGGAGGTGAAATCTGCTTGTCTTGAACTTTATTTCTACACTATTTCTACTTCTGATTAAAGGGGTAAATAAACAAGTCTAATCCCTCTAATATAAAAAACAGTACTTCTTTATTTTTATATTACATTTGTAATTTATAATATTATATGATAGCAATGGTAATTATGGCAATCATGATCTTATAATAGCTACTAACATAAAGTACTTCACTTCATATATCTATAATTTATAATTAATATATTAAAAATTTAGTTTAATATATAATTTTATATCCTATGTATTTTAATTTATACATCTAAAAACATTTTTGTTAGAAGCCTTCCATTGCTTCACCAACCTGCCAGGGAGCTCTTATCCAAAAATGGTTAAGAACCCCTGCTCTAGAATGTCTCTTCTAATGCTGCTGAAAATCAAAACATATCTTTGTTCTGCCATGTTTAAATCCTGATTCATAAGGATTTTCTTCTCCATTAAAAAATCATCATATACTTTTGAAACAAACTGCTATCCTGCAATATTTTTTAGCACAAATGGAATATTTGACTTTTATTTCTATTATACATATGAGCCATATAATTTCATCACATTGGTCTACAGAGATTTTTTTTTCTTTTGGATTTCAATTTTATCAACAGATTCAAGCTACTATTTTTGGATGCAAAAGTATCTTGCCATTCCAAAATGGAAGCTTTTCCTGTCTAGGGAAAGATAGAAGAAAGAAATATCATCATTGCAGGATATAAATAACACAGTTCAATATACCAAGCTCAGACAAGACCCATGAGTCCCATTAATCAACTTTATTTCTGTTTTTCTGGAGTCCGGTAAACTCTGAAAAGCTATTAAACTAACTTCATAAATAAGCCAACTAAGAATATGATGGATAAAATTTTTTTCTCCTTTTGATTTTTATCTTTTATTAAATCTTCTTAAATTATAATGAAAAGGGCAGTGGTGGTACAGTGGATAGAACACCTGCCCTGGAATCAGGAGCACCTAAGTTCAGATCCAGCCTCAGGCACTTAATAATTACTTAGCTGTTTGACCTTGGGCAAGTCACTTAACCCCATTGCCTTAAAAAAAAGAAAAACATTATAATGAAAAGAATTTGTTGTTGTTTATTCATTTCAGTAATGTCCAATTTTTGTGACCCCATGGGGGTTTGCTTGACAAAGATACTGCCATTTCCTTCTCCAGTTCATTTTATAGATGAAGAAACTAACAAATAGGTTTAATTGACTTACCCAGAGTCACATAATTAGTAAGTGCCTGAGGGTGCATTTGAATTCAGGTCTTCCTGACTTCAGACCCAGCACTGTAGCCATTACCTAGCTGCCCAATGAAAAGAATGTGTCTTTTACATTTATATATTGATATGTATTTGTATATGTATATCTTTATATATTTGCATATTTTAAATTAATCTACTGAGGACAGAATCTGAAGTTTTAAGACCTTTATAATTAATGATTTAAAGAGGTTTTGATAATTTTGAGCTTTCTGTAAGATTTATTACATCCCAACATGTTCTTTCTTTCTTTGTAAAAGCCAAGTATTACATATCAATTATTACTGATTTTTATGTTAGTGAGCAATCAATCAATAATCATTTATTATTTGACAGACACTTGTGTTAATTGCTAGGAATACAAAATAAAATGCTGGAAATATAAAGCAAAATTTAAAATAGGACCTCAGGTATCTTACATTTTAATGGAAAGAAAGCACACATGTAAATAAATATACACAAAATCTACACAAAGTAGATGGAAAGTCATCTCAGAGAAGGAGGCAGAATTATTCATTGGTTAGGTAAGACCTCATATACATGATGGAGCAGGAGCTGGGGATTCTAAGAAGAGACTGTAAGGATGGTGAATATGACAGGAATTGGGGACAAATAGCACAGAGGCACAAGGAAAGAAAATAGAGGAGCAATATAGAGGAGCAAAATAGAGGAGAATATGAGGAGCAGTAACTCAGTCAGTTTTGCAAAAAAGGGGAGGAATATATAATAAGGCTAGAAAGTAGGATGGTACCAAGCAATGTAGAATTTTAAATGCCAGAGCATTTTTATTTCATCTTGGAGGTAATAAGGAACCATGGGCAGTTACAAGAGCAGGACAGGGGCTGAGAGAAGTCTGACCTGTATATTTGGATGGATAAGTTACCTATGCTGAAGTGATAGCTATGTTAGTGGAGAGAAGGAGAATACAGGAAGAGGCTGGGAAGGTAAATATGATATGACTAAGTGAACAGATGAAATAGGTAGAGTGAATGAAATTGAGCATTTAAGGATGACAGCTGGGTGATTGGTAGGACAGTGGTGCTCTCCAGAACAACTGGAAAATTGGAAAGAAAAGAAGACTTGGAGGCAAAGCGAATGAGTTCTGTTTTGAACTTAAGATCAAGGTGCCTATGGGACATCCAGTTTTAGATGAGCTGGATATATTTGTTGTTGTTGTTCAGTTGTGTCCATCTCTTCATGGCCTCATGACCATCTATCCATGTTCATGGTTTTTGTTTCCATAGCACTATCAGTTCATCTCATTCTCTACCATCCCCTTTTCCTTTTGTCTTCATTTTTTCCCAACATCAGGACCTTTTCCAGTAGTCCCATCTTATCATTATATGTCCAAAGTATTTAAGCTTCTGGGAATCATCTTCATAGTGACAATGAATCTATGTTGTAGATGAGATAAAAAGTTGGATAGTTTAGAGGAAAAAGAGAAGAAGGTCCAGGACAGAACTTGGAGGATTGTCTGTAATAAATTATCATGAAAATAGTGAAGAATCCAGCAAAGGAGACTAAAAAGGAACGATCAAATAGCATGAAGTAAAAGAGAGAGGGACCTTGGGAAAACCAAATGAGGAAAAGTTCATCAACAGAGAAATTCATTAACTGATTCAAGACTGAAGTGAGGTCAAGAAGACCTAAGAGTTTACTAGTTTCTTGTGGGAACTTAAAATATTATCGGAACTTAAAATTTATTGTAACTTAAATCCTTTAAGCCTATAAGTCCTGATGTGTAAAAGTAAGGATATTGGACTCATTAGTTTTATAAAATCCCTTTCATCCCTAAAACTTGTGATACTATAAAAATGAAAATTGAAAACCATTAGATTTGGCAATTAAAAGATCAATGATAACTTTGAAGGAAATAGTTTCAAGAGGTGTTTGCAAGACAGATTACAGAGGATTTATAGAAAGTGGAGACACCTGCCTTCATTGCTCCCTTTCCCCTACTGCTTCCCAAATGATTTATCAGTTTGAATTCCCAGAGGACTGATACTATTTTGGCAGGTTCTAGGTCTATACTTCTGACTCTTGAGTTCTCTTTTAAGTGTTGTGCTTCTCATTAACCAATAGTTGATAGTAACAATTGTCCTTGGCAAAGACATTTCATAAAATGGTATAATAATCAGATGATATAGTAAGAACACATATACAAAAAAAAGCACTGTGCCTCTTCTCCTTCCTAATAAAGTTGAGTTGCACTCTCTCATAAATATACAGGATCTCCAAGAAATTTAAATTTGAACCTGGATTAAAATGAAGGTGAGACACAGAGGTACAGTACATGTGTGGCTAAAGCAATTCACAAATCATATTTCAGAAACTGGAAACCTTTTCTTTCCTCAAGAGTTCTCAGCAACTCAACACTCAATTGATAGGGCTAACTCTCTCTCTTATGACCATAGCCAGCAGTCTGTTGCTATTGGGCCCACTCTTTGAAGCTACTTCTGGCCTTGAGTGACCTGCTTCTCCATCTCCATATGTGTCTTGCTTTCCTTAATTGTACCTTTAAACTTTCCTGAATCAACCTTTCAGATGCTGGATGGGGTGCCCCCTGGCAAATAAATCTCTTGTTAGGTATCAGAGTCAATGAGAGAGACAGTGAAAAGAAGAGAAAATTTTTCAAAGGACAGTTAGGTTCTTCCTTGACTTTTAATTTCCAGCTTTAACTCATCTAACTACTATTTAAAATGCTTCAAAGGTCCAATTTCTGATTTCCTAATGAAATCATATTCAATGTTTCTCAAAGAAAATCATCAAAGAAACTTTTTAAAAGCTACTTGGATGTTCCTCAGGTTTCTAAAATCCTACATATCCCAACACAACTGTTCTCTCAAGCATTTAAGACTTTAATGGCATGTTAGATGTTTTCTTTATAATGCTAGAGTAATTCATCATTTTTTTTTCAACCCATCACTTCTCTGCACATCCTTATTTCTGGGATACCACCAGACTTGCAGTCACCCACCCAGGCCCATAAACTTGTTATCATCCTTGACTATCCCTTTCTCTTAACTCACTCAGCTATTCAATTGACAAATTTTGTCCGTTCCAACCTCATAATATTCCTCATATCCATCCCTTTCTATACCCTTGGTCTCCATCGTAGTACAGATTTTGATTATTTTGACTACTGAAGGAATTTCCAAATTGATCTCCTTGCCCCTGCTCTCTTCCCTCTCTAATCCCTTCTCCACACAGCTTAATATTGATCTTTTAAAAATAAATATATTCAAAAATTGCCATCTACTACGAATTATTCAGTGGCTTTCTACTGTCCCTTTGATATAATAAAGAATCATTAGCTGAGTATTTAAAGTCTTCCACAATCTGGCTCTCACTTGTCATTTTAGTCATATCATATTACTTTGCTCCTTGTTTTAATCAAATCAGCTAGCTAGTCATTTTATCCATACAATATCACATCTCCCACCTCTGGGTCTTTATCCAGTAGGTCTTGCAAGGTCTGGAATAAACTCGCTCCTCCTTGATCTAATAGCATGCCTAACCTACTTTAAAGCACAGATCAAAGTCCATCTCCTGAATGGTTCTTTCTTACCCTCCCCCCAAGTTTTTAGGGTTGTCTTTCTTGAACTTAATTTATTATTTTATATTTGCTTACTTTTTCACATATATCCTTCCCCAGAAAATAAAAATTTCTTGAGCACAGGTATTGCATTATTGTTTTTGTTTCCCAAGAGCCTCATAAAAATACTTGGCATGTATTACATGTTTAATAAATATTGGTTGAATTGAATGCAAAATGAAATTTGTTTTTAAAATGTGTAACCTTTTCTACAAGTTGACATTATAAAGAGTTTGTAAGGATATTGGGAGCCAGACTCTGGAATATGAGATCTAAAAAATGCAGAATCCTGCTTCCTACCACATAATTAAGACTTAAGATTAATAGATGCCAGGTTGCTATCCAGTCTTCCAGTTTTTATGAATTCAAGAAGGGTAACAAGTAAAATGGAGTACACTTCTGTATAACCTAATTAAGGCCTTTTTAGAATAATTTTTCTATATCTCATGTTCATATTCTCAATTTCAAGAATTAATCAACCAATTAAAAAGTCAAGAAGTTTCAATCATGCAAATGGAATGAGCAGAATTTTAAAATAAGAGGATTGTATTTTGTATTAAAAAGTTCTCAAGTTATGACTTAATGTTTTGAGCTGCAAGGGACTTCAGAGGTCATTTTAGACCCCCTTCCTCTGATTTTAAAACATTGAGACAGATTGTCATAGATGTGAGAAAGGTTTTCCTTTTTGGATTACCACATTTAAAAAACATTGATAAACTAGGGTATGTGCTAAGAAGAGCCCCCTAGAGGGTAAAGGGAAACATGACAAAAAGGTTTTAAACTTTTTTGTGTCATGGACCCCTTTGGGAATCTGGTAATAGTTACTGTGTCCTTTTCAGAAAATTCTTTGCCTGCTTTCATAATTGAAATGCTAAATTTATTAGAGGGTAGTAAAATAAATATATAATTTTATCCCATCCAAATTTACAAATCCTCTAAAATTTATCCATGAACCTAAGGAAAAAAATTCCTATTATAGAAGAATCATTTAGAAAAACTGTATTTGCTAAATCTAAAAAAGTGGAGAGTGACATGATCATTGCCTTCAGGTATGAGGAAAAAATTACTGAAGGTCAGGACTTGAATTCTGGTTCTGAAACCATATATAATTAGGCCTTCAGCAAATCAACCATGACCTTTCAATTTCTTCATCTACAAAATGATAAGAAATAAAATTGGACTGGATATCCTAGAATCTCTTCCAGTTCTAGATCTGTGATCCACTAAGTGTTTGAAAAGTTGCCTTCTTGAAGCAGTGGATAGAGCACCAGCCCTGGAGTCAGGAATACCTGAGTTCAAATCTGGCCTCAGACAATTAATAATTACCTCGCTGTGTAGCCTTGGGCAAACCACTTAACCCCATTTGCCTTGCAAAAACCTAAAAAAAAAAAGAAAGAAAGATTGCCTTCTGTAAGATGTATATTACTTGTCTGCTTAGCCCCAGAGGGTATATTAGAAGTAATAAATAGGAAATATAAGTTGGCATATATCATCTCAAAATAAGAATACTTCTTGACAATTAAAGTTATTTAAATGAGGAAATGACAACCTAAAGAGGTAGTAAATTCCCTGCCACTAGAGATCTTCAAGCAGATTCTAATTGGCAATTTATTAGGGAAATGCAAAGGGAATTCTTAATTTAGATATGGTTAGATAGCCAAAAAGATGCCTGAAATATCTGAGATTGTGAAATTCTAAAGGAAGGGGTCAGAGTTTTCTTCCATTCAACATTGGCTGTCAAGAAACAATGAGGTTTAAAAAAATTGGGTTTTGATACTTGGATTGTTCACAGAAAGTGGAGTTGGCATAATTTTTCCCCCTTACTTTCATACATGTTGCCCAGAAGCTTTTGGAGACCATAATTTTTTAATAAAGAATTTCAGAAACCACAAATACCACAAAAAGTCATCATCAAAATCTGGTTCTAACACTGTGGATAGCCAGGAGACTTAAAATAAATCTTTATTATCCAAATAGCATTTTAGTTAGTTAGCAGATATGGGAGAAAAACTTTGTCCTGACTATCAGTGATTACAAACAAGGAACCATTATAAAATAACTTTGATCTGATGAGAAAACATTGTAAAAGCTTCCAGGTAAATAAATTGTTTGTATAAGTCTTGCAAGATTAAAATGAACACTACAAAAGTTTCCCATGACTACCTCAGTGTTTTTCAGTTAGCTGAAAATGTAAGCTATTTCATGGAAAATTCTAATTAATTCTTGTTTATAATTTAAAATTGCAATTAAGACTATTACTTGGAAAACAGGAAAGAACATTCATGCAGCCCTGCTTGGCAGTCAGTTTTCTGATGGAATTTATACTGTCAAAAGAGCAGAAATATTTTCTTGTACTGGCCTTTATCTCATGTATATTATTCATAGCTTCATGTCTAAAAAACTCTGGACTTTAGAGAATATAGGATCTTTTTCTGATTATGGTGATACTGTAATTAGTCTCTTATCTGTGGATATCTTCTAACCTTATCTAAGTAGTGTGCATGTCATTCCCTCTCATTCTTTATTTTCATTGGTTGTTTAGCCTCTCCAACTAGAGTGGAAGCTGACAGGAGAGTTATATTCTTCAATTTTGTATCTCCTGCCATAATCTCTGGTGTAATAATAGTCACTCAAATGTTGTTGGATGGCTAAATGGATAGTGTCTGACATGATCATATATGCTATCTAACAGTCAAATAGTTAACTATTCTATTCAAAATGATGAGAAGGCTGATTTCAAAAAACACTTGGAGAAAACTTATTTGAACTGATGCAGAGTAAAATAAACAGAGCAAGGAGAACATTGTAAAATGTTGTTTGATGATCAACTATGAATGATTTAACTATTCTCAACAATAAAATGATCTAAGACAAGTCCTTTGGACTTCTGGCCAAGATGACAGAGAGAAGACAGGCACTGTGCTAAGGTCTCCTGATCTTCCCTCATATATAATATGAAACAAACCTCTTAACAGAAATCCAATCATCAAAACCCAGAAAAAGAAGTTAGGAGAACATCTAACTCAATAGTTTTCTTCTGGGATTGTGGGCAAGCCAGGGCTGAGAGCAAAGACTCTGCAGAGAGGGCAGCATGGGGTGAGAGCCTGAGAGCAAGACTAGCCTGGGATCGGCCATGGAGGTGTTCACTGTGGGAGTGGAGATCTGAGAGACAACTGGGGAATGGAGGCATTAGCTGTGGGACTGATGATCTGGGGTTTACAAGCAGGACTGAAAGGTGAGTTTCAGTGGGATAGAGTTGCAGATATTATCCCTGGCCTCTTCTGCTCTGGAGGACATCAGACTCCTTACCTTCATTTCAACTGAAACTTCTTTCTAGAACAAACACAATTACAGGGCACCTCCCCTCCCAGGCTCAGGTGTGCACAGAAAAGCTCCTTCAGTTGTGAAAGGGAGAGTAATTACCTTGCCCCAGGACATAGCCCACCATTTTTCAAAGATAAAAGTATTCAGCAGCTTCAACCATCCCCTCCAGGCCAAGGGAGAGGGCCTCAAATCCAGGTCACAGACACTCCAGAGAAAGAAACCAGCACCCCCTACTGGCTGGCCTACTTAGAGTTACTAAATCCAATGAGCAAAGCCTCTGGGGATCCCAAAACTAAACTTCCATGAACCAGGCCCTCCCCCAACACAAGATCTTAGGAAAATGAGGAAAGGCCAGTGGAAAAGGTTGGGTCCAGAGAAAAATTCCTAGAAGGAAAAGACCCTAACTTGCACAGACCTAGAGCCTCTGAGGAGAATATGATTTGGTCTCTAGCACAGAAAGACTTCCTTGAAATCAGGAAGGAGTTTAGAAATCAGGAAGGAGTTTAAAAATCAGTTGGAAAATTTGGGAAAAGAAATGCAAAAGAAGATTAACACCTTGCAACAAGAAAACAAATCCTTGGAAAATACTATTGGACAAATGCAAAAAGAAAATAATTCTCTCAAAACTTCAAATGGAAAGCTATTTCAAAAATAGAATTGACTAATTGGAAAAGGAGTTGCAAAAGGTAAATGAAGAAAATTCTCTAAAAAAAAAAAGAATGGAGTCTGTGGAAACTAATGAGTTCATGAGACAATAAGAATCTGTTAAACAAAACCAAAAAAATAAAAAATAGAAGAAAATGTAAAATACCTCACCAGCAAAACCATTGATCTTGAGAATAGATCAAGCAGAGAGATAATCTAAGAGGTACTGGTCTTCCTGAAAACATTGAAGAAGAAAAAAAAAGCCTGGACTTAATATTACAGGATTTAGTGATGGAAAACTGCCCTATATCATGGAACCAGAGGACAAAATAGTTACTAGAAGAATATATTAATCCCCTCAAGAAAGGGATCCCAAAGCGAAAACACAAAGAAATATTGTGGCCAAATTCCAGAACTTTCAGATAAAAGAGAAAATCCTGCAAGCAGCCAGAAAGAAACAATTTAGATATCAAGGAGCCACACTAAGGATTACACAGGACCTGATTGTATCAGCATTAAGGGGTTGAAGGGTCTGGAATGTGATATTCTGATAAGCAAGGGAGCTTGGAATGTAGCCAAGGATTGATTATCTGGCAAAACTAAGCCTTCTATTCCAGGGCAAAAGATGGACAGTTAATGAAATAGGAGACTGCCAACATCTCCTGATGAAAAGACCAGAGCTTAATAGAAAATTTGGACTTCAAACAGGAGACTCAAGAAACACATGAAAAGGCAAAAAGGGGGGGGGGGAACTGCTATCCAATAAGATGAAACTGACTATATCCCTACTTGGGAGAAAGACTTTAATAACTCTCAAGAACTGCAGCTCTATTAGAGAGAATATATATTTAGCCAGAAGTGATGGGCACTCATGAATTTTCTGTGACTCAGAAAGAATGATTTTTAAAAAATACCTCCTTAAAGAGGGGGTCAGTAAAGAGACTGGAAGATGGAGGAGACTGAATGGGGTAAATCTCATTACATTAAGAGGTACAAAGGACTATTGCAATAGGAGGGAAGAAGGGAGGAGGTAAGAACCTCTGAATCTTACTCTCATCAGATTTGGCTTAAAGTTCACATACAAACACTGTTAAGTCAAGAAACTTATCTTACCTTTCAGTATTTAAAAGGGGGAAACAGGAAGGGGGAGAAAAAGGGGAACTAACAGAAGGACAGGAATAAGAAAGGGGAAATGGGAAATGGGAAAGAAAGAGGAGCAGGGTTGATATAGGATAGCAAACGCAATGAAGGTGGCAGTATTCAGAAAGAAAATACTGGGGAATATGAATAAAGGGGAAAAGGGGGAAAATCAAAACAGAGGGAAGATAGCATGGAGGGCAATAAAAAGTTAGTAATAATAATTTTGAATGTTAATAGGATGGACTCTCCCTTAAAACATAAGCAAATAGCAGAGTGGATTGAAAACCAGAAAACTACAATATGCTGCTTACAAGAAACTCATTTGAAGCAGAGAGATGCATATAGAGTAAAGGTAAAAGGTTGGAGCAAAATGTATTTTGCTTCAGCTGAAGTGAAAAAAGCAAGTGTAGCAACCTTACCTCAGACAAAGCAGATGCAAAAATAGATAGCTTTAAAAGAGATAAGAAAGGAAACTAAATCCTCCTAAAAGGTACCATAGATAATAAAGTAATTTCAATACTAAATATGTATGCACCCAATGGGATAGCATCCAAATTCTAAGAGGAGAAGTTAAAGGAGTTACAGTAAGATATACTAGTGGGAGACTACAACCTCCTGCTCTCATATTTAGATAAATCTAACAATAAACAAGAAGGAAGTTAAAGAGGTAAATAGATTGTTTGAAAATCTAGGCATGATATACCCATGGAGGAAATTGAATGGGGATAGAAAGGAATATACTTTTTTTTTCCTGTGGTACATGGCACTTACACAAAAATTGACCATGTACTAGGACATAAAAGCCTTATGATCCATTGCAAAAAAGTCAGAAATAGTGAATACATCTTTCTCAGATCAAAATACAATAAAAATCACTTGCAATATTGGACCAGGGAGATGTAGACCCAAAATTAATTGGAAACTAAATAACCTCATTTTAAAGAATGAGTGTATCAAACAAAAAATTATAGAAAGAATAAATTATTTCATCTTAGAGAATGACAATAATGAAACAACATGCCAAAATCAATGGGATCCACTCAAGGTGGCTGTCAGGGGATATATTATAACTTTAAATGCTTACATGAATAAATTAGAGAAAGAAGAAATCAATGAACTAAACATGCAACTAAAAAAATTAGAGAAAGAATAAATTAAAAACCCCCAATTAAATACCAAATTAGAAATTCTAAAAATTAAAAGAGAAAGTAATAAAATTGAAAGCAAGAAAACTATTGAACGAATAAATAAAACCAAGAGTTGGTTTCATGAAAAAAAACAATAAAATTGTTAAACCTCTGGTTACTTTGATTTAAAAAAAGAAAGAAGAAAAACAAATTGCTAATATCATAAATAAAAAAGGTGAACTCACCACCAATGAGGAGGAAATTAAAGTAATAATTTGGAATTATTTTGCCTAACTATGCCAATAAATTTGATAACCTAAATGAAATGGAAAAATATTTATAAAAATATAAGTTGTCCAGGCTAAATGAAGAGAAAATTAAATACCTAAATAACCCTATCTCAGAAAAAGAAATTCAACAAGCCATTATTGAGCTTCCTAAGGAAAAAATCTCCAGGACCAGATGGATTCACAAGTGAATTCTATCAAACATTTAAGGAACAACTGGTTCCAATTCTATATGAATTCTTTGGAAAAATAGGGGAAGATGGAACTCTGCCTAACTCTTTCTATGAGACCAATATTGTGTTGATATCTAAACTAGGACAAGTCAAAACAGAGAGAACTATCTCCCTGATGAATATAGATGCAAAAATCCTAAATAAAATCTTAGCAATATGACTACAACAAGTTAGCACTAGGACAATACATTATGATTAGGTAGGATTTATCCCAGGAATGCAGGTCAATCCAATATCAGGAAAACAGTTAGTTTTGTTATTGATATAATTAATTATGCTATCAGAAATTATATGATTATATCAACAGATGCTGAAAAAAGCTTCTGACAAAATACAGCCCCTATTCCTACTAAAACACTAGAAAGTGTAGGAATAAATGGATTGTTCCTTAGAATAATAAGCAGTATCTATCTGAAACCATCAACAAGCATTATATGCAATGGGGATAGGCTAGAAGCATTCCCAATAAGATCAGTGTGAAGCAAGGATGCCCATTATCATTACTGCTTTTCAATATTATATTAGAAATGTTGGCTTCAGCAACAAGAAAAGAAAAAGAAATTGAAGGAATTAGAATTGGGAAAGAAGAGGCAAAACTCTCACTCTTTGCATATGTTTTATTAAGGAGTTTTGGTTTCTATTTGCTCCTACAAAATGACACATTCACACCAACAAAACAAAACAAAACAAAAGTATATTTAATAAAGTGATTATACAAATAAATCAGTTTTACAACAAAACTGACCAATAAGTCCCAATATAATAAAAAGAAGAGCAAAGCCTACATAAAGATAGATATTAAAGGAAAACATCACCCATCAGGGGAGCACCAACATCTGAATCCACAGTGGCTGGGGAGTTCCAAATCACAGTCTTACAGAGTTGTGATTGGGAAAATGTCCCAGGCAAAGTGTCCTTTCCATGGGAGAAACTCTGAGGGGCTGGCCAATGTTAGGGACTTTTAAGGGGTCCCAGACAAAGGTGGTACATTGCCTACAGGCTTGTATAAGCTTTTTTGGCACTTAACCAGGGCATGTGAAGAGTATGTGCATGACCTGGGAAGACTTGCAGCCAAGGTTCTGAATTTAATTAAACATTGAACCACTGGGAGGGTAGCCAACCCTCCCAAGATTCAACCTCCAGGAATGGCTAGTTCCTAGAGGGAGTATCTGGCACATGCAAAGACAGCCAAGTTCATGCAAAGGTGATGGGGGACCTTGGGTAGGGGAACCAGCATATGGCCTTGCCCAGGATCAGAATGGTATTAACCCTCCAGCATATAACATGATGGTATACCTAGAGAATCCCAAAAAATCATCTAAAAAACTACTAGAAATAGAAAAAAGCTAGAAAAAGAATAAATTAAAGCTCCCCAATTAAATCCCAGTTTAGAAATTCTGTAAATGAAATGAGAGATTAATAAAATTGAAAAACAAGAAAACCATTGATCTAATAAATAAGACTAAGATTTGGCTTTGTGGAAAAAATCAATAAAAATAGATAAATCTTTGGTTAATCTGATTTTTTTAAAAAAGAAAGAATAGCAAATTACCATTATCAAAAATGAAAAGTGTAAATTCACCACCAAATGAGAAGGAAATTAAAAGAGATAATTTGGAGCTATTTTGTCCAACTATATGCCAATAAATTAGATAATCTGAGTGAAATGGATGAATATCTACAAAAAGACAAACTGCCCAGATTAACAGAAGAGGAAATAAAAATACTTAAATAACCCCATTTCAGAAAAAGAAATTGAAGAAACCATTAATAAATACCCTAAGAAAAATTCTTCAGATTCAGATGGATTTCCAAGTGAATTCTACCAAACATTTAAGGAACAATTAATTACAATTCTATATAACCTATTTTTAAAAATAGGAGAAGAAGGAAGAGCCAGGAAGAGCCAAAACTTACAAAGAAAATTATAGATCAATCTCCTTAATGAATATTGATTAAAAAAATCTTAAGTAAAATTTTATCAAAGAGATTATAGCAGTTATTACTAGAATAATACACTATGATCATGTAGGAGTTATACCAAATATTCAAGTATGGCTCAATGTTAGGAAAACTCTCAACATAATTAAATTTATCAATAACAAAACCTACAGAAATCATATGATTATCTTAATAGATGCTGAAAAACCCTTTGACAAAATACAGCATCTATTCCTATTAAAAACAGTAGACATATAGAAATAAATAGATTTTTTCCTTAAAATATTAAGCAGTATCTATCTAAAACCTCAACAAATATTATATGTAATGGGGATAAACTAGCAGCATTTCCAATAGGATTAGGGGTGAAATAAGAATGTCCATCATCTCCATTACTATACAATATTTTATTAGAAAAGATAGCTTTAACAAAAAGAGAAGAAAAGAAATTGAAGGAATTAGAATTAGCTATGAGGATGCAAAACTTTCACTCTTTGCAGATATGATAGTATACTTAGAGAACCCTAGAAAATCATCTAAAAAAATTGAAGCAATGAACTAATTCAGCAAAATAATAGGACATAGGGGTGGCTAGGTGGCGTAGTGGATAAAGCACTGGCCCTGGAGTCAGGAGTACCTGGGTTCAAATCCGGTTTCATACACTTAATAATTACCTAGCTGTGTGGCCTTGGGCAAATCACTTAACCCCATTGCCTTACAAAAACCTAAAAAAAAAATAGTAGGACATAAAAACTCACATAAATCATCAGCATTTCTACACATGAACAATGAAACCTAAGGGCAAGAGATAGAAATTCCCTTTAAATTCCATTTAAAGTAACTGCAGACAACATAAAATACTTGGGGAATCTCAAGAAAAACTCAGAAATGGTGTTAATACAATTACAAACCACTTTTTGAATAAATAAAATCTGATCTAAATAACTGAAAAATTTCTATTGCTCATGGTTAGTTCGTAAGTTAAATTATTTATTCAGTGCCATACAAATCAAACTACCAAATAACAATTTTATCAAGGTAGGAAAAAATAATAACAAAATTCATCTGGAGCAACAAAAAATCAAGAATATCAAGGGAACTGATAAAAAAAAAAAGTACCATATCTAAAACTATACTAGAAAGAGGTAGTCATCAAAACTTCCTGGTACTGATTAAGAAATAGAATAATGAACCAGTGAATTATGAGAGGTACAAAAGAAACAGTAGCTAAATGACTATAGTAATCTATTGTTTGACACATTCAAAGACATTAGCATATGGGATAAGAACTCACTCACCATTTGACAAAAATTGTTGGGAAAACTGGACAATAGTACAGCAAAAACTAGGCCTACCTATACCAAAATAAGGTCAAAATGGGTACAGGATTTAGGCATAAAAGGCAATTAACAGATCAAAAAATACTTTAGTTGGGGCAGCTAGGTGGTGCAGTGGACAGAGCACCTGCCCTGGAGTCAGGAGGACCTGAGTTCAAATCCCACTCCGACACATAATACTTACTTAGCTGGGTGACTTTAGGCGAGTTATTTAACCCCATTGTCTTGCCAAAAAAAATACTTTAGTTGTCAGATCCATGGAAAGGGGAGAAATTTATGACCAAACATGAAATAGAGTGCATTAAAAATTGCAAAATGGATGATTTTGTCTATATTAAATTAAGACATTTTTACACTAATAAAACCAATGCTGCCAAGATTAGAAGGAAAGCAGAAAGCTAGGAAACAATTTTCACAGCTAAGGGCTCTATAAAGGTCACATTTCTAAAATATATAGAAAATTAAATCAAATTTATCAGGTTTCAACTCATTCCCAAAATGATAAATAATCAAAAGCATATGAACAGGCAGTTTTCAAATGAAGAAATTAAAGCTTTATATAATCAATAAAAAGTTTCCAAATCATTACTCAAAGAATTGCAAATTAAAAAAATATGAAGTACCACCTCAGACCTTCACATAGTCTAAGATGATATAAAGAGATCAATGTTGGAGAGGCTGTGGGAGGATTGAGACATTAATTCACTGTTGGTGGAGTTGTGAACTATTCTAACTATTCTAAAGAAAATATGAAACTATGTCCAAATAACAATACAGCTGATCATAGACTTTGACTCAGCAATATCATTATTAGATCTATATTCAGAAGAAATCATAAAAAATAGGAAAAGTCTCATGTATTCTAAAATATTCACAGCAACTCTTTTTGTAGTGGCAGAGAACTGGGAATTAAGGGGATGCCCATCAATTGGGGAATGTCTGAATAAGTTATGGTATATTCATGTTATGGAGTTAAATTGTTCTATAAGAAACCATGAATGGTAGAGAAGTATGGAAAGAATTACAAGAACTGATGCTAAAGGAAGGGAGCAGAATCAAGAGAATATTGTACACAGTGACAATATTGTGAGCTGATCATTTTTGATGGCTGCAGCTCCTCTCAGCAGTTCAGAGAGCCAGGACAGTCCTGAGAGATTTGTTAAGGATATTGCTATCCACATCCAGATGGAAGAAAAAACAAAACAAAACCAAAAAACTATAGAATCTAAATGAATACTATGCTCACTTTTTAAAAATTTCTCTTATGGTTTTCCTTCCTTTCTTTTCCCTTAATTCTAATTCCTCAGACAGAAAATGACTAATATGTAAATATGTTAAACACAAATGTATGTGTACATGTTTCACTAGACTGTTCACCACTGAAGGAGGGAGATGAAAAAGGAAAGATGGAAGGAAATTATGTTACTTATAAATATGTGTGTGGATGAATGTTGAAAAACTTTCATAACATGTAATTACAGAAAGATAAAATAAAATATCAATTTAAAAAATTCTTTAAGGAATGGGTGATCCACCAATCTCAGCTTTTAAAATGAATGACAGGAGGGAGAGTTTCTATAATGAGCATTCAAACATATCTTATTAGAGTTCCCATATTCTGCCTCTGTCTATGTGATGTGAGAAAACTGGTTCAAATAATTTATTCTTTCTGCTGAATTGACTAAAATTGTGATGCATTTGAGTGAATCAACTTGATATTTTGGTACTGTATCTCAGAGTGTCATTGCCTTTCACATATATAACCTTTTCTCATTTTGTAGAATAAAAGATGGAAAAGATGGGCAGCACAAGGCAGTTGGATTGCAGATTGCTACTGAATTGAATATGCCAAGCTTGAGCAATGACTTTTTAAAATTAACTTTTATTAAAGATATTATTTGAGTTTTACAATCCCCCCCCAATCTTACTTCTCTCCCCCTACTCCCCCCACAGAAAGCAATCTGTCAGTCTTTATTTTGTTTCCATGTTGTACCTTGATCCAAATTTGGTGTGATGAGAGAGAAATCATATCCTTAGAGATCAGACAATAAGATATCTGTGTTTTTCTAAACTGCACAGGATAGTCCTTGAACTTTGTTGAAACTCCACAGCTCCTATCTGGATACAGATGGCACTCTCCTTTGCAGACAGCCCAAAATTGCTCCCGATTGTTGCACTAATGGAATGAGTGAGTCCTTCAAGGTTGAACATCACTCCCATTTTGCTGTTAGGGTATACAGTGTTTTTCTGGTTCCTGAGCAATAACTTTTACCAAAACAATAAGTTCTCAGTTTTTATCTTAGCTCAATCTTTTCCTGCAAGGAAGGATTGTATAACAAAGAGACAGAAAAGTCCTTCCTGAGATACAGACTGGAGATGCAGCATCATGAAGAAAATGTGTATTCTTATAGAGTCCAAAGTTAGAAGACATTTCCTTACATAAGTTATTTAATATCACCCTAGTGCTTCAGTTTCTGACATCCTTCTGGTACATTATCATGATGGAACCATCATTCTTTTTGTTTTCTTGAAGCCCACTACAGCAGAACATATATTCTAAGTTTTATCAGTTTGGGAGGGTTTTAAGTATAAGGTCTAGCAATGGACTGCCTTTAGACAATCTGCTGCCTTTCAATCAAAGAAACTGAAAATTTTATGTTGGCAAAACTTTGGGTCATAGAAACTTATTTATTAAACAGTTAATGAGTGTTAGGCACTGTGTTAATTATATGAAGACCAGGAACAAGGATACCAACAAAATCAACCCTTCCTCTTAAGGACCTTAAGTTGTACTTATATACAAAAAATATACATAATAAATTAAAAAAAGGTGATTTTGGAAATATCTAGGAGCTGGATTAGGATAATTAGGAAAAGACTCAAAGGAGATGGCTTCATAGCTGATCTTTAAAGAGAGCTTTGGATTTTGAGGGGCAGAGGTGAGTAGGAAATGAATTCCAGGCAAGGGGCACAGCATGTGTAAAGTGAAGAAGGTAGGGAATGGAGTGTTGTAGATGAGAAACAAATAGACCACTGTAGCTAGCAAGCATAGTACATGAAGTGGAATAATAAAACTGTGAAGATAGTCTGAAGTCATATTGCAAAGGACTTTAGAGGCCAAACAGAGAAACTTGCATTTTATCCTTGAGTTGATGGGAAATCATCTCAGACAGAACCTTTTGTAATTACATTTCCAGAATAATATATTTAATCTTATTTCTTGCATGCAAATTCTCCTTACAGTCAACTTAGGCTCAACTTTTGTGTATCTCTTCCGCCCTTTGGGCATACTCTCTATCCTTTTTAGTCCTTTGTTATATTCATTTCTCAGAGATACCTTGAGAATCCAACCCTCAGTGCTTTCACATCCACAAGAATTTTTTTCTACAAATGTATATTCTTGTCTAAACTTCATATTCTTAAATGCCATTTCACCTGTCAAATGGAATAAAATCTCCTGAGCTGTTGAGTCCAGATGTGGTGGTAATACTTTTAATGATGATAAGAAGATTAGTATAAAATATTATAAATTTGATGTTCTGATTGATTTTAATTATTTTTCTTTCCCTTTACATGGCTGTAGTTATTGTGGGATTTTTGGGTGGGGGGCATTCTGCTTGCTTCACTGTGTATCCACATGATGATTTTTTTCTGTATTCATTCTGCCCTTCATTTCTTACAGCATAGTAAGATTCTGTTATAAAAATTGTTAAATATGTTTCCCTAAAAGGTTAAATATTTCCCTAAAAGATAGACATTTATTTTATTTCTAGTTTTTTGTTTCTACAAAATATGTTTCTGTAAATATTGTCTGTCATATATATGGGACCTTTGTTTTTGGCCTCCAGTCACCTGATTGGCAGTGGAATCACTATGGCGAAAGAATATGATTAATTTGTTCTATTTCTTTACATAATTTTAAATTGCCTTCTATTTCACAGCAACAGTGGTATATTAGCATACACCTCTTTCTGTACTACTTCAACATTGACTATTTCTATCCTTTGTCATCTTTACCAAATTTCTAGGTATGAGGTCAAACCTCAGAGTTATTTTGATTTGAATTTCTCTTATGAATAATTTGCAAGTGTCTTTTCATATTGTTGTATTAATAGTTTGCACCTCCTCTTTTGAAAGCTGCTTATATATTTTTTACCATTTAACTTTGGTCTCAGATTATCTTTATCCATTTTTCATTTTTTGAAATTAAGTGCTTTTTCAAATAGGTAAAGTTGAAGCTATTGTGATTATATACAATACAGCTATATCCTTTCTTGTAATTTGATATTAATCTTGAACTTTAGGTAATAAAGTAAGGTAATAATCTGATTATACACAGACATCTGATTTTCAAATTAGTCGCATATATAACAAATAATTTCCTGTCAGTTGGTATATAATCAATTTTATTTTTTAAATTATATTTTTTCAGCATTTTCCATGTCAAATAATTAGGAATCCTTTCTTAGAGAAAGTTTCCATGGTAAATGAAAATAAGCCTTTGTGCCTTTGGTCTTTTTCATCTCTTACTCCCAAACCACATTTTCCAACATTTTTCCATTGCCCTTCCTTTTGGCTCCTCCCTTCATATTTGAAGTCATCAAGCATCAAGGTATATAGCTTTGCTTTTTATCTTAATAGTATTTTTCCCAGTTACATGCAAAGATATTTTTCAACATTCATTTTTATAAGATTTTGAATTCCAAATTTTTCAAATTCCCTCCTTTCTGCCCCCCCAAAGACAGCAAGCAATCTGATATAGGTTATGCATGCATAATTGTGTTAAACTTATTTCCATATTAGTAATATTATGAAAGAAGAATTGGAACAAAAAAGAAAAAAGTCCCTGAGAATGAAAAAACAACAATCAAATTCTAAAAGTGAAAATAGTAACCTTTGATCTATATTAAGATGCTATTCTTCTTTCTCTGGATATGGATGACATTTTCTATCATAAGTCCTTTAGAATTGTCTTTGATCACTATTGCTGAGAAGATCAAAGTCTATCATAGTTGATCACCATACAATGCTGCTTTTACTGTGTATAATGTTCTCCTGGTTCTGCTCACTTCACTCAACAACAGTTCATGTAAGTCTTTCCAAGTTTTTCACAAATCTGCCTAATTATTTTTTGTATAACTATTGTTTTACATTCATATACCACACCTTTTTCAGCCATTCCCCAAATGATGGGTATTTCTTAAATTTCCAACTTTTGCCACCATAAAAAAATGCTATTAATATTTTTGTTCATTTGGGTCCTTTCCTTTTTTTTTATCATCTATTTTAGAGACAGACCTTGTTGAGATCTACCAAGTAGCTGGATCAAAGAATATTCACAGTCTTTTTGTTGTTGTTTTGGTTTTGGGTTTTGCAAGGCAATTAAGTTTCAAAGGATGGATTTGAACTCAGATTCTCTTGACTTCAAGGCCAGTGCTCTATCCATTGTGCCACCTAGCTACCTCAAGTAGGCACAGTTTTATAGCCCTTTGGGCCTAGTTCTAAATTGCTTTCCAGAATTGTTGGATCAATTCAAAAGTCTACCAACAGTGCATTAGTGTCCCAATTTTCCTACATCCCTTTGAACATTTATCATTTTCCTTTTCTGTCATATTAGCCAATCTGAGAGGTGTGAGGTGGTACCTCAGAATTGCTTTAATTTGCATTCCTCTAATCAATAGTGATTTAGAGCATTTTTATATGACTATAGGCAACTTTAATTTCTTCATCTGAAAACTGCCAGTTCATATCCCTTGATCATTTAACAATTGGGGATAACTTTGTTTTAAGGACCTTGTAATAGTATCTCTCCTACCCCTTCAACTTCTGGAATATTTGCTGTTGCCTATTTAAATTATCTGAATGGTGAATTTGTGGTTCATCTTTACCATGATTGCTACAAGGAATGATAAGGATTTTCATGAAAGAATAGAATTTTTGCTGCCTTTGGGGAACACAAAGAAATCTACTCTATTAATTCCTTTATTTGCCTCTCCAAAAGAGAATCTATATATCAGTCTTCCATTTAACTTGCCATCATGTCACCTGACTGAAACCAGGAGTTTATTTCCACAGTTCCCATTTCTCAGTTATCTAGACCTAGCCCCAGTCATATTTTACCACTTGTCCCATTTTCCACCTTGATGCTATTCAAATTCACTTTACTTTCTAGCATGTTCTCTTTCCACTTACTACAATTCTGAAACTTAGAAAGAACATTTTCTATTCCCCAATAGCTCAACTCACCATCCTCGTGGCCATCCTTCCCTGGTGTACATTACTTCCTCATTAGAATTCTAGTCCCTTGGGAATAGTCTCTGCTTTTGTATTTATATTCCCAGAACTTGGCACATAGAAGATACTTAGCAAATGCTTTTTTCAAGCATTCATTGATTATGGATTCAATTAAAACAGCAATACCCATGTTAACAATGTCATTCTCTCTTCTAACAATGTCAATCCATTGGGTGTTGGATACTTGAGGTTTAACATATAAACCATTAAATTAATGCCTATAGATGAGCTAAAACGTGTGATTCTTAGAACTTTCTACTTCTTTCCTGTCTTTTCAGTACTCTCATTGAGGAAGTGGAGACTTCAAAAGACCTAGGAATGTTTTGTACTTTTCTTTATTTGTGTGAAATCATAGTCAGATGAGTCATCACCTAATGGACAACCCACTGCTGATGAAACTCTACTAGACAAGAGACATAGAATGTCTCTGGGACCATTCTTGTAGTCTTTCTACCTTAGTACTTACACTCTGATCACTTCTGTATTACAAGGAACCATTAGACTAGGACTTTTATGGAAACTAATCATGATAGAAATAGTTAACATTTATAGCATGGTTTAGAATTTTCAAATTATTTTACAATATTTTCTCATTTTTCCTTACCACAACTGAGGGAGGTAGGAGCTAATATCATCCCCATTTTACAGATGAAGAAACTGTACAAGTCATAGCATTATAGAGTTAGAGCTGGAAATGGCATATCCCCCTCATTTAATTGATAAACTGAGACAAATAGCTTGAGTTGTTCAAGGTTACATGGTTAATAAGTCTGAGGTTTAATTTGATCTCAAGTCATTCCAATTCCAAATCTAGTGCTCTGATCACTGTACCAATTTCCCTTTCTCTTTCTTCATGAGATCTTTTCTTAGGAGTCATAAAGATCTGAATCTCCGCTTCTCAACCTTGTGCTTCTCAGACTTTTTCTTGAACAACTATTAAAAATAACTCAGTCTCTGATAACAAATTCAGGTTGTCATTTGCTCTGGTGTCATGAGAGACCTTAGAAATCAAGAGTCTTAGTTTAGAAATGCTTCTTATTTCTTGTCAGATGATATATGGGAGACATAGGATGGAAAATATTAAGGAATAATAGTTGTTTTAGTTGTGTTTTTCCACAACAGAGATGACTTATGAAAGATTTGAAATTGAAAGTAAGAACATGCTGTAATGTTCTGTTCCTTTTATTTTTTTAATGTTTGTTTTGCCTGATCACAAAGTGGAGTAGTAAACCTCTTCTTATTGTGCCTGTACACAAAACTATATAGGAATCTTCTCAGATGTGGTCTTTATTCTAGGCTCCAATACCTCTGCTGGAAGATTAGTGTTTAGTTTTGCCCTGAAATCATTTGCAAATTTGAGATGAAAGTTGACTTGCAAAGAAAAAAATCCAACTTAACCAGAATTCTCTATGTCATGGGTTGCTTTGGTTCACTGAATTCTTAGTTACCTGAGAGTTTCGTGACTTTTTAAAAAATGTTATGCTTAATGTATTTTTTTTCCTTCATTGGTTAATACTTCCTGGTAACATAAATGACTCTCTCTTTGATAGAATCATAGCATAACAGAGCAAGAAAGTCACACATATTTCACAGAAATAATTTTCAAAGCCCTATCTTCAAAACAGTCATATGGCAAGTCTACAAGTATTACCCTATTCTACAGGAAATTGAAGGAAATTGAAGCTCTAAAAGGTTGGGATCTTTTCAGAGTCATATGGCTACTAAATGCTGATGATGAAATTCAAATCTATATATTCTGACTTCATGTCCAACAGTCTATCTACTCTACCTACCACCTGCATTGTTAGAGAATTTAAACCAAGACCCTCTACTTCAGACAAGAGAATTCACACCCAGTGATTAATTGAAATATAATTCACCTGGTGATAAAGGTATCAGAATTGGTATTAAAACTTTTTCTGACACCACAGTATCCCTCAAAGGTAGGGTTTTTTTGTGTTTATATATATGTAGGTATATAAAATCCCTTTATAAGTTTAATTGCCTGTTGTTATCCACTTCCTAAAAGCTGAGTATGTGAAAGGGGGAAAAAGTCCCATTCAATGGAAGTTCTAATTTTGGCTGAACTCAATTTAGCCACAGTTCTTTCTTGCAAAGGTGGGTAAATGAAATCATATTTTCAATGCATTTGGTATAAAAGCAATCTTTTTTCAAGAAATCATATGATGAATAATTCTTCTCTACTTTATCTCTGCAAGATATTAGCTAGGTGGTATAGCAGACTGAGTACTTACTGGAGTTATGAACTAATTTGGCCTTAGATTTGATGACCATGAATAATTCATTTAACCCCAATTGTCTCCAAATAATAATAATAATAATAATAATAATAATAATTTTTCAGCATTGTATATTTTTTAATAAGCTCTGATTTCATGGAGTCATAGGACCTGGGTTTGATTCCTAGCTCTGCCACTTACTATCTATGGAATAGAAAATGAAAGGATTGAATGAACTAAGTCAGAATTTCTTCATTTTTTTTGTTTGGTGGCAATATGGAAGTCAGGTAAAGTTTATGGACTCCTCAGAATTATGATTTTTAAAGCACAAAATCAATTGATGGTCATTTAGCAAAATATTTAAAAATCAAGATCACAGATCCCAAATTAAGAATCCTTATACTGGAGGATCTCTGAGGACATTTCTAGCTTTAGAGCTATGAGTCTTAGACCCTGTCTCAGTCTTCTCTTTATTATTATTATTTTTCTATTTTTTCCAAAGAGTTACTTTATTTTTTAGTCCTATTTTATTTTATTTTTTCAATTTCATATAAAGATAATTTTCAACCTTCATCCTTTTGTAAGACTTTGAGTTCCACCTTTTTCATACCTTTCTCCCTGCCCTCACCCTTTCCCATGACAGTGAACAATCTAATATAGGTTTTATAAATATATATATACATATATATATATATATATATATATATATATATATATAATCATGTTTAACACATTTCCATATTAGTATGATGCGAAAGAAAAATCAGAACTAAAGGGAAGAAAATGAGAGAAAAAAATAAAACAAGTTCTAAAAAGTGAAAATAGTCTGCTTTGGTCTGCATTCAAACTCCAGAAATTTTTCTCTGGATGTGGATGTCACTGTCCTCCACAAGTCTTTTAGAACTGTCCTTGATCACTGTTAAGAGGACCTAAATCCATTATAGTTAATCATCACACAATGTTGCTGTTAATGTTTACAGTGTTCTCCTGATTCTGCTCACTTAATTTATCAGTTCATACAAGTGTTTCCAGGCTTTTCTGAAGTCCACCCATTCATGATTTCTTATAGAAAAATATTACTTCATCAAATTTATAAACCACAATTTGTTCAGTCATTTCTCAATTGGCTGAATTCTTTACCAGTTAAAAAAAGAGCTGCTATAAATATTTTTGTACATGTGTCCCCCCCCACCTTTTTTAACAATCTCTTTGGGATATAGACCCAGCAGTGATATTTCTGGATCAAAGGATATGCACGGTTCTATTGTACTTTGGGTATATTTCCAAATTGCTCTTCAGAATTGTTCACAACTCTATCAGAAATTCATTAGTGCCAGTTTTCTCACATACTCTTCAACATTTATCATTCCCCCTTTTTTTGTCATTTTGGTCAATCTAATAAATCTCATAGATATGTGGTGGTATCTCAGAGTTGGTTTATTTGCATTCTCTAATCAATAATGATTTAGAGCAATTTCTCATATGGCTATAGATAGCTTTAATTTCTTCATCTGAAAATTGGTTGTTCATATCCTTTCACCATTTATCAATTGGGGAATGACTTATATCTTGTAAATTTGACTCAGTTCTCTATATATTTTAGATATGAATCCTTTATCAGAAACACTAGCTGTGAAAAATATTTTCCAGCTTTCAACATTCCTTCTATTCTTAATTGCATTGGTTTTATTTGTCCAAGTCCTTTTTAATCTAATGTAAGACATTATGTTTTGTATTTTTATAATTTTTCTTTCTCTTATTTGATCATAAAATCCTCCCCTCTCCATAGATCAAACAAATAAATTATTCTTTGTTCTCTTAATTGACTTATCAAACCCCTTATGTCTAAACCCTATACCCATTTTGACTTTACTTTAGTAAAGGTTAAGAAATGTTGGTCTATACCTAGTTTCTGCCATACTATTTTTCAGTTTCCCAGAATTTTTTTGTCAAATAGCAAATTCTTATCTCAAAAAAGAAAGAAAATTCTTATTCCATAGTCTTTGGGTTTATCAAACAGTATATAAATTTAGTCATTTACTTCTGTTTCTTTTGAACCTAAGCTATTCCACTGATCCAACATTCTATTTCTTTTCTAGTACCAGTTTTGATGACTGCCACTTTATGATATGATTTTAGTTCTGTTATACATAGGTTACTTTCCTTTCCATTTTTCCCATTAATTCCCTTGATATTCTTGACTTTTTTTCCTCCAGATGCATTTTGTTACTATTTTTTTTTAGCTTTATAAAATAATTTTTGGCAGTTTGGAATGACACTGAGTAAGTAATTTAATTTAGGTAGAATTGCCATTTTTATTATATTAGATCATCCCACCCATTAGTAATACGGTCTTCTCTTTTCTGGGTTAAATATCCCCAGTTCCTTTGGTCATTCTTCATATCTCATAGAGTCAAGACCCTTTTGTAGTCTGATTGGCTTCCTGTGGACACTCTTTACTAATCTTTGTCATTCCTAAGTGATCATATAGATTTGGTTCCTCTAGGTCACAAAAATATCAAGATTGAATACTTCTATAAACCTCAAATCATTGGGGCAGCTAGGTGGTACAGTGGGTAGAGCACAGGCCTTGGAGTCAGGAGGACCTGAATTCAAATTTGACCTCAGACACTTGATATTTATTAGCTGTATGGTCTTGCAAAAAAAAAAAAAAAACAACTCAAATCATGAGCACATTGTACAAAATAGACCTTTAATAAATGGATATTGAATTCATTCTGTAGGATGTGCTTGGAGAGAGGGGTATGTTTGTCTTTAAAGTCTTTTCTTCTGCTTTCTCTTCAGTACTTTTCACAAAAGTGTCCTTTTGGTTGCCTGCCCACAGAGCTTGGTCATCTCCCCTAAAGTGTTTTGAGATGGATATTTAAAAACTACTATGTGGGCCCACAATCTGCTCAGATGAAATAACTTCCCTAAAAGACCTGAGACTGTCTAGTTAGCTTGTACTTAAATTGTTTCTTGCATCATCCATTGTGACCGTGGAGAAGGTATCAGACAGTTTTCCGGTCAGATCATAACTGTCTAATGCCACAAAACCAAAATTGAATCTGAAAATGGGCCATCAGTTCTTACTTATCTTGTCATTGTATCTGGTAGCTGCCAGTTAAGAATTGTTAGGAATGTCTATGATATAGTCACAGTGGCTTGTATTAATAATCCTTGTTTATTCATATATGTTTGATCTGTATTAATAATATTTACTTTTTTAGCAATTATAAACCACTGGAAAAAAACAAGTATTTATGACGTATTATCCCTTACACTTTAAAATTCATTTCATAAAAAAAATCTCATCCTCATCCTTCTTGATCTTTGGGTTTTGTTGCTTTTTTAGCATTTGACAATTTAACCCCTCTTTCTTGATGTTTTTCCCTCTTTCTTGTTTTCCCCCCCCTCTTTCTTGATGGTTTTTCCTTTTGTTGGTTTCCTTAGAAATGTTCTCACTTCAGCCTTAGCCACTTGCTGACTACTCCCTAGTCTCTTTTGCTAATTCTCTTTCTATTCCTTGTACCCCAAGTGTGTGTTTCCCAATGCTCTGTCTTGACTATCAAGACAAGATAGTTATGAATCAAAAGTCCCCAAGCAGAATGGTAGCTAACTTCTGATAGAGTCAGGTGAGAGAATATCACTTCCCTGCTCTGGAACAGTATCTGGAAGTATAAACTCTTCCCCAATTTGGTGGCCAGACCCCACCAAACATCTCAAGAAATTTAATCTAAGGTAGAGAAGTCCACTGGATATTGACAGATTTTTTTTCCCTCTAGATAGCCCAATGTGGGGGTGATCTAAGTATAGCAATAGTTTCTCTTAACATGATGTCCCTCTCAGCCCCTTATTTTTATACAACCCACCTCTTATTGTGTTATCCAAATCATAGTTGATTGCCACCCCTCAGATACACCTTACTCTTTGAAGAGTATATAAGCTATGAGCCTGCCACCAAGATTGTCTTTGGTCTAAGCAAGATGGCTAAATGACCATCCTTTTATTAATAACTTGGTAGCTTTATTAATAAAATGATTAAGTTACCCAGAAGCTATGTCTTGAGAACTTTTTTAATTGTCCCAATAGGGGCAGACTATGGACCAAGAGACTCCGGACCCACAGAGAGGAGTTTGACCTTGTGCAGGATTCAAGAAAAGATATCAGCTGAGAAAAACTAAACAAGTTGCAATATATGATCGAATACTATTCTGTTGTAATAAATAATGGAGAGGATGGATTTAGAGAAATCTGGGATGTCTAGTATGATCTAGTGCAGAGTGAAATAAACAGAAACAGAAGAAAAATATCCACAATGACAAAAACATTACAAAGACAAAACAAACTTTGAAGACTTGAGAACTCTGTTAAGGTTCCTGAGAATTCATGATGAAATGTGCCACCTACCTCTTCTAGAGAAGTAATAATTCAGACCACAATTTGAAGCATATTTTTCTTGGACAAGAATTTGTTTTGTTTAACTAGACATGTTTGTTGAAGAATTTGGGTTTTTTTTTCTCAATGCCAGGAGGAGTGGGGAAATATTTTATCTACAATCTTAGAAAAATCATGGATAGACTTGCAGAAAATAATGAAGAATCAAATGAGCAGAAACAAGAGAATTGTATACAATAACAGCAATATTGTTTTAAGAACAACTGTGAGTAACTAAGTCATTTTGACTATTACAAATACCTAAATTAACTACAAAGAGGATATGAAGAAAGACATTTTCTGCATTCAGAGAAAAAAATTAAATAGAATTATGTATAGAATAATACATATACACATATATACATATGTGCATAAGTATGTATATATATATATATATAAATGCATAAGGACATCCATCTACACACATTCACACATAAACACATTTTATCTAATGGTAGCCATCTCTAAGTTGGGGGGAAGGGAAAAAAAAAGAAAAAAAAAGAAATGAGCTTACAAAACAGGTACAGTATAAATGGGAGGAAATCTCACAGGCATGATACCAGCACTGGGGGTAGAGAGGGGAAAAAAGAAAATCAAAGAAGACATAAATAATGAGGAAAGAGAGCATTCCAGGCATGGGAGAAAGCTAGTAACAAACAAGAGAGGGGAAGTAGAGCAATAACAGCAAGAAGTTTATTGTTGCTAGATCTTCATTGACCATAAAGGTATCCTTTTGCAAAATAGTTGATAGGAATAGATACAAAATGGCTATAATGGTGGATTTGTTCACTGTTATGGCAGATGAGCAAAATGATTTCTTTGTGCCTCTCTCATTATGACGAACTCAGACCTGCTTATCAGGATATATCACAACTCAGAAAATTTTACTTTATATGATGGTGTGATTACTATCTTTTTATTGCCTTGTCAGTTCTTTGACAGTTACCCCAAGGCAGCAGTATAAACTAGTGGAAAAAGTGTTGAACCTAGGATCCTTAGTAATATGGTCCTGGGAAAGTAACAACCTCTATCTCAGTTTCCTTAAATGTACAATGCAAATTGGGGTGTAGGATGTGTTCAAAGAAGACCATCATAGTAGTGCTCTGAGTAGACCTCAATGTCTAGTATCTTCTCCTGGCAGGTCATCTTCAGAGTCTTCCTAAAATAACTTAAATGGAAGCAATTCAGTTCCCAGCCTGGAACTGATAGCCTGTCCAGATTTCACAGACATTCAGCAATGAGTTAAGTACAAAGGCTCTATAGACTTCAGTTTGGAAGTTAGTCTAATACCTTTTCTCTCCCTCACTTTCTTTTGGAGCTTCCCAAATACTGAGCTAGCTCTGGCAATGGGTTATCAATTATCATTATCAATGTGCACCTTGAGGAAGTCAATGAGTTCTGCATTGAATAATGGTGACTTGTTAAGAATCCTATGGAAATGTTCAGCCCATCTATCTGAGATCTTGGCCCTGTCACCAATCAATGTGGCTCCTCCATCAGCACTGAGTGTTGAGATACACCAAATCTTTGACCCATTAAATAACCTTCAGGATATCATAAAACCAGGTTGGATTGTTACTGTCTACATAAAACTGAATTTCATCTGCCTCCTTATTGAACCAACAAGTTTGAATCCTAAGCTTCACTTATACTTTACTTTTGATGGAATTATGCTGCCTTCTTAGAAATGGTTGAGCTACCTACCCTGTGGAGTTCTCATTTTTCATTTAACAACTTCTGTATTTCCCCATCATTTTCATCAAACCAGTCTTGATGTTTGAGAGTGTTAGGACCCAAATGAACAAATTCAGTGCTGTATCAAATCTTGAAACCTGTCCACTCCTTTTCTGCTCCATTGTTGCCAACTGTGTGTTGGCTCAACTTTCCCTCCAAGGTGGCAACAAACCATTTCCGTTCAGAGAAGCACTCTAATAGCTTGATGTTGTTTCTTCTGGTAGTCACTTTGTCTTGAGGCTGCTGCTTTGGTTGAATGTGAATATTTGGTTTGGAGAGGATGGATCTGTGATCAGTCCAGCACTCTGCACCACACATTGCCTCTCACATCTTGTCTGTCGCTTCTCCTTACAGTCGATGCCAATGTTTTCTTCGAGAGTGCATCCAGGAAGTTTCAGTGCACATAGATAATCAGAAGCTAAGGTTTGTGATGATATCATGAGATGCACAATTCTATTTTATGGAGAATTCACACAGGGCAAATCCTCACAGGGAGCTCATAAGAAATAATACAGGGTTACCCTGAATGTCTGTCTTAAAAACTTTGGAATTAATTGTAGAGCATGGAAGACATTGGCACAGAATCACCCAGCATGCCATGCCCTCAGCAGAATGTTCTCTATGAGCAAGGCAGAATTAAAGCCGCTGAAAGGTAATATGAGATATGTAACACCCCAGGTGTTCACTTGGACTATTTGTATCCGACCTGTAGTAGAACATTCCAAGCTCATACTGATCTGATCAATCACAGTTACACACACTGTAACATTTCTAATATAGTGATGATGTTTTGTCTTCTTCAATAACAAAGGACAAGAACCAACCAACAATGGATATAATAATAATAGCATCTACCTTCCAAAGTTGTTATGAGGATCCAAAGCACCTGGCCCATAGTAGGCATTCAATAAATTCTTGTTTCCTTTCCTTGGTCATCTCAATTTCTTGCCTTAATAGTTGCCAACAATGAATGCATTGGAAAGGCTAAACCAGTTTTCTCACATTCACAGTGGCAGTATGCATAGTAGTCAGTAAGCTGTAAGAGTGAAGAATATTTGCATTCATATATAAACTATGCCTCTGGATAAATGACACATGTACTTTATCTTTTTTTTCCTTAATAATATTTTTTCCATTTACATGTAAAGGTAGTTTTCAACATTTATTTCTGTAAGATTTTGAGTTCCAATATTTTTTCCTTCTCTCCCCTGCCTCTCCCCAAAACAGAAGGAATTTGATATAGATTATACACATGTACAATATTCTTTTGAAGGCAGACATTGATTTACTTTTTTTCAGCATTCATTTTTTCTTTAAATTATTTACACATTACTGAAATATTCTTGTTGTAAGAGTAAACATAATACCCATCCCCCCCACAAAAATATAAAACCTCATGAGAAATAAAGTGAAAGAAAGAGAAAAAAATGTGTTTCGGTTTGTGTTCTGATACCATCAGCTCTGTCTTGGGTGGATCACATCCTTTATCATAAGTCCATCATAGAAGTTACTTCTGGAAGGCAAAAGAGCTTGGAATCAACTATCCTCTTCTAAGGGAAAAAGATGGACTTTCAGTGAAACAGGGGAATTTCAAGTGTTCCTGTTGAAACGACCCAGAGCTGAATAGAAAGTTTGATCTTCAAGTACAGGACTCAGGTGAAGCATAAAGAGGATGGATGTTCTCCTTCTGGCATCTTGTAGAAAGCCTCCTGAAAATGCCCTGGTAGAAGAAGGTCATGAAAGGCAAGTCAACAAAATGGCCTGATTTATAGAGGGAATGGAAGAGATGGATTGAAGAGCAAAGGGCCAGCGGAATTCCTGTGTCCACAAAGAAGGATCATCAGGAGGCCAGAAGAATTATTGATGAAAAAGAAGTGAGCCATTTCAAAGGAGGACATGATTGGTGCTTCAGTTTCTTGAAAGGGAATGGACCTTAAGCATGCATCCAGGCCCCAGATTTGCCCAAAAGATGCCTGAAAGCTATGAGCAGAAGGTCTTTGAATTTCATGATGAATAAAACTGGAGTTCAATAACTTTATGAAACATTTTTTTCAAAATTTGGGCCACAAAATTAAGGTGCATCTTATACATGGGAGTGTCTTATACATAGGGAAATATGATAGTTGTTTATATGTTTTTGCCCCAATTAAATTTCAAGATGTATGAGATGGGAGACTATCTTTTGTCTATGTATCCTTAGCACAATGTCTAATACAGACCGAGTAGGCACTTAATAATTGTTTTTTGACTGACCTGACTATTAGTAAATGGCAGAGCCAAGATTTAAGTTGAGAAGAAAATAAATTAAATTTAAAAAAAAGTTAGTCTCTCCTGACTCATTGAACATCAATTTTACCACATCGTTACCTACTAACATAGGAAAAACACCATCAAAGCTATCCATCCAGAATTGCTTTTTATTTTTAAGTTCTTTTGCTTTCTACAGACCAAGCATTAAAGGGCTGTTATATGTTCCTAATAGATAAAAGTCCTTCCAGGACAAGGCAATGGTAATCACACAGTTTCATTAGTCATTCTTCCTCTTAGAGGGAAGCACTTTTGCAACATTAAGATTTTATATGTGTACATACACATATAATTACACACACACACACACACACACACACACACACACACACATATATCATTGGTTGAAGCAAGTAAGCAATTCCCAGATGGGCAAAAGTTCATTAATTACTGAAGAAACCATCAAAAGAGAATGGTTTGGTAATCTGCAATATTGGTATAACCAGCTTCCACACATTATTCTTCCTCATTAATGTTTTACTTGCACTTTTAAAAAAGGGCTCCTTGGAGTATCCCCATTTTTCTTTTTTTATCTATTTTTTATTTAAATTTATTTTTTATTAAAGATATTATTGAAGTTTTACATTTTTCCCCCAGTCTTGGTTCCCTCCCCCCTCCCCCCCCCCCACAGAATGCACTCTGTCAGTCTTTACTTTGTTTCCATGTTGTACCTTGATCCAAATTGGGTGTGATGAAAGAGAAATCATATCCTTAAAGAGAAGTCTAAGGGGTAACAAGATCAGACAATAAGCTATCTGTTTTTTTCTAAATTAAAGGGAATAGTCCTTGCACTTTGTTCAAACTCCACAGCTCCTTATCTGGATACAGATGGTACTCTCCTTTGCAGACAGCCCAAAATTGTTCCCGATTGTTGCACAGATGGAATGAGCAAGTCCTTCAAGCTTGAACATCACTCCCATGTTGCTGTTAGGGTGTACAGTGTTTTTCTGGTTCTGCTCATCTCACTCAGCATCAGTTCATGCAAATCCCTCCAGGTTTCCCTGAAATTCCATCCCTCCTAGTTTCTATTAGAACAATAGTGGTCCATGATATACATATACAATGGTTTGCTAAGCCATTCCCCAATTGAAGGACATTTACTGGATTTCTAATTCTTTGCCACCACAAACAGGGCTGCTATAAATATTTTTGTACAAGTAATGTTTTTACCCTTTTTCCTCATCTCTTCAGGGTATGGACCCAGTAGTGGTATTGCTGGGTCAAAGGGTATGTACATTTTTGATGCCCTTTGTGCATAGTTCCAAATAGCTCTCCAGAAAGGTTGGATGAGTTCACAGCTCCACCAACAGTGTAATAGTGTCCCAGATTTCCCACATCCCTTCCAACAATGATCATTATCCTTCCTGGTCATACTGGCCAATCTGAGAGGTGTGAGGTAGTACCTCAGGGAAGCTTTAATTTGCATTTCTCTAATAACTAATGATTTAGGGCATTTGTTCATATGGCTATGGATTACTTTGATCTCATCTGTAAATTGCCTTTGCATATCCTTTGACCATTTGTCAATTGGGGAATGGCTTTTTGTTTTAAAAATATGACTCAGTTCTCTGTATATTTTAGAAATGAGTCCTTTGTCAGAATCATTAGTTGTAAAGATCATTTCCCAATTTATTACATTTCTTTTCATCTTGGTTACATTGGTTTTATCTGTGCAAAAGCTTTTTAATTTAATGTAGTCAAAATCATCTAATTGGTTTTTTGTGATATTCTCCAACTCTTCCTTAGTCATAAACTGTTCCCCTTTCCATAGATCTGACAGGTAGACTAGTCCTTGATCTTCTAATTTGCTTATAGTATTGTTTTTTATGCCTATGTCCTGTAACCATTTGGATCTTATCTTGGTAAAGGGTGTGAGGTGTTGGTCTAATCTAAGTTTCTTCCATCCTAACTTCCAATTTTCCCAGGAATTTTTATGAAAGAGGGAGTTTTTATCCCAATGGCCAGACTCTTTGGGTTTATCAAACAGCAGATTACTATAATCATCTCCTGCTTTTACACCTAGTCTATTCCACTGGTCCACCAGTGTATTTCTTAGCCAATACCAAACAGTTGTGATGACTGATGCTTTATAATATAATTTTAGATCTGGTAGGGCTAAGCCACCTTCTTTTGCACTTTTTTTCATTAAGTTCCTGGCAATTCTTGACTTTTTTTTCCTCCATATGAATTTACTTACAATTTATTCTAACTCGTTAAAGTAATTTTTTTGGAATTTTGATTTGTAGGGCACTAAACAGATAGTTTAGTTTTGGTAGAATTGTCATTTCTATTAGCTCTACCTATCCATGAGCAGTTGATATTTGCCCACTTATTTAAATCTAATTTAATTTGTGTGAGAAGTGTTTTATAATTGTTTTCAAAAAAGATTCTGAGTCTGTCTTGGCAGACAGACTCCCAAATATTTTATATTGTCTGGGGTTACTTTGAATGGGATTTCTCTTTCTACCTCTTCCTGCTGTTTCTTGCTAGACATATATAGAAAAGTTGAGGATTTATGAAGGTTTATTTTATAACCTGCAACTTTGCTAAAATTGCTAATTGTTTCCAGTAGTTTTTAGATGATTTCTTGGGATTCTCTAGGTAGACCATCATGTCATCTGCAAAGAGTGAGAGTTTTGTCTCTTCCTTCCCAATTCTAATTCCTTTAATTTCTTTTTCTTCTCTAATTGCTGATGCTAACATTTCTAATACAATATTGAATAGTAGTGGTGATAATGGGCACCCTTGTTTCACCCCTGATCTTATTGGGAATGCCTCTAGCCTCTCCCCATTGAATATAACGCTTGTTGATGGTTTCAGATAGATACTGCTAATTATTTTAAGGAACAGTCCATTTATTCCTAAACTCTCTAGTGTTTTTAATAGGAATGGATGTTGTATTTTGTCAAAAGCTTTTTCAGCATCTATTGATTTGATCATATGGTTTCTGATAGGTTTGTTGTTGATATAATTGAGTATACTAACAGTTTTCCTAATATTGAACCAACCCTGCATTCCTGGAATAAATCCTACTTGATCATAATGTATTATCCTAGTGATGACTTGTTGTACTCATTTGGCTAAAATTTTATTTAGGATTTTTGCATCTATATTCATCAGTAATATAGGTCTATAATTTTCTTTCTCTGTTTTTAACTCTTCCTGGTTTAGGTATCAGCAGAATATTGGTTTCATAGAAAGAGTTAGGCAGAGTTCCATCTTTCCCTATTTTTCCAAAGAGTTTATATAGGATTGGAATCAATTGTTCCTTAAATGTTTGGTAGAATTCACTTGTGAATCCATCAGGCCCTGGAGATTTTTTTTTAGGGAGTTCAGTAATGGCTTCTTCAATTTCTTTTTCTGAGATAGGGTTGTTTAGGTATTTAATCTCTTCTTCATTTAACCAGGGCAACTTATATTTTTGCAAATATTCATCCATTTTACTTAGATTATCAAATTTATTGGCATAGAGTTGGGCAAAATAATTTCAAATTATTACTTTAATTTCCTCCTCATTGGTGGTGAGTTCACCTTTTTCATTTATGATACTAGTAATTTGGTTTTCTTCCTTTTTAATCAAATTGACCAGAGGTTTATCAATTTTATTGTTTTTTTCATAATACCAACTTTTGGTTTTATTTATTAATTCAGTAGTTTTTTGCTTTTGATTTTATTAATTTCTCCTTTAATTATTAGAATTTCTAATTTGGTACTTAAATGGGAATTTTTGATTTGTTCTTTCTCTAATTTTTTTAGTTGCATGTTTAGTTCATTGATTTCCTCTTTCTCCAATTTATTCATATAAGCTTTTAGAGCTATAATATATCCCCTGAGAGTTGCTTTGAATGAATCCCATAGGTTTTGGTATGTTGTTTCATTATTATCGTTATCTAAGATAAAATGGTTAATTCTTTCTATAATTTGTTTTTTGGTCCACTCATTTTTTAAAATAAGGTTATTCAGTTTCCAATTTGTTCTGGGTCTATATGTCCTTGGCCCAGTATTGCATATGACTTTTATTGCATTGTGATCGGAGAAAGATGTATTCACTATTTCTGCCTTTCTGCAGATGATCATTAGGTTTTTGTCCTAGTACATGGTCAATTTTTGTATAAGTTCCATGTACTGCAGAGAAAAAGGCATATTCCCTTCTATCCCCATTCAGTTTCCTCCATAAGTCTGCCATATCTAATTTTTCTAACAATCTATTTACCTCCCTAATTTCTTTCTTGTTTGTTTTATGATTCGATTTATCTAGATCTGATAGCGGGAGGTTGAGGTCTCCCACTAGCAGAGTTTTGCTGTCTATATCTTCCTGTAATTCTTTCAGCTTCTCCTCTAAGAATTTGGGTACTATCCCACTGGATGTACATATATATATATATATATATATATATATATATATATATATATATATATATATATATATATATATTCAATATTGAAATGACTTTATTGTCAATGTAACTTTTAGGAGGATAAAGTTTCCTTCCTTATCTCTTTTAACACTATCTATTTTTGCTGCTGCTTTGTCTGAGATAAGGATTGCTACCCCTGCTTTTTTTTACTTCACCTGAAGCAAAATATATTTTGCTCCAGCCTTTTACCTTTACTCTATATGCATCTCTCTGCTTCAAATGAGTTTCTTGTAAGCAGCATATTGTAAGATTCTGGTTTTTAATCCACTCTGCTATTTGCTTACATTTTAAGGGAGAGTTCATCCCATTCACATTCAAGCTTATGATTACTAATTCTTTATTGCCCTCCATGCTATCTTCCCTCTGTTTGTATTTTCCCACTTTCCCCCCCCTTTTATCCATATTCCCCAGTCTTTTGTTTCTGAAAACCACCCCTTTCAGTGTGTTTGCCCTCCTATATCACGCCCTCACCTTTCTTTCCCCTTTCCCTTTTTCCCTTTTCCCTTCCCTTCCTTTTGTTATTTCCCCTTATTTCCCCCACTCCCCTTCCCTTTCTCCAACCCCCTCCCCCTTTCCCCTTTTAATACTTGAAAGGTTAGATGTTTTATAAGTTAAATGAGTATGTGTAGGTTGACTTTAAGGCAAGTCTGATGAGAAGAAGATTCGGGTATTTCTCCTCTGCTCCCTTCTTCCCCACTATTACCATAGGTTTTTTGTACCTCTTAGTGTAATGAGATTTACCCCATTCAATCCCCTCCCTCCTCCCCTCTCTTTCCTGTCCCACTTTTTAGGGCAGTAGTGGTTTTTTTTAGATCATTCTATCTAAGTCATAGAAAATTCTAAGTGTCTGTCCCTTTTAGTTCTGTATATTCTATCGAATAGAGTCAAAATTCCTGAGAGTTATTAGAGTCTTTCTCCCAAGTGGTGTTAAAGCCAGTTACATTCCATTAGATAGTAGTTTCATGGATAGGTCATGAATGTCCATCATTTCTGGCTAGGTGTATTCTCTCTGTTAGAGTTACATTTCTCAAGGTTTATGAGAATCTTTTTTTTTACCCCCATGCTGGGATATAGCCAGTTTCATCTTACTGGATTGCAATTTTTTTTTTCGTTTACCACCCCCCCCCCTTTTTTTTACTTTTTCATGTGTCTCTTGAACCTCCTGTTTGATGCCCAAATTTTCTGTTTAGCTCTGGTCTTTTCATCAGAAACTTTTGGAATTCTTCCATTTCGTTAAATTTCCATCTTTTTCCCTGGAAGAGAAGGCTCAGCTTTGCAGGAAGGTAGATTCTTGGCTGCATTCCAAGTTCCCATGCTCTTTGAAATATCTCGTTCCAGGCCCTTCGATCCCTTTAAGTTGATGCAGCCCGGTCCTGTGTGATTCTTACTGTGGCTCCTTGATATTTACATTGTTTCTTTCTGGCTGCTTGCAGGATTTTCTCTTTTATCTGATAGTACTGCAGTTTGGACACAACATTCCTTGGTGTTTTCATTTTAGGATCTTTTTCTGGTGGGGATTGATGTACTCTTTCAATAACTACTTTGCCCTCTGATTCCATGATATCAGGGCAGTTTTCTATCACTAGATCCTGTAATATTAAGGCTTTTTTCCTTTTCAATGTTTTCAGGAAGTCCTATAATTTTCAGGTTGCCCCTCCTCGATCTATTCTCAAAGTCAGTGGTTTTGTTGATGAGGTATTTTACATTTGCTTCTATTTTTTCTATTTTTTGATTTTGTTTAACTGACTCTTGCTGTCTCATGGAGTCATTAGTTTCTGTAGACTTCATTCTTTTTGGGGGGAGGAGTTTTCTTCGTTAACCTTTTGCAACTCCTTTTCTAATTGGTCAATTCTACTCTTGAAAGAGCTTTCCATTTGACCAATTGAGGTTTTGAGAGAATTAATTTCTTTTTGCATTTGCCCACTTGAAGATCTGAGAGATTTGCTTTCTTGTTGCAAGGTATTAATTGTCCCCCCCAGATTTTCTAGTTGATTTTTAAACTCCTTCCTTATTTATTCAAGGAAGTCTTTCTGTACTGAAGACCAAACTGTATTCTCCTCTGAGGTTCCAGGTCTCTCTGAGTTAGTGCCTTTCCCTTCCAAGAATCTTTCTATGGATCCACCTTTCCGCTGACCCTTCTTCATTTTGCTGAGACCTGAGTTTTGGAGGGGCTGGTTCACAAGGGCTTGGGATCACTAAAGGCTTTACTCAATGAGTGCGGTTTCTCTGGCTGGCTAGTAGGAGGTGCTGGTTGCTTTCTCTGGAGTGTCTGTGACCTTGGTTGAGGCCCTCTCTTTTTTCTTGAAGGAAGGAGTTGGAGGTATTGAATTCTTTTGCCTTCAATCAGTGGTGGGCTTTACCCTGGCCTGAGGTCATTCCTCAGTTGGGCTGGTTCTTCTGCTCTCACACCTGGGCCTGAGGCAGAAGTAGTCTGCATTTTTTTGTAAGGGAAGAAGTCTGAGTTGTAATGGGACTCAGACCAGAGGAGCCCAGGGATGGTGTCCACAGCTCCCCTGCTCCAGAATTCCCCCCCCCCCCCCAGCCCTGTCTGATATCTCCAGGGGGACAGCTCCAACACCAGCCCCTCTGCTCCCCTGCAGACTCACGCCCCTGCGGTCCAGCCCCACCTCTGATCCAGCAGGTCCGGCCCTCAGACTCCGGGTTCTAATTCAGCTGCTAGTCTGGTTGATAGGGGCTGATCTTCCCTCTGGGCCCAGACTCAACCGCCGGAATTCAGCCACAGCTCCTGCTGGAGACAAATCCCGAGGTAGATGTGCTTTCTCTTGGCTTTTCTTTCTGGGTTTTTTTGAGTCGGATTTCTTTTAAGAGGTTTGTTTCATGTGATAGATGGCAAAGAGATCAGGAGACTTTAGAACTGTGCCTGTCTTCTCTCCGCCATCTTGGCCAGAAGTCAGTATCCCCATTTTTCAGCTGAAATGTTATCAACACATCTTGACTTAGGATCAATCATTTGGTCAACATAATCCCATGAATCATTTGCTGCCAGTCTTCATTTTCTAGAGTAGATTGTGTCATTGTTGGAGAATTTTCTGATATGATTTAGCCTTTTTTTTTCTATTTTCATAACTGTTGTTGTCAGTTGTGGGATGTGAATGAATGGATGAGAAGCATTTATCAAGTGCCCACAATGTACCAAATGCCATGCTAAGTGTTAGAAATAAAAAATGCATGTGTGATAACCCCTGCACTCAAGGAGTTTACATTCTGTTTTAATGGGATTCATTCTTTTAAATTTTATTAAACAAAATAAATTTTTATTTTTATTTAAGCATTTAATAACAATAGTCTAACATTTATTTTCTATATGCTAGGCATTATACTACATACTTCACAATTAGCATGGCATTTGATCTTCACAACAACCATGAGAGGTAGGTTTAGTGACTTGTTCATAGTCATAAAGCTGGTAAGCATCTGATGTTGAATTTGAACCTAAGTCTCTCAGTGTTCTATCAGAGCATTCTAGCCACTAGACCATCTAACATTAATCTTCTCTATCTTTGACCATCCTTTTATTCACACACACACACACACACACACACACACACACACACACACACACACAGACGCTCTTAACAAGTATGCCTACAGGCAAAAAAGAAAATCCTATATTTTATTGATCATGTTAAAAATATGTCTCAGTCCACATATTTAGTTCATCACTTATCTATCAAGATATGGGTAGCATGCTTCATCATCTTTCCTTTTCAATTTAAGTTTGATCTTTTCATTGATCAGAGTTCTAAGGTTTTTAAAAGTATTAGTCTTAATAATGTTGTTATAGTTTAAGTTGTTCTCTGCATTCTGCTCACTTCACTTTGAATCAGTTCATACAAATCTTGTCAAGTTTCTCTGACACTAGCCCTTTTATCATTTTCCATACTATTTCTATATTATACTATTCCACTATTTCATCCATCATATAAGATAATTTATATGACCATTATCCAATAACTTAGTTTCCCTTAGTTTCCAGTTCTTCACCACACCACACACATACACAAACACATGCATATTCACATATGCATACTAAAGGAGTTTACATTTTAATGAGGAAGATGATATACATAGGACAAAAAAAGTATTACTCTTAGCCCTAGGTTCAAATTTTGGATCTCTTGCTTCCTAGATAAATGAACTAATTATTTTGTCTCTCTGAGTCTCAATACTAGCATCATCTAACTAGCAAGCTATTCATATTATTACATGAAGATGACTATTATGATTAAAGTTTTATTGGAAGATAAAATTCCCTGGAGGATAAAAGAAATATATGACCATACTAGGGCCTTTGACCCACCCCAGGTCCATATTTAACCCTATTACTTTTCTTTATCCAGCTGGTCATAGGAACCAAGCCTAAAAACAAAAAGCAGTCATAGAGCACCATCTTCCTATCTGCTCTGGTACACACAAGGATGCCTTTGATATGGCGCTCCATTTCTAAAAGTCAGACCTGTTGATTACTTTAATAAATGAATGTGCAAACTCTCTGAATAGACAGCTCTGTTGTTGGCAGTTGTGGGATATGAATGTGTGTGTGTGTGTGTGTGTGTGTCTGTGTGTGCGCGCGCGCGCTTAATCAAAACTTTAATATCCTTTTTATCCTTGGCAACCATTGAGGATTCAAGGACTGACATAGATGTCTAAATCTTTTCCCTTTGAGTTTAAATACAATTCAGAATTCATCAATGCATAAAATTGCCTTTTCTTTTCTCCCTTAAAGATATTTCCATACACATGAATTCATCAGACTCTAATCTTCTCACCTGTTGGTACTTCATAGTGAAACCTTTCTAAAATTCATGGTGGTGATTTCTCATCTGAATTTTCCAAGTCTTCTCCCTGAAAACTCTATACTGAAAGACCTCTATAGCACTGACCAGTTCATTCTCTATGCACCATATCTCAAAGATCTTGAAAAAGGAGTCTGTAACTACTTACTCAGGAAATCTTTTCTTCTTTGAAATTAACATAAACTGCCCATAAAACTTGTTCTAATTGTTTTTCTTTTCATCTAACAACTTTACCATCACTTCTAAGATAAGAAACCATGACCCTTGCCTGCTTTCTATCTCTTCTTCACTTTTCTTCCTTCTCAGGCATCTCAGTCCTCTGGTTCCTTCCTATTCTCATTCTTCATAGATTCTGCCCTGGCTTCTTCCCCCCCCCCACTCTATGTTGACCTAATAAGTCAAACATTTTCATGATACGCAATCTCCCACCCTCAAATTTGCTTGCTCACTTATCCTGCTCTTCTTCCATCTCCATCCACTTCACTCTGATTCCCATGTGGAAAAAAGATTAACCTCAGAAAAGACTCCCAGTTTTGAGAGTCTACTTAAAACACCCAAAAATTCACTGTACTGGTAGCTTCAACTGAACATTCACTGTAATCCAAAAGTAATTTTTATTTGGAGAAATCTTAATTTCTTGTTTTTCTTGTTGTTTTTTAAGGATTGGAAGGCCACAGAAGTGTTACTTCCCAATATAGAGTGACAAATGTGATTATATTTGAGTATATCAGTATCTCAGGTCCTACCTCATCTATTAAACATTATTTAAATGCAGAATATGTTCTCTATTGCCTGGTTGGGTTAAGACAAAAGAACTAAAAGAGTTACGAATTAAGAGATTCTTATTTTAAAAATTGCATAGCTGCGATAATTTTCTTTAAACCAGGTTAGTCCATTGGAATTGAGAAGTGACTGATATTTTGGGATTTCTAGTTTAGAGGAAAGAAATATTATCTTTCATCATTGAGATCAATTTTGAAATTTTGAACTATCATGATACAGAAGGCAAAGTTCTTAATGATAATTATTTAAAAGAAAAAGATGCAATCTGTGAGAGAATTGACTAAGAAGAAGAAGAAGGGACTAGGTGAGCTGAGGGACAGTAGGCAAATAATGTCTACCCCTCAGCACTTAATGAGTTGATCTGGAAAGAAACAAATTATCCATAAATACAAAAAAAATTAAATTAGGGTAGAAAGCTAATCCTTTTTTTCAAATATAAGGAATTTTCCCATTAGCTATCAGCTAATATGATTGTATTAATAGTCATTTCTGATATAAATTCAGTAAATCAATAGAGAAATGAACTATGTGGCCCTGAAGGCCATTATTTTGCTCCTAGGATAAAAGTGAGATACCAAAAGGGTATCATTTATTAAATCCCCTCTTCCAATGTGATAATAAAGAGGCAGGGAAGACAGGTGAAGCCTGGCTACGCCCCTTCCAAAAGGAAGGAACAGAACAGAAAGGATCCTTAGAGCTACACATTAATGTGTTGCATTTTGTCTTTCATTCTTGAAGACTATGACATCAGGGAGGTGATGCCATGATAATCAAGTGAATTGAATTTGAATAAGGGGTTACTATGCTTGAGTTACTAATCTCACTTTCTCCCCTGGAGCCATCTGGATCCAGTGGTCAGATATGAATCTGGATGATTGGAGATGGCCATAGATGTGAAGCAATTGGGGTTAAGTAATTTGCACAGGGTCACACAGCTAGTAAGTGGCAAGTGTCTGAGACTGGATTTGAATTCAGTGCCTTCTGACTCCAGAGCTTGTTCTATATCTACTGCACTTATTAGCTGCCCTTCTTATTAATGTGACAAGTTTGTTGTGAGAGCTTTTATCACTCCCATTTAACAGATGGAGATATTGAGGTTCTAGAAGACCTAAGAGACTTGCGATGCAGCATGGTATAGTGGATGGAGTTCAGGATTTGGAATCAAGATCTAACTTCAAAGTCTTCTCCAGATAGTTACTAAACAAGTCACTTTATCTTATATGACTCATTTTCTTCTCCTAAAGAGAGGGGAGAGAGGTGGAAGCTAATGTCCCTTCAAGTCATAAATTTAGAATCCTGTGACTTTTCCAGAGTCACATGGCCCCAGAGGCAGATGTTAATCTACATCTCTCTGGATGCTAAGGCCAGAACCTCTTCCATCTTACCACAATACTCTCAACTTTACAAGACTATTGTTCTATCTTCACTTTACTTGAAGAGTATACTTTTACCTATTTCTGGCCTCAAAGGGGCTATTCTCTACTTCTCCAGATATCAGAAAAGAAGTACATAGAGAGAAGATTATTTGACTTTTCAGCCCACCAGATGGAAGAAAAATAGTCCCCTCCCCCCAAAAAAATACTTGAGAAGAGACTCCCTATCACATTTTCCACAATGATTGCTCCAAAACTTTCCCTTTTCTAGTTTCCAACTCCTTCCCCACTCCACTAAGAAGATGGAGCTGGGAAGGGACCCAAAATTTGAACATGGATGTGAGTTCTATAGTTACACTGCACATTATTTTCCATGTACATTACATACTTCTTGGAGAACCATGAGCAGTTGAATCAGGAAACTTCTTGCCTGAACCCTTTCTTCTAATTCTCTCTTATTCAGCTATTGAACTTCACCATGTTTTTAGAGTGAAAGGTAGCTGTCATACCATACAAGGAGACAAATTACTTTGTACTATCACTGATCAATGTTCCAATGTGCAGTACAGTTTAATTACTATGCACAGAGAGATGTAGCTCATGTGTCTATATTCCAGTGTGAAATACAGTTTAATTCTATATAAAAGAATGTTTTAGATTAACAAACATTGTTATGGGCAACTGAAGATTAGGTCTACAAACAATCTTGAAAATCAAATTAGATTCATAATAACTGCTATTCACTGTTCCTGCTTTCTGTGTTGGCAGTCAACTGATGAGGTCAAAACCAACATTTTAAAAGTATAAGTCTGTTAGAGTGGAAAATATAGTTGTCTAGTCTGTGTAAGCAATGTTGCAAGGACATGGGTCTTCTTCTTCCTCAAACATGCTTGTAAGTAGCAAATCCCACCCTCAGGGGAAAAAAAGTTTCTCAAAAATACTTAGCTAACTAGAGATTGGCTATCGGCAGCCTGGGTGCTGAACTAGTCAGGTACTCTTTGCTTTGGTGAATTACAGTCATTGAATGGCCCTACCTCACTTAGCCAGTCTTGGGTAATCTCTCCTCCTCTTCCTCCCCCCTTCCCTCTCCTTCCTTCCCTCCTTCTCTCCCTCCTTCCTTCCTTCCTTCCTTCCTTCCTTCCTTCCTTCCTTCCTTCCTTCCTTCCTTCCTTCCTTCTCCCCTCTCACCCTTCCTTTACCTTTCCCTCCATCCTTTTGTCCTCTTCCTCTGTCCACAGAAAGAGCCATACCCTTACTCTGCCCAAAGAAATATAAATTTTAATCATTGAAACCTTTGAAAATATCATGAGGATTATGGGTTAGATTTTTTTCTCTTCTCTATCTTGTTCTATCCTTTTGTTTTTGTTTTTGTTTTTTCTGCAAGTCAATGGGGTTAAGTGGCTTGCCCAAGGCCACACAGGTAATTATTAAGTGTCTGAAGGGATTTGAACTCAGGTACTCCCAGCTCCAGGGCCATTGCTCTATCCACTGCTCCACCTAGCCTCCTCTTGTTCTATCTTTAAAAAAAAAACTAGACAATTTGCCTCATGATAGTTTTACTTATGATTTCTTGCAATACAGTACTGGTAAACAAGACTTTAAAGCCTCTTGGAATTCAGATGGAGCTTCTTGACCTTGCCTTAAACTCAAATCACTCTGGCTCTAACTAGCAAGTCCCAAGTCAATAGCAAGTCCCAATCCAAGCCTCAGAAGTCATTGTTTGGATTTTGATTGACTCAGAGTGAGTGTAAAGAGCAAGTGTTTCTTTTCTGGTCAGAAACTCTAAGTCTTCCCTTCCCAGATTGATTATTTTTGAGTAGGTGATTGAAGTCATTTTTTGCCTCATTTCCTACCTAACCTTAATAACTAAGTAAGTGTAACCTCAGACAAATTGAGGTCTGGGAAAGACCTTAGTTTTAAAAAATTCAAGATCTCCCACTGCATCTGGGACCATCTCCAATCCTTCTGATCTGTATCTGGCCACTGGACTCAAATGATTCTAGAGGGGAGAGTAAGGTTGGTGACTTTGCATAGTCTTGCCTCTATTAAATTCAATATATTTGCAAGTCAGGACAATGCCTTCCTAAAGTCATTGGTACCCTTCAAGAATGAAGGACAAACAATAAATAACAAGGACCATCACTCTTATATGAAATCATCAATTATACTATAAAAGGATTGATGTCTTGATCAATCATTTATTGAGTACATTAATTAAGTAATTATTATTTACCAGGCACCATGCTAGGCATCATTATAATACATGCTTGAATAACCATTATTCTGAAGGCACATTTCAGCTCAAAACCTTATAATGTTAAGCCATGTTAATGAAGTCCTAGGGTATTTTACTACTTTGGAACTTCAGTGCTAAATGATGCTTCTTTGTCCTGAGTCATGTTAGATAAAAATGAAATTACCCTAGTCAAAACTAAATTTGTAATTTGACTGCTTTTCTCCTGGGAAGGAAGCACAATTATGTAAAACACAATTATTCAGGTTCATCTCATCCTGTCCTTTTAACAGAAGGGGTTTTTAATTTGTGTTGTGTCATGGATCATTTGGTCTTACTAGTGAAATCTATGACCCTTTTTTCAGCATTTTTTTAAATAATATTTTATTTTTCCCAAGTGCATATTAAAACAATTTTAACATTCTTTTTAAAAATTTTTTGAATTCAAAATTCTCTCCCTCCTTCTTCTCTCCATTCCCTGAGAAAAAAAGCAAATTGATATAGGTCATGCATGTAAAATACATTTCTGTATTAGACATATCATGAAAGAAAATAATGACCACAATACCATGAAAAAATAAAATGAAAAATAGTTCAACATAATATGCATAAAATAAAATGTATAGAAATACAAAGAAAACTAATTATACTGAAATATAATTTGAAAAATATTTTTAAATGATCATTGAAAAAATTAGGTTCATGGACTCCAGATTAATAACCCCTTTTTCAGGGGCACATATAAGAGAGCCTCAGAGATTAGAAACCAGTTACAGATAAACAAAACTTCAAGGTTGATGTCTCTTCTTCAGGAGGGACTGTGTAATCAGAGAGATAACTGCATTTTCCCCAGTTTCAAATGTCTAAGAAATTGTTCTTCCTATGTTCAAGAAGTTTTCAAATATATTTCAAAATGGCAGAGGGACTTGAAAAGGAGAAAACACCCTTAATAAAAAAAAATAAAACATGTATATGTTTTGCTGATTCTAGCTCTAGATCTTTTGGGTGTGACTACTCGAACAAAACTGACAACTTGAGAAAGATGTATTATCTTGGGGGACTACCAAGAATGTGACCTTCCTCTAGCAATGGAGATGAAAAATATAGTGATTTAATAGTCAATTCTGAGAGTTACTAAAGGCATTTATTTCAAAGGAACTGAATTGGCAATCTAATCCAACCTCCTCTTTTTAAATATGAGGAAATTAAGACTCATAGAAGTTAAATGATTTATCCAAGGTTGCAAGGTAGAAAGTGAAGCAGGATTCAGTTCAACAAGTACTTATTAAGCATTTATTGTGTGCCAGGTAAGACTCTTATGTTGGGTTTGGGAATTCAAAAAATGGGGATAGGGACTGTATCCATGATTTCATTTTCTTGAACTAAGAAAACCATCTCTATTAATGCAGGTTTACACCTGCAAATTATATTGTTCAGGGTCCCATAGACTTGTGTCACAAGTAAGGGGGGAACTAAGTTTGCCTGGCTCAAAGAACCCCACACACATTCTCCCTCTCCTTCTTCTTCCTCCTCCTCCTCCTCCTTCTCTTCATCTTCTTCTTCTTTCTTTTCTTCCTCCTCCTTCTCCTTCTTTTCCTTCTTCTTCTTCTCTCTCTCTCTCTCTCTCTCTCTCTCTCTCCCACTCTCCCACTGTCCTTCCTCTCCTTTATCTCTTTCTCCTCTTCTCCATTTTCTTCCTTTCCATGTCTCTCTTCCTCTCCCTCTCTCCCTTCCTCTCTTTCTCTTCTCTTCTCTCTCTCCTCTCTTTTTCTTCTCTTTTCTCTCTCCCTTCTCCCATCTTTCTCTCTCACTCTCCCTTCCTCTTTTTTCCCTTCTCTTCCCCCTTTCTTTCTTCCCCCTCTCCCTCAACTCCCTCTCTTTCTCTACCTCTCCTTCCTTCCCCTTCTCTCCTGTCACCCCTTGCTCCCACTTCTCCCTCTCTCTCTCTCTCTCTCTCTCTCTCTCTCTCTCTCTCTCTCTCTCTCTCTCTCTCTCCTAAACACAGTGGTTTTTAGGTTCAAAAGGAAAAAAATTGAGATAGACAGCCAATCAAGAAATACAACAGACAAAGCCCAAATTACTATAAATTCCTTAAGCTGTCTTCATTACCTTGCACATAGAGAAAAACATTGTACTCTTAAGAAACAAGGATAATAACCACTTTATAGAGTGACCAAGAAAAGTCAACAGTTTTTTTTAATGTTTTAAGGGATGTTTTGGGGTCCTCAATGTCTCCAGATTTATACAATAGAAAGCTTGTTGAACTTGGTAGCCAAGAGGGCAGGTCTTGAATTCAAACTTTTTTTTAATAACCCTTGTGACCTCTCTAAGTTTTAATTAATTCATCAGTAAATTAGAGAGTTGCTATTATTTCAACATTATTCTGAAGGCACATTTCAACTCAAAACCTTATAATGTTAAGCCATGTTAATGAAGTCCTAGGGTATTTTACCACTTTGGAACTTCAGTGCTAAAGGATGCTTCCTTGTCCTGAGTCATGTTAGATAAGAATGAAATTACCCTAGTCAAAACTCTAATTTTTTAGTAACTAAATTTGTAAAAACTGATTTTCTTTCTGTGATTGGAAATGTTTATTCATGGCTTTCTTTAATTATATGACAAGGAAACATGGCTTTGTTGTTGTCAAAATTCCCTGTACCATTAACAGTGACAACCTAATAGACACATCTTGGGAAGTTGCCTGAAACTCAGAGGTTAAGTAATTGGCCCCTGGTCATACATTCTATAAACGTCAGGTGGGACTTGAACCTTTTCTTGACTGCAAATGTAACTCTTTTCTACACAGTCATGCTATTTCAATTATATACCACCAGCATAGTTGAGTAGAGGATAGCTTGGTTGACTCTCTAGGAAACAGGGCAGGCCTAAAGGAATGAATACTGGACTAGGAGGCAGTAAACTAAGTTCTGATCCTTGTTCCTTACTAGCTTGGGACCTGGAACAAATGACTCAACACTCTTGAACCTCAGTTTTCTGAATATTCAAATGAGGTCAAGGCAGAAAGTGATTCATTCAGGATCACATAATTAGTGTCAAAAAGAGAATTTGAACCCAGGCCTCTCTTGTCTACAAGTACAACATGCCATGCAACTGTCAATGGGCTAAAATATCATTTATACTTTCAGGGTCTAAGAAATCAATAAGATGGAAAGGAACTTTCAGATAATTTTTGGCTCCTTTGCATATTAAATTAAAGAAAATGTGTATATATAGGTTAAACACTGGACCAAATGTTAGGAAAACAAAAATCCAAACAAGCATCAAAGTGCTAATATTCTAATAGAGACAACACTTATAACTGTCAGGTGCCCAGGGACAGATGTTTTGGTTTGTGATGCCAAAGTCCTGGTAGATGGGTCCTTAGAAGAGTTGATTGACATACTCTTTGAAGTAACAATGGCAATATTGATTTGATTATGGATCCAGAACTGAAAAAGATTAGAGGGAAGGAGGCAAGAAGTTGGCTAGGGTGGGGTGTGAAGTATGTTTGAGACCAGGTAGATTTAGCAGGCTTTGGGTTCACTTCACTAGTCAGATTAGCACAGACCTAAGTGCAGGTGTTTCAGAAGCAATTGAATTCAGCCATCCAGGGGAAGGTCTCTGGATGTCAAGAGTTGGAAGAATACAGGGATGAGCAAGATAATGGCAAGAAAATGGTCAGAGTAGAAAGTGAAGTAGAGCTACAGCCAATTATTACTGTAAACTATGGGGTGCATCAACCAGGACAGGTTGGACCACAGAGTGGCAGGTTCAAGTAGGTGGTATTTGGAATTCAAAAACCATTTATTCCAGATGCCATTAAAATTCATGTCTTAAAGTCTGGAGTAGCATTGCAGGTGTTAAAGATATAAAAAGAAAATATATTAAAAAAGAAAATATAGGGAGTCCATAACAGTCTGAAAGAAGATAAAGACAAAACACATAAAGGCATGTTTTCCTTCCACTTTATTTAGAGAAGCAGCAGAGTGTAATAGAAGAATTTGTAATTAGGAAGAAAAGGGTTCAGATTCTGCATATCACCTTTGTGACAATAAGCAAGTTGTGACCCAGGAAACTCTCTAAGACGGTAAATGGCTGGTGCACATCACATCTGCATCAATGGAGGGACAATCTTCAATGGTCAGACCAATGAAATCATGTCTAGGTTTGCCCAATCTCTCTTTCTTTTAAATTTTTATTTAAGTACATTTGTTGGCCATGTTGAACCTGAGAGTAAACAATATATAACCCTTATTGTTATTCAGTTGTATCAGCTTTTTCATGACCCTGAGGACCATAGCACACCAATACTGTTCTTGAAGGGTTTTTTTTTGGCAAAGATACTAGAATGGTTTGTCATTTCCTTCTCCAACTCATTTTACAGATGAGGAAACTGAGACAAATAGGGTGACCTGTCCAGGGTCACAGAGTAAGTGTCTACAGTTGAGTTTGAACTCAGATTTGCCTGTCATCAGGTCTGGCACTCTATCCACCTAGCTTCCTCAATATAAAACTGTCTCAAATTATTTTCTTGTCATCATTTACAGATCTATGTGCTAACAAGGTGTAACAAATCTAAATTTATTTATCATTTGTTCTTCCCATTAAAGGTCCCATCTGTAAGCCATTATGACCACTGGGGGAAGGGAGGAGTGGAGGATGAATATCACTACACACACACACACACACACACACACACACACACACACACACACACACACGTACGCATATACACTGATGTAGGGATTTATTGGATTTTGTTTTTTAATAAAACTATTTTTCCCTCAGGTTCTCTTTTCTGGGTGTTAACTCTGTCTGGGTGATAGTTTCCTTAAAAATTAAGTGATATAAAAAAAAGTCAAGGCTGTTAAAAAAAGTACTTGCTTCTCAAAGCTTAAGCTGAAGAGAGAGAAGAGAGGTATCACTAGGCAATTCCCTAGATACCACAGAAAAACTTTGAAACCTGCATGAGACCTTGCTTCCCACTAATGGAAGAAACTAACCAAATGATTGTCTTTTTATTCTATGTTCCAGTTAGCATTCAGTCTCTCTCTGAGAACATAGTATGAATGACTGTCGTTTGTGGAGAGCATTAATATTTACAAAGCACTTTCCTCACAGAGAAGCTGCCTGGGAGAGTGGTGAGAGGACTAGCCTCAGGCCATGAAGTTGAAGTCTAACTTCTGACATCTATGGGCTGTGTGACTGCGGGCAAGGCATTTCCTTCTAGCTCTCCTAGTTCAGTGGCAGCAAATTCAACTAGAAACAGCTCTCTGTGGGTTACAGCTAATGACTTAGAAAACTATAAATTGATATTATTTATATTGTATTTTAATTATTTTACTAAACATTTCTCAATTACATTTTAATTTGATTTGGGCAGCACGGAATTTTTGCAGATGTCATGAGTTTCACAACTATCTTATTCTGTTTCTCTCACCACCATTTTGTTTAAAAGTCAGTTTTTTTTGTCTAAGTATTAAGGAAATGTTGAAAGAAAGTAAAATGATATGTAGTTTAGATATCAGTTAACCTTGACACCCTTGACCATGTAACTGTTAAAAAACTGGCCATGAGAATTTAAAAGATTTATCAAGAGAAGCAGTATTTATGTTCATCTGTTCTCTAGTCCCTACCCCTATCTAGTAAATAATGCCAGGGAGAAAAGATGTCACAGTTAAAAGGACTAATGGATATTTGAATAAAAAAATTGGGGTAAAATATATGAACAAAAAAAGTTTGTTGTAGAGGAAATAAACTATAGGTCTAAATGTATGGACAAGAGAGTATCTGTCATTTTATGTAGAATTGAAAAAATTGCTCAAAAGGTTTTCCTAAGCATTCTGGATATGAACTGGTTAATAACATTCTGAATAAAAAAATACCCAAATTGACTACAAAGAATATATGAAGGAAGATGCTGTCTGCATTCAGAGAAAGAACTGATAAATGGAAGTATACATATATATATATATATATATATATATAGAGAGAGAGAGAGAGAGAGAGAGAGAGAGAGAGAGAGAGAATGACTTTACATATATATATATATATATATATATACACACACACATATATATATTTGTGTCTAATGGTAGCCATCTTTAGGGTGGGGAGAGGAAAGGAGAGAAAAAGCTACATGATAACTCTATTATATATTTAAAAGAAATGCAATTTCATTTGCAATCATTTTTTAAATTATACTATGCTTTGGAAGTGCTCTTTTTATTCCATAAATTAAAAATTGATAATATTCTGGCAATGACATTTGTGAAATTCATAAAACTACCCCATTTGGGGGTCCAAAAAGAATATTATCTTTTATTAATCTTTTCTTGTCTTCAATTTCTGTCTCTTTTTCATTCAACAACATTTAATAAGTCAAGAGAAATGCATATTTGTTAACCACATGCTACTATATTCTGTGATATCTATGGTTAAGGGATTGATATTCTAGGCAAATCCTAAAAAAGTAGTTCAGATCCTGTCAGTAGTATAGTATAGTTGTTACCTATGGCACTATATTGGTAATGTTAGTACAACAGATGGTCTTCAAGAACTGGGAAAACTAAAGAAAAATATCAGTTTGCTACCATTTTTGTATATTTGATAATATGTTGTTATTTTTTTAAGTTATTTAACTGAAGCAAAGTAAAGTTAAAAGAGACAGTATAAATAATGCAAATTCATAGAATAAGTGAGAATAAAAAGCTCTAAATTAAAAAATGTTCTAAATGACATTTACCATGACCATCAATATTTTAATCTAATAAAATCTATTAAAGAGCCAATTAAGTTTAGTGGGTTTAAATCATGTCTCATTTTCAAGGAAAACTACTTTTGCACAACTCTCCAGTTTCAGTTCTACTTTCTCTCTTTTTTTCCATTCACTTTCTGAATGGAATGTTCCTTTAGATTAGAGCTTTTTTGCTCTGAGGCACTGGAAAAAGAACCTTAAGAGCTAGGTTCTAGTCCAAGTCTTGCCACTTATTTACTGTTTAGGAGAGTCAGCAAACCTGAGGGTCAAATCCAGCCAACCACCTGTTTTTCCTTGACCTATGAACTAAGAATGGTCTTGACTTTTTAAAAAACTTATGCTTAGGGCCATAATCTGCCAACCATCTAAAGTATAAATAAAGTATATATGTGTGTGTGTGTGTGTGTGTGTGTGTATACATATATAAAGCATAAATCTTATTCATTGATTACACTGGGAATTTAAAAGGTATAAAAATTGCCCTTGAGGGCTTTTAAATGTCTACTTATAAATACATATATGTCTATTTATAAATATATTCTACTATTACAATTTTAAAATTACAAATTTCTAAAACTTTAATATTCATGCACATATAGGCTTATATGGATTCTGTTTTCATCTTCTAGATTTCCCTTCAGTCCCATGTACTTTAATCCCACAATAACATATGGTCCCTGAATCAATGATTATATGATTTACTAATAAATTGACATTTGTAGTGATGTGATGCCTTTGTCATTATACTCCTCCAAGTGCTTATATTTGGAGTTCTAATTTATGACAGAGGCATTTTGCATCTCAACAATTCAGTATTTAACCTCCCAATGGAATATTTTGGAAATTAAAAGAGGATAAAAAGGATAGCCATTCTGACTAGCCCCCTCTCTTTAAATGATACATATAACATTCAGAATCAATGGACAATCCCTGGAATCACTATATTGGGGAACTTAAATTACATGATCTAAGGGAGTCCTCCCTCAGCTCAGAAACTATTAAGATTAGGAAACAAGCTGTAATTCATGATATTGGAATTTGTAAATGCTTCCCAGTGTTGTCTTCCTAGAATTCAAAGTGAAGAATTCCAACCTATTGTGAATGAAGTGATCCTTATTCTTTTCCGGTGAACTCTGACAAAACATTCTTTCCTGTATTCCCAGGCAAACTAGTTGCTGCAATAGAGAGCTCCTAGACCCGGAGGCAGGAAAGAAGACAAGTTCAAATCTGATCTCAGACTCAAGTATTCCTCAGGCTGTAGCAAAAACACATCATATAGAAGAGATTAACTTCTTTTTAATTATTTAATATTAAATATAATATGTAATTTAATATGTTGAATCTATGGGATCATGATAAATTTTAAATTTGCATATTCATTTTGAATTAGCTTTTTGCATAGTACTTTCAGATGAGAAATTAGAACCTGCTAATGTTCATCAAAAACTTCATTGATTGAAATGTGAGAGGGCCCCCCTTCCAATTAAATACAGACAAAAGGAAGGATAAGGACTGAAAGCTTAAAATTTATGTTTGGGAAAAAAAAAAAACTTGTTCACAAATGAACTAAAAAAGGCAGGACTAAGTAGCTCACATTTATAAAGCACTATCATATTTACATAGAATTTTGCTCACAACAACACCTTTACAATGCAAATATCTGTCCATTTTATTGTTAAGAAAAGTGACTATAAAAGACATTGGACATTTTTAGAAGATATGGTCAGAGTCAGAATTTGAATCTAGGGATACCAGTTCTAAGTTTAACCCAAAATTCACACTTTTCTTAGTCAATATTTATTTTGCTTCCATTAAAAAAATATCAATTTTCAAAAAGCATTTTTCTCATCTTGTGTTTGAATAGATCTGAAGTTTTTTCAAATAGAAATCAATTTTTTTTCTCTCCCTTTCATACTCACCCCATTGCTAAAAAAATTCCATGTAAATAAATATGTATAATCATAAGACTACCCCATTTGGGGGTCCAAAAAGAATATTATCTTTTATTAATCTTTTCTTGTCTTCAATTTCTGTCTCTTTTTCATTCAACAACATTTAATAAGTCAAAAGAAATGCATATTTGTTAACCACATGCTACTATATTCTATGATATCTATGGTTAAGGGATTGATATTCTAGGCAAATCCTAAAAAATTCTCTCACTGATTGTGTTCTAAAAGTATCTTATTCTGTATCATAAATCTATGACTTCTCTGTCAACATCTGGATAACATGCTTGATCCTAAATCTGAAATCGTGGGTGATCATTCCATCAATCATATTTTTTAAAATGTATATTATTTTTAATTTATCAAATAAAACAAGCATTTCCATAGTTATTACAGATTTCAAAGTTGTTTTTAATCTTTTTTAGCCTCTACACCCAGGTTTTATTTTCTTCATTTGCTAATATGGCATAGTAAGAACAGTAACTATAAAACATTCCTATATGTACAACATAAACCCAGAGTACACTCTTCTACAAATATTCACAGCTTTAGTGGGAAGACCAGGAACATATGTTGAATATATTGATGCCAAGGTACACATGTGGGAGATACAAGTGCCTCAGGAAGTTCATGGCCCCAAATCTCCAAAGACCTTTCTCTTCTCTTAATGCCCTCATGGGGTCAGCTAGGTGACAGAGTGGATAGAGTACCTGCCCTAAAGTCAGGAGGACCTGAGTCCAAATCTTCCCCCAGACACTTAATACTTAGTTGTGTGATATTGGGTAAGTCACTTAAACCCATTGTGTTGCAAAAAATCCAAGAAGACATGTCTATTTTCTGACTATGTTGGAAGAAGGTGATCATTTCTGCCTGACAAGCCAAGGAACCACCAAGGACACTATCACCAGAGTTTATAGCCTTATTTAAGGGATAATTTCAATACTTTCCTCAACTGAACTGTGGGAATTTGAAAAAGGAAGAGGTAGGAAATTATGGGTGGCTAAGTAGCCTGGTGAATAAAGCCCTGGTTTTAGTGTCAAAAAACTCAGTTTCCCTATCCAAGAAATGGAGATAACAACAACAACAACAACTGCCTCCTAGGGTTGTTGTGAGTATAAAATGAGAGAACATATATTTTTGAAAGTTCTTTGCAAAACTTAAAACACTACCTAAAGATTAGAAATTACTTATATTATGAAACTTTGATAGTCAGAACTCTAGGTACTTACAAATATCTTTTACTCTCCCTGTAATAAGGAAGCCCTATTCACACATGAGAGTTACAAATATTTACTTTCACAAATGAGGTTACAACCTTGGCTTCCAAGTAGATAAACCAATCTTTGAAGGACATGCTAGGGTTCAGTTTTAACACCCACAAAGGGTCTGAACATGTTTATAATTCCATCAGTGGTCAGAATAAATTCTGTTAATTAAATAGAAGATTTAACAGCTTATCCAAGTTGCCCAACTAGCAGGGGGTAAGTTATTCTATGTTACCTAGGGCAAGCTGAAGAAGTTGTAAATTTTTCTTTTCATAAACTATGACACTTAAAATGGTGTTTATTATTTCTATGTTGCATACATTCTTAGAAAGATTCACACTTCATCCTAGCCATCTTTTTGCCATGGCACCTTGTAAGTAAACCTTCCTTACCCTTTTTTTTTTGCTTTGAGCCTGTAATTACATCAACACTCCTTTTAGAAGGGCAGGTTGAAACAATTTCCTCACAAGACCACTCACCATTTTTGTGGGATTTATTTTTTCAGACCAAAACATTCCTACTTTACCATATTTACACAATTAGAAAGTAAGTAAATTGAGGAGAAAGGGGTCTGTTCCTCTTTTGTATTTGTATCTGCAGCACTTAACACAAAATCTGTTATAGAATCCTTCCTTCCTCTTCCTTCCTTCCCTCCCTCCTCCCTTCCTTCCTTCCTTCCTTCCTTCCTTCCTTCCTTCCTTCCTTCTTTCTACTAGTAGGATTAATGGTGCTAGTAATGTAATAGTGGAGTGAGATTAATGCCTTCCTTGATCGATGATATTCCTGTTAAATCACTTGAAATTATAGAAGAGAAAGATAACAGAGACAAAAAAGGTATTAATGTGTTAAAGGGAAAAGCAAAAATGTGTTTCTACTCTATTACATACATTCTTCATGAGTTCCTTACAAGGTTTGAAGATATTTTCTTTGATAGAAGTAGAATAGAATACTAGAATTATTTTCTTTAGAAATTCCAGGAGCATTTTGCAGGCAAAGGATATTTTACACCCCTAGAGGTATTTTTAAAACCAGGAGATACTTCCTAGATACTTCCTAGAGGCAAGTAGTGGACAAAGAATAATATCTGGCCATCTAAAAGGGAGTCAGTTCTGCATGGAAGCTCTGCATGGAAGAACATAGCTCTTAAAAGGGAAAGAACTCAACTGATGCTTTTCTTCTTGTGCTTTGGAGAGGGAGAAGGAAGGTTATTTTTCCTCCTCCCTTCTGTCATCCATGACGTTTGTATGGAAGCTAGAAAGAGACATTGCAGCACTAAAGTGAGTGACCCTTGGCAATAAAAACAGAGAACCATCTATTAATGTAAGAGAGGATTAGCCTGACAATGGGGAATCAAGTTGCATTGAGTCCATCTGAGTTCCCTTCCCAGGAAGTATCAAGTCGGGATGAAGGGAAAAAGGGAAGAAGGTCTATTATGTATCAAGTTAAGCTCTTTTTTAGAAATATCTTATTTGATCCTCCTAACTCTGTAATTAGGTTCTCTCATTATCTAATCTTACAGTAGACAAAACTGAGGCAAAAAGAAGTTAGGTGATTCACCCAAGGTCACACAGCAAGTAAGTATAGGGGACTGGATTTATACTCGTCTCCTTGACTCCAGATCCCATTAAATTATTGTACAATGCTTCCAGCATAAGGACATTTCTATGTCGGTAGATGCCAATCAAGGAAATGAAATGCAAAATTGTGAGATATTAAATACAGATTATCCTAATCACACTCCATCTTTACAAACTCACATCATCTCTAAAGTAGATGTGGGCTTCCAGAAACCTGGGAGGTATGTATGGGGCTCTTTTGTCTTCCTTCCCCTAGGCCCAAACAAATGGCAGAAAAGCACAGAGGATTAGAATACAGGCATAACATATCTGACTTTTGGATTCCCTAGCAAAGGAACTTGAGTTATGCCCTTGATACTATATAAGCATTTCATCTGGTGTTATCATTCATTTTACAAACTAGCTAAATGTTCTATAATTTGTAACTCCAATTCTTGATACTCATCTCAATCTTTAATCCAGGCCTACTCTTATATAACTGAAACTGTGGAGTCAAGTGAAAATATTGAAATTAAAGGCTATTTAAAGAAGTTAGAGTTTATTGAACAGTCTACAAGCAATCATTAAGTTCATTAACATATGCCAGAAGAAAATTCACTTGTGGTAGAATAATAATCTTGTGATGACAGAGACAGTAAATTAAGAAATATTTTCTCATCTCCTCAGTATGAGAATTTCCTCCAACGAAACAGTCCACATCTTCTCATCCTGTGTGATTCAGTGGGATCCATGTCCTGGGATGAACAGAATATCACAGTTGAAAGATATCTTAGAGATAGTCTTTACTCTGCATACTAGAGGAGACTCACACAAGTCAAGAGGTTTGCCTTGGGTAACAAAATAAGTGAGACTCTAAAAACCAACATGATATATATTTTCTCTTATGCCATATTACTTTCTAAAAAGTCTCCATAGAGATTTTAGACCCCAGAAAATCTAACATGTTAGCCTCCTTTTTTCTGATTCTTTCGATACCTCAGGGATACTGAGGTTCCAATGATTAGTTTGTATATTATTTCATGTACTCTTATTTAAAATGAAAAAGAACTTAGAGGGGCAGCTAGGTGGCACAGTGGATAGAGCACTGACCCTAGAGTCAAGAGTAGCTGAGTTCAAATCCAGCCTCAGACATTTAATAATTACCTTAGCTGTGTGGCCTTGGGAAAGTCACTTAACCCCACTGCCTTGCAAAAAAATAAAATAAAAATAAAAAGAACTTAAATAGAAAACCCTTATGAATCAATAGACCTAGAATTGAAGAACTTCCACTTCTTTTTTCCCCTTTCTATCTTTCTGAAATTAATCAACAAAAACTCTTCCTTCCATAGATTTCATAAGCAAAGTGAAGAAAAAGTGCAAGATCTGATGAATCTGAATGGGAAAAATAGTCAGCCTGGATAATCTGAGTCAGAAGGAACATTTTGTCCTAGGTTCCAAAGCTGAAAGGGGCAATCTTATCTCCATATTCAATCAGTTACCATATCCCATCTCCCCCTAGATTCAGGTCCTTATCATATCATATTTCACTTTAAGTATTATTTCCTTATCTCCCTTGAATAAGAATCCAGCCTAATTCTTTCCACCCTACCCAATTATCAGAACTTCAAAAGAATTCTGAAGAATAATTCTTTTTATTGTATTAACAACAAAGCAAAATGGAATTCTATTGAAAAAAAATATCCACAGACAGTTTAATATCTCTGATTTTACCTTTTTACCTTCCAATTGACGCTTAAAATTTTAAATTTAGCTTGAAAATCTCATGATGATGCAGAAAAAAGTAAGACCTTGGAAACTTTATTATGGGGCCCAGTTTCTGGCTGGACTTGGCACAGAAGAAATATACTTAAGTAAATAAAGTCATATTAAATTTCCATTGCCTTGACTCTTTCTAAATTACCCTGCTGTGATACTGGGGCTTAAGGTAGAGAACCTTAAGGATTCTGTTATCTGGGACCTCCAAAATCCATCATGATTCCCGAGAATGATCTTTGCTCATGTCATATAAAAGTATATTCAGAGGTCTGCTGAAGCCAGCTTATATGACTGCAGAAATTCAGAATTTAAATTTTCAGGGGCGGCTAGGTGGCGCAGTGGATAAAATACCAGCCCTGGAGTCAGGAGTACCTGGGTTCAAATCAGGTCTCAAACACTTAATAATTACGTAGCTGTGTGGCCTTGGGCAAACCACTTAACCCCATTTGCCTTGCAAAAACCTAAAAAAAAAAGAATTTAAATTTTCAGTGCGAATATTTACACTTTGGGCAGCAAGATAGTGTGAGTAGATAAGAGTGTTGGGCCTGGAGTCTGGAAGATCAGTTTAAATTCAGCCTCACACAGTAGTTGTGTGATCCTGGGAAAGTCACTTAACTTGTTTGCCTCAGTTTCCTCATCTATAAAATGAGCTGGAGAAGGAAATGACAAATCACTTTAATATCTTTGCCAAGAAAACCCCAATGGAGTCACAGAGACATTTGCTTAAAACAACTGAATAACATTTACACTTTGAAAATTAGCAAAAGCTGTGCTTGATTTGTTGTTTTGCTGATTGTCTAGACTTAAGAAAATGTTGGCGAAAATTGCAATGCGAATTAGTTAAAAGTGAGCTTGGACACTTTTTTTTTGAAGATCTGACTATTAAACATTTACTACTGTTCCCCTGAGTACACCTATTCAGTTGTCTCTGTATATATATATATGGCTGCTGTCATCAGTAGAGTGTAGGATGTAAGAAAGATAATGAAATAAAGCATATTTAAAATATTTAATCAAGAAATAAAAATCTTGCTTGTTTACATTAAGAATGTTAACTTTTGTGTAGCTTTTTAGTCTCTCTCTCCATGGGCAATTGTTGCTATGGGAACAACGGTTCCTGATTCCTTTGCACATTTTTTAGATAATTGAAAGGAAAGTTGCATGGGCTTTCCTCTAAGAAGCTGAAAATGCTCAAACAGTGAGCTCAGCTCTTCAGACTCATTCCCTCTACATTATTAGTATTTAGATAGCAATGTACAGGAAAACAACAACAAGGAGAAACTAAATGAAAAGGAAACCAAATTTTCTACAATGGCAATAATCAAGAAAAGAATTAAGAAAATTGACCCTCCTTCCTTCTTTGCCTAGGTTGGGGGTCTACTGGTATGGAATATTGCATATACCATCAGATACATTCAATGTGTTGGTTGGTTTTGCTGAATTGTCATTTCCCCTTCTCTCTTATAGTCTTTATTACAAAAGATGACTCTCTGAATAGAAGAGGGATAAAATTATTGAGAAATGATATAAAAAGAAAGCAATCAACATTTTATTTTATTTTTTATATATTCAAAATTTAAAACAAGCAAAAAGCTACCTAAGCACCTTCATTGTAACATCATATGAGGATTAATTAGTTGAGAAACTCAGCTCTGTTCTTAACCATTTATCCTTAAAATTCATTTCAAAACTTGGTTACTTGAAATGGCCAATCTAGACTGCTTCCTACTATTTCCAAGATATGGCATTCTGTCTCTCTCTTCATTCCAAAAATTCCTTCTTTCTTTATATAGAAATTCAAGGTTTCCTTCCTTCAAAGCTCAATCTAGGTCCCATCATTTCCTAAGCATCTTAATTCTTTCTACTCTTTTCCTCATTAATTATGTTATGTTTATCTTTTGAATGTAAGCTCCATGAGGACAGGAACTAATTTTTAGTGACTTTGTGTCCCTAGGAACTTGAATACAGTAGATGACAAATATATGCTTTTTAAAGCTGCTAAAAAGGCTACGAATTAAATTTTATAGAATTTGGCTCAGGCTCTGATGGAAACTGAAAAATTAAAATTTGTTCTGCATTTTGAAGTTAGCAGTTAGAATCTAAGCAGTGAAAAGAGTACTGGACCTGGAGTAAGGAAGACCTGAGTTCAAATTTTGCCTCAGACATTTTACCAAAGACTTAACTTCTATCTATCACAATTTCTTTGTTGGTAAAATGAAAATAATATTAACATCTACCTCCAAGGGTTGTTGTCAGGATCAAATGATATATAATATTTGCAAAGTATCTTCAAAAATTCAAATAGCTATATAAATATTATCTATTGTCATTACCAGCTAGAAAGGGGGAAATGTAAAGTTTGATGCCATTGATTGAAACTTGAACTAAGGTACCATGTCCACTACTTGATACCTGTGGTAAACTTGGAAAAAGTCACTTCACTTCCCTGGACTTCAGTTTCCTTATGAGGGACTTGGACTGTATGATATTATAGCTGTAAATTTGTGCCTCTATTGTTAGAAAGAAATCAATGACTAACTATTGGGAAATCATAAGACCATCAGATAGAATTAAAATAGATAGGAACCACAAAGATCATCAAGTCCAATTCCCTCATATTCAAGAAGTAATAATAGCTAGCATTTACATAGCATCTTAATAAATTTAATTAATCTGTGACTGGATTTAAACTCTGGTCTTCCTGACTCCTGGTCCAGTACTCTGTCCACTAAAGCACTTAACTGCAATCAAGGGTGACAAGAGTTAAGATCTACTGACTATACCTCTCAGACAAAATCTATTTAGAAAATTCCAAAATTTGGGGGCAGCTAGTGGCATCATAGATAAAACACTAAGCCTGGAACCAGGAAGATCTGAGTTCAAAACCAGCCTCAGACACTTACTATACTGTGTCACTTAATTTCTGTTTACCTTAGCTTCCTCATCTGAAGAATGGGGATAGTTATTTACCTTCCAGGGTTGTTTTGAAGATCAAATGCAATAATATTTGTAAAGTGTTCAGGACAGGTTCCTAGTAAATATTGAGTGATATATAAATGTTATTTATTATTATGACTCCCTAACTGATTTTAGATGTATCAGTTGTACAACCGTTTCTTCTTTAATACAAGGAAAGAAATTACAACCCACCTCCCCCCGCAAAATTCCCTTTTCTCAATGCTCACCAATACCTATAAAAATAGTTGGCATTAGTAGATGCTACAAAAAAGATTGGATTTGCTATTTGCTAATCAGCTAAGATTATTCAAAATCCATTGGCAAAGCTGCCATAATTGCATGTAGAATAGGATGAGTAAAACGTGGCAGTATGTGGCAGAACTGTTGGCTGGATCAATGGTACCATCAAAGTGAGCACTCAGTGGGCTGACATCAGCAAGTCTTGGGGCAGGACTGGCCAGACTTGGGGCCCATTAGAGACACAGTTGTTGTGACCTAACTTCTAACAGTCTCTTTGAGAAATTATTTGAAATCTGTCATTGAAGAAGTTGGATTATAGTTTCCATTTATTTGAATCCAGTGTATTTTGCTGGAATAAAGAGTTGGGAAGGACCCATGGGGCCATGAAAAGAAGCGAGGTGAATGGTTGAAAAGGATATGACTCTCTTTGAGATTCCTTGCAGAGAGCACTCCTCTACAATCCTGCGAATATCTTTGATCTGCAGATATCTTTCAATTCCACCTCGAAAGAAAATTTTATTTTTTAGGCTATTCATCTCTAGAGGATTTTCTCTTCTAAAGGACAGGTCAGTCATAGAATGTTCTGTAGAATAGACAGGTAAAGTCAAATGGGATAAACATCATGCATTGTCCACTATAATTATAGTTCAGGTTTCTAGAACACATTAGGCAGATATTTTTATCCTACTCTGTGTCCTGGACAAAAAATGGTGAAATTTATGAACCCCTTCTCAAAATATTTTTAAATGCATAAAATAAAAGTCAGACTACAAAGGGAAACAAATATATTAAAATAAAGTTCTTTTTAAAAAGTTTTTTTAAAATAAGTTTACTAGAGGCAAATAGATGACATTATGCACATAGTGTACTGACCTCAGAGTCAGAAAGACATGACTACAAATCCTCCCTCCCAAAATACTTACTAACTGTGTGACCTGTTGCAAATCTCTTCTTCTCCTTAAATTTTGGTTTCCAAAATTGTAAAACAGGGTTGATAATAGCACCTGCCTCACTGAGTTATGAGAATTGAATGAGATTATATACATACACATATACAGTTTTTGTTCATTAGTTTTGGTCATGTCTGACTCTTCATGATCCCATTTGGAATTGTCATGACAAAGATACTGGTTGCCATTTCCTTTTCCAACTTGTTTTATAGATGTGGAACTGAAGCAAAGAGAGTTAAGTGACTTGCCCAGGGTAACACTTTTAGTCAGTGTCTGAGGCCAGATTTGAACTCAGGTTGAGTCAGGTTTTCCTGTCTCCAGAACTAGCAGTGTATTTACTGAACTATGTAATTGCGTGTGTAACACATACACAAATGTAATTTATATATTATGAATGTGTATATATTTATTCAAAATATATTGTATATAAGTATATTAAATTGTATAATTATCAACATATGTTATGTATAATTATATCTTACATATAAATTATATATAATTATATGTTTATTCAGTTATATATATTAAACATATATGTTTTAGTGATATATTATATTTATGTATACTTATCCATAATAATATATGAATGCATATATATTTATTGCATTATGTTTTATATAACATATTATTATAAATTATATTTATAATTTCATTTGATCTGCCCAACCCAATTATATATATATATATATATATATATGTATGTATGTATGTATATATTTAAAAGTACATTGTAAAACTTTCAGCACTTTATAAATTCTATTTCCAAACAAACAAACAAACAAAATATTCCCAGATCTCAAGTTAAGGACTCCTGCATTAAGTAAGGTCAGGTCTTTCAATAATCCTGTAAGTTAGATTGGCAAATACCATCATTCCTACTTTATAGATGAGAAAACTGCAGCCCAGGGAGAACATGTAAGCTTGGAAGAGCCAGAGTTGAGATCAAATCTCAGATGTCTTGAATCTTGTATTTGTTAAACTAAACAATGCTTCTTCAAGGTTCTTAGGAACCATATAAACTATAAAGGGCCATATAACATGACTTTTGCCAGGGCTGTCCTCAATATACAGCATTTCAAAATGCATTTTTATGATCTATAAAAGCTTTTTAGTGGCAAGGTTTTAAAGGCAGAGTACATGTGTACCAAATCAGGATAGTATACTGAAAGCTTTAAACTGTCCTTAGGTAATTAAGAAATATATTTTTAACCTTTTTCCTCCTCTGTGTACTGATAAAGATTGTAGAAGCCTGCTGTCCTCCATATTTCATCGTTAGCTCTTCTTTGGCACAAATGACGATAAAATAAAACCACAGTGCTCTGGGTTTTTAAAGTGGCCTCGGATTGGTGGTTCCTTTCCTGAGAGGCCATAGAAGGTGATTCATCAAGAGCTAGTGGTCAAGGCCAAGATCTCCTGGAAGTCTCAACCCTGGCACTGTGTGACTATGATCAAGTCATCTTTATGCTTACAGCTCTAAATATGAGCAGATCTCAAAGTGTGGGCTGGCTGCTTCTGGGAATTTCCAAGGTACTCTCAGGAATGTCCATGAGGTCAAAACCATTTTCAAAATAATACTAAAATGTTTTAATTTGTAATATTTGTAATATCAATAGATATAACTTAAACAAAAGCTGGGTAGAGGGAGGATCCACAATACCTTTTAAGAGTATAAAAAGTGGAGCAACCAGGTGATAGAGTACCAACCCTGGAGTCAAAAAGACCTGAGTTCAAATCCAATCTTAGAGACTTACCAACTGTGTAATTCTTTTTTTTTTTAGGTTTTTGCAAGGCAAATGGCGTTAAGTTACTTGCCCAAGGCCATACAGCTAGGCAATTATTAAGTATCTGAGACTGGATTTGAACCCAGGTACTCCTGACTCCAGGGCCGGTGTACCACCTAGCCGCCCCCCAACTGTGTAATTCTGAACAAACCCCTTAACCCCAATTGCCACCAAAAATAAATAAATAAATAAATACATGAGTGTAAAGGGATTCTGAGACTCAAAAGTTTGAGAACTAAAATTCAGAACTTCAAATGGGGAGAGAAGTTGCCAATCTGCATTTCCCTCACTCTGGAGTTCCCTATTTCTCTTCTTCCAACTATGATTTCCTTCCTGAGAGCTGCCATTTGGGGAAGTCATGCTTTATCTCATTCTCACCCAGATTCTCTTCACCTCCTACCTTAATCTTCTTACAGTAGGAAGAAAAGGTATTATCATCTCAAATTTTCAGGTGAGGAGAACTAGGTCTTAACCAGCACTGGGCAATTAGGTGGTACAATGGATAGAGTGCCAGATCTGGAGTCAAGAAGATTCCTCTTCTTGAGTTCAAACCTGACCTCACACACTTACTGTGTGATCCTGGACAAATTACTTAATCTTATTTGCCTCAGTTTCCTCATCTCTAAAATGAACTAGAAAAGAAAATGGCAACTCATTCTAGTATCCTTGCCAAGAAAACTCAAATGAGGTCATGAAGAGTGGAACACCACTGAAATGATTTATGGGTTAAATTTAGTGGGGTTTTGAGGTAGTATTAGTTTGAGACAGGAAGTAGGACAAAATAGATAGTTAGTTATTGGAGTGTAGACCATCCCCAGAGCCTAATACCCAACTCTTCCTTTGAGTTAGGTAAAAAGATGGACCCTGGGAGAGAGGAACTCCTATGATACAACCCTTTGGATGGTTGCTGAAAACAGCCAAAGTGCTGTGAGAAGCAAGACCGCCTAGGGATGTCCTCTCCACCTAAGGAGAGAGGTGTTGCCTGTCCCCAGCATACCTTCTACACACACACACACACACACACACACACACACACACACACACACACACACACAGAGGAGAGAGAGAGAGAGAGAGAGAGAGAGAGAGAGAGAGAGAGAGAGAGAGAGACTTCTAAACAAATTTGGGTAAAAAAAGGCAAAATTTTATATTAATTAGAGTAGAAATTTAGATTGAAATCTCTCTTAAATAATATGTGCTCTTCTAGAGTCATAAAGGATTTTTAGGTTATGATATTAAATTAAAGTTATATTTTTCTATATCTGGTTTAATGAAATCATACCTCTTTCTCTTTTGTACTATGTTGAATCTCTCGAGAAGTATTCTTTTTCCCTTTTCACCATAGGGGCCTCCAAAGGAATTCTACTAAACTGGGTATTGAGAAGCTTGCTGTAAATCTTTGCTTATCTTCTTGAAACATCAAAAGAATTAGAATTGTATTAGTTTTGGCCTTCCTCCTCCATGATTTAACTGATGACTATATAAGAGTTGCTATGACAAACACAAAGGATGGACTCTTTCTTCTTAGACTGGTTGGTAGATGACAGATAACACAATCCATCATCCTACTTCCATTCACATACTCCAAATCTGTCCAGCATGGCAGAAACTAAAAGAACTTCCATTCCCCTGCCTTAGCCTTTTGGAGGTCAGGATCTCCAACTATAATAAATCCATAGAGCTAAGCTCTACATAATTGAAATTATTGCTCTGAGTTCATTTTCTGTAGAATTATTTCCTTTCTCTCCCCTTGTCCATGTGTCAGAGCTAGATTTGCACTTGGGTCTTTCTGACTCCAAGCCCAGCTCTTTAACCTCTACACCATGTGGTTGCTTTAGTATGGGCTAACACAGACTGTATTGTTCTAGTAGACCATGTCATTGAAATACCAATATATAATATAACCTAGCCTCAGAAACTTACTAGTAGCTGTGAGACACTGGGCAAGTCACTTAACCTCTGTTTGCCTCAATTATAAAATGGGAATAATAGGGTTTTTGTGAGAATCAAATGAGATAATGTCCGTAAAAAATCACTTAACATAATGCCTGACATATAGTAGATATATATACTTATTTTTTCTTCCTTTCTTTTATTGTAGTCTGAATACGCTGCCTGAAGTTCAGAAAAGTTGAATGACTTGATCTTAATTGTGTCAGAGGCAGGATTTGAATTCAAGTCTTCTTGACTCTGGGTCTGGTTCTTTACCAGGTCGGCTGCCTTATATTTATTAAACCCATTCCCATATTCTAGGCACTGTGCTAGACACTAGAGACAAGGACAAAAATGGAATCCTTCACCCTCAAGGAGATTCCACTCTATTAGAGGAGATGACATGTACATAGATAAGTCTATACAAAATTAATCTGAAATAATTTGAGATAAATCCCTTGGGAGATTAGAAAAGGTCATACAACCTTCCATTTTATTGATAATCCTCCCATTTATGGTCTCCTAATTGATCAATCACTGCCCATAACCAAAAAACAAAAAACTAAAACTCTAGCTAGTTTCTAAACAAACTATATCCCCTAAACATTGCTTTCTTCAGCCTTAGACTACCCCCTCACTCCTTTTCATCCTAAGTGCACTGTAGCCTTATAACCGGAAGTAATAAAATGGCAGAGATAATGGTCTTGATGCCAAAGAACTAGTATGCCTCCAATCTTCTATGTACCAAGTGAATTTGGGGGTTCTCTCTTTCTTTCTCTCTTTCTTTCTCCTCTACTACTTAGAGTTTTGGGAGGCATTCACAAGTTTGTAACAGGTAACTCAGCCAGCATCAAGATGTTGAGGCATGTGACCCATTCTCAAATTTTTGTGCTTTTCAGAGTTTTGTAAACACAAGTTCTGTCAGAGAATGTCTATATAGTCACAGATGTGGCACGCTGCGGGGGACTGAGTCAGATTCAAGAGTCAGCAGCTCTGGGTCTGTAACCCATGCAGGCATGATGCTAATGGTATGATCCTGGGGAAGTAACTTCAGCTCTCAAATCTCCATTTTTTCACAAAGCAATGGGGAAAATAATACAGTACATTCTACTTTCTTCTGCAAGTTGTTGGTGGGAAAAAATGTGTTTTGCAGGCCTTGGACAATGAAATAAAAATTCAGATACTCACATGGATAAAAAGAAATCTTATCAATTAGGATCTTTTCAACAGTACAAGCTACCTCCCATCCATGTCTACCTAGCCTGAGCAACCCTTTCTTTACTATCTCATAAGCTGATCACAAGGGATCTGCAACATAAATACAAGCTATTAAGGCTCTCTCTGTATGTTTAAGATTTTTTAGTCTCTGTTACTCATTCGTGAAATGGGGATGATCTTGACCTCCCTCAAAATAATTGTGAAAAGTATTAAATGAAAATTATAAAATACTCTGCCAATATAAGACGCTGTCACAATCTGCTTGATGTTAACATTGGATGTGTATTTTTAGTATATGTTCTTGTATCTCTTTATGAGATCTGTTCTCTCTCCTCCACGTGGGCACATAACTCCCACGAACATTAAAGCTGCCAGAATTCAACTTCTCCCAACTCTGAATACTGTACTCATTATCTTATAGCCATAAACATAGTTCTAAGTGTAGAACACTGTGTATTATTAGGGGGATCATGCAAAATTAAAGAGGTTCCATTTAATGAAGCAGGCAATGATTAGCCATAACACTGTAAAGTAAAAGGGTAGAGAGACAAGAAGAGAGGAATTAGAGGGGGAGAGAGAAAGAAAGAAGGAGGAGAGAAGGAAAGTATGAGAAAGAAGGGGGCAAGGGAGTAAAGGAGGGAGAAGAAGGAGAAATGGGAAGAGAAAATGTGGGGGGAAAGAGAAGGGAGAAGAAGAGGAGAGGGGAATGGAATAAAGAGGGAGAGGAAGAGAGAAAGGAGAGCAAAGGGTGGGGGGAGGGAGAAAGGCTGAGAAGAGTGGGGAAAGGAAAAAAGAGAAAAGAAGGAACAACAGGAAGAGAGAAGAGAAAGGAAAGGAGAGAAGAAAGGGAGAAAGAAAATGGTTAAGGGAGGAAAAGGATATGAGAAGAATAGATGAAAACTGTTAGTGCTTTTCCTGTTTAAAAAAAAAATTACATGGCCTGAATAATGGTCACAACATGGAGGCAGTTTTGACCTAGCTGACCAATCTAGTCTGTCATTATCACCACCATGTTTGATGTCTGTGGGAAAATGATACCCTTGAATAAGAGACAGACTTCCAAGTTCCTGTATGTCTTATTGTTCTGCAAAGCAGAAACTGCAGAGCACTAGTTTCTCTTCCTTTCTCCAGAAAGCATAGGTCTATTAAAATAAACCTCATTTCCTACAAGATATTTCCATCTTCATCAAGCCTATTACTACCAACCAGATTAACAGGATTAGTGGAATCTAGGTCTGAATAAAGGCTTCCTGGCGAGCCCTGCTCCTGCAGCCACTCTGTGTTGGGTTGGCAACTGGAACCTGGCTCTCAGGACTGGCGCCTACAAGGAGACCACTTCCAACAGGCACTTATGGTTCATTGTACCAACATGACTATTGCCAGCTGGCTGGTGGATAAGAGAATGCCTTTAATGGGAGGAAGCGGGGCAGGTCTCACTATAGCGCACTTTTAGAGGTCCTGGGGCATTTCCTGGTAAAGACTGTCCTAATTAGGCTGTATATTTCCGAAGTGAAAGGTCAGCAAAGAGCAGGCAAAGAGCCAAGAAGAATTATATAACAGGAAGTTGGATCTCAGGAAGTTTTTGCCTTGGAGCCAGACTTGTTTTGTCATGAAGTACAAATCAGAATCCTTGGCAACTCCTGGAAGAGAATTATGGAATTTTAACCAGTCAGATAGGGCATGGGATTCATTACTGCAATTTGAGAATTACTAAAAAAAACTTAAGAAAAAAAAAATGTTGGTGCTAGGACCTGATAAAAGTTTTGAAAATGGGTTAGGATGTCAGAGAATAAGGGAATTTTGGAATGAAGTAAGAAAAGAGGAAGAAGAAAATGGAAGGGGGGAGAGGAAATAAGAGAGGGGAGAATAAAAAGATAAAAGTACTTTTTAAACTAAATTAAATTAAAAATTATACTTTTTAAGTAAAAAGAGAAGAAGGAGAGAAAGAGGGTCAGAATAGAGAGGACAGAAATAATTGACTATGCAAAGACCGAAACCATTCCTCAGAGATGGAGAAACAATTCTTCCAGGCCCCAGTCTCCTAATCTTTGTATTCTCTTGGATTCTTTACTCTCACCAAGAAGACTATCACTTTTTAAGTTCTCTCCATCCACCTCTGCAATTTTTTACAGTTGGTCCCTCCTCTCTCCAATCCCAGTGTAACTACCCTAGTCTAGACTGTCATACTTTTTCCTTAAGCATTAACATTACTATTTGAAGGTCTTTACAATTCCACTTTCTCATATCTCCATCCCATCCTACTACCACTAAGTGTTATAAAGACACGTTAGGTGAAACAGTGCATGTAGGTAGGAAGTCCTGAGTTCAAATCCCACCTCAGACGTATAATAGCTGTGTAATTGTGAGCAAATCATTCAACATTTTTCGGTCTCAGATTCTTCATCTGCTTGAGAAAACATAATAATAATATACTTTGCACAAAATAAAGCATTATATATATGCTAGCAGTTCTCCATAGAACCAACTAACTGGGAACATGTCCCAATTAAAAAACTTTTCATGGTTTTCCACTGTCTTCAGACTGACTCTAAACTCCTAATCCTAGCTTTGAAGACCCCTATCTACAACTAACCTATTTTTTCCCATCTTATTGCATGCTGGTGTTCTTCGGGGCAAGGACTGGTTTCCATTTTTGCTTATTTTGTCTTTGAATTCCCCAGCACCTCATGCTTGGTGATTAATGGACCTCCTGATTTCATTCTGTACACTCTTATCATTGGACTTTGACTTGGGCTAGAATGGCTTCCCTTATTATCCTCTACCTTTTTTTCCATCAAGGACTAACTCAAATGAAACCTATTCAGTAGAAACTTTCTTAACACAGAACTTTCCTGTTCAGTGGGAAATGATCTCCCCTCCTCAAATTATTCATAGCATAATACCTTACACACAGTAGGCACTGAAAAAGTGTTGAATGAATGAATGAACTTACTAAGAAGTTCTTAAGGTGATTGACCACTGTGGAAAAGACCAAACACTGTTCAATGGTTTAGCTTCCCTTGAAAAATGGTCTATGTCTAAAATAATTTCTCCTCCCCTTCCCCATTTTATTTTTAAGCCAATAAACTTATATTAAGCACCTTCTTTGTGCCAGGAACTGTGCTAAACTGGAAATAAAAAAGAAAGACAAAAAATATCCCTTGCTTTCAAAGATCTCACAATTTGATGAGGGAAGCAACAGGCAAACAATTATGTATAAACAAGATATATCCAGGCTAAATTGGAGATGAATTCAAAGGGAAGGCACTAAAATTTAAGAAATGAGAAACCATTATTTTGTAGTTAGGTGACTCAGGAAATCATGAGTTTTTCTTCTCAGTTATTAGAGTTAGGATTGGAATTTAGTTACAGGAAAACTAGGATCATAGACCTAAAGTTTATAAGCTCTAGAAAAGACCTTATAAGCCTTCAAGTCTTAACTTCTTATCTTACAAATGGGAAACCTGAGGCTCAGGGAGGTGAAGTGATTTGTTCAAGGTCACATTGTCAGCAAGTTACAGAGATGGCATTGATTCCAAATCTTCTTTCCACTCTACCAGGACACCATAGCAAAAGAAGTTAATTGTTTGTGAATTAAATAACAAATTGGTTTAGTTCTTGGGAGATAAAGGAAGAGTTGAAAATGATTTAAAAGTTTATTGTTTTTTTCCCCTTTAGTAGAAAAAGTGACTGCTGGACAGAATTCTTAAATCTTTTGCATTTCTGTAACTTGGGTTTTAAAGTTGATGATTAAACTTAATATGAATTATTCTCTTTGAATAATAAAGGAAACTTCTTCCTAAATTATTTTTTTCTTGGCAATCACATCAAAGAAGAGGAAACAGTAGAAAGCTGCTGAAGGTAATAAGTTAAATAAGCTGCTGGCTTCAGGAGGTAGTTGGGTTGAGCATGCAGACTGCAGAGGCCTGAAGACTCTATTATATCCTGGGGCACTTTCTACTGTTATTACTCTCATACCCATGGTGGGGAGTGGCACTTTCAAAAAGTCGGTGACATTTTCAATTTATCTTGGCCTTTCTTCTTACATATGACCTGAGAGGTGGGTGGCCAAAAAATATCATTTTGAAGAAATGATATTACACTGAAATGTTAAAACTGCTCCCTCTCAAATGTTTCTGTATTTATAGAATCTGAGAGTTGAAAGGTGCATCAGAATCAGCTTAATCTTCTGGTCATCCAGAATTCTCTTAAAAACTTTCAAAGAGAAGGGAGCCAATATCTTCCCACCCCTACCCTTGGAATAGATCTAATTGTCAGTAAGTGTTTCATCATATTGAGCCCATAACTTCCTCTCTTTAATTCTATCAAGATATGTAAAAAATGTTTACCATTTTCTACAAAGAGTCCATTGTCATTGGATCATGGAGCACCTGATGGTGATGAGTAAAATGTAAGAAAACTAGAAAGGGACCAAGTTATAAAAGGCTTTAAAAGCTAAACAAAGGATTTTGTATCTTATCCTGGAGATAAAAGGAAGATACTGGAATCTATTGAATAGGAGATGACATAAACTTGTATTTTAGAAATATAACTTTGATAGATGAGTGGAGAATGAATGGGAAGAAACTTGAGGAAGGAAGACCAACTAGAAGCTTATTGCAATAGACTGGGTATATGGTGATGAGACGATACATCAGAGAAAAGAAGGGATCATATATAAAAGATGTTACTAAGGTAGAGTGAACAACACTTGACAATTGATTGAATATAGGAGGTGAGAGTGATTTGACTTACTATGTTAGTTGTGAGCCTGAGTGACTAGGATTGTGGTGGTACCATTAACAGTAATAAGGAAGTAGGAAGTAGGGAAGGTTTTTGGGAAAACAATGATGAATTCAGTTTTGTTCATGTTGAGTTTAAGATGTCTATGGGACACCCCATTGGAGATGTCTAACACAAAATATAAGTTCAAAGAAGAAATCCAAACAAATTGACATGAGGAATTTCATTTAGGAGGTAGGGTGAATCTATCATTAGAGCTCAATCAATGTGCCAAAAGTCTCAGGAACCAGAAGAGTAGCTATCAAGTGTTAGATTATTTTTTGCTATAGCCACTTGCTACTAATTTGTAGAAGTTTTAAACCTGAGAAATCATAAATAATGCCTATTTTAAAGTATTAAAAGAGGTATCAATGAAAAATGAACTACAGTAGGTAGAATCCAAAAATCATTTGTAAAAATGATTACAACTATGGTGATTTCCAGGATTTTTATAGCAAAAAGTCATGAATTCAAGCCAAATTCCTATCCTTCCTTTCTCCAGTGGTGAGAGGCATTGCACAACAGTGAATAAATCTCACCTTGTGAGTAGGGTTAATGGTACATCAGTCAGATGAAGCAACAAAGCTATAACTCCAAGTTTCATCTGTTTGTAAAGGGACAGATTCCATTTTTGATAGATTAATGCCAGTCAGTGCTAGGCACTGTGCTAAGAGCTGGGAAGACAAACAGAGACAAAAGTCAGTCCCTGTCTGACTGTCCTCAGGGAGCTTTCAGGTTAATGGAAGAGATAACAATCAAATATGTATATATATAGATAGATAGATAGATAGATAGATATGTACATGTAAGCTATGTACAGAATAATTAACAGAGGGGAAAGCACTAGAATTATAAAGGATTAGGACAGGTTTCCTGTAGAAGGTGACATTTAATTGGGACTTTATGCCAAGGAGGACAGTACTCAGAGCTGCAAATATAGGGTTCAGCCAGAAAAAACTGCCTAGAGCTCAAAGATGGAGTGTCTTGTTCATGAAATAGCCAAGAGTCCAATATCATTGGATCAGAGTTCATAATGGGGAGTAAGGAAGAAGAGGAACTAGGTTACGAAGAGCTTTGAATGTCAAAGACAGCATTTTGCATTTGATCCTAGATGTAATAGAGAGCTACTAGTTTATTGAGTGAGTTGCAGGCTGACATGATCATCCTGGTGCTTTAGGAAAATCACACTGGTGGCTGAATAAATTGGAACAGGGAGAAAGTTGAGGCAAGTAGACCCACCAATAGACTATAGCAGTGGTATGATGTGATAAGAAAGGGGCATTATATTTTTTTATTTTTTTTTCAAGGGTTAAATGACTTGCCCATGGTCACACAGCTAGGTAATTAAGTGTCTGAGGCTAGATTTTAACTCAGATACTCCTGACTCCAGGATCAGTGCTCTATCCACTGTGCCACCTAGCTACCCCAGAAGAGGACATCATTGAGAGATGTTGTAGAGGTGAGATTTACAGACCTTGGCACAACTTGAATATAGGGTTGGGAAGAGAGGTTATTGATCCAGAGCTGGAAGTTTATCTACTCCAATTTTCAATATGTCTTCTTTGGTCTTTGCATAAGGAGATAGAATGCTTGAGATGTTGTTACCCTTCAGTTATGGTCTAGCTTTTAATAGTGTCATGAAAACAATGACCTCATTCTCCCCAACTTGATAATTATAGTGGAATACTTTTTATAACTTGAAAAGGCAACTCTGGTAGATTGATATGGGAGTTAAAATTAACTATAACACAAGAGTAAGCCACAGCATGCCTTTCTTACCTTATCTTGTGGAACAAAATAAATAGGATGGAAAACATGTGAGGCTTGCCGATGTGTAAGAAAGGTTTTGTATAAGGCAATCTGCTCCTGTTCTTTATCTCATTTTCCATGCTTTCTTTCACAGTTAAAAGTTTGACCCAAGCACCTGCTATTTTTGCATGTGGCACTTTTCTGGAATGTTTAAAAAAAACTACAAGTGCAAGAATAAAATTGCTCTTAAAATAAAGAGAAACTTTGGTTTTAAAAATTCTAATTTTTTTTAAATATATAGGGAAATTGACAAAAAATGCACCTACTATAACTCATTTTTCCCTTTTTGTAACAAAGGTCATTCTCATAGAAGTCAGTTACTGAAGATTCTGGTACACCTTAGAATTTACTCAAAAACTTTTGAAACTAACTAGATTAGAGAAAAAATTCTAAATAAGAGGAAATGCTATAACTGAAGTTAAGGAGATCCAGCCAGACAGGCTACCCTGAATGCTAAAGGATTATAATTAAGCTTGAGTAACAGCTCTAAACCACCCAAACCACTCAATCCCAAATGGATGAGAAGGATGCTTATTCAATATGCTATCTTTGTGTATGTTGGCAAGAGTTGTGGATTAGTGATGTATTTAGATCTCTCTATTATTAAATGAAATAGTATCTCTAACTTTATGTGGACCATCTGCCTCAAAAATGCACTCTCCACTGAGCTGTGTTGAAAATTAATCCTTTGGGTTACTGATAACTTTAACCTAACTAGGTTTATATATTTTAAAAGAGCTATAAATATTTATCATATATATATGCACAATTTATAAATTATGTATACACATCTTATTTATCCATTAATTTGTTTGTTTATAAGGGCAGCTAGGTAAAACAGTGGAAAGAGTGCTGGGCCTGGAGAAGTCTGGAAGTCTCTTTCTGAGTTCAAAACTGATCTCAAGGGGTGGCTAGGTGGCACAGTGGATAGAGCACAGGCCCTGGAGTCAGGAGTACATGAGTTCAAATCCAGTCTCAGACACTTAATAATTACCTAGCTGTGTGGCCTTGGGTAAGCCACTTAATCCCATTGCATAGTAAAAACTAAAAGAAAAAAAAAACCAAAAAACTGATCTCAGACACTTAGTAGATCTGTGACTCTGGGCAAGGCAATCTGTCCTATTTGCCTCAGTTCCCTCATCCATCAAATAAGCTGGAAAAAATGGTAAACTACTCCAATGTCTTTGCCTGGAAAATCCCAAATGGAGTCACAAAGAGTCAGACATGCTAGAAATGAGTCAACAACATATATTTATAAATTGTATGTATGGATTACATGTATGTACTTGCATAAAGATAAACATATATACATATATATATATTTATATTTATGTGTATATAGGTACATTTTTAAAAAAATGTTTTCATGGTATCTTGTAGAGGTCAGACCACCAGACTTGCCACCAGAAAACCTGGGTTTTGGTTTTGTGTCAATAACCTAATATGTGACCTTGGGCCAGTTACATTCTCTGGGCCTCAGACTTCCCCTTTCTACAAAGACTTTAGGAAACAAAGCTATGACACTTTTGGTATATAAAATTTTAGGTCACAAGAAGGCAGTTGTTTACTGGTAAAGGTTTAATAAGATTGGGGGACAGTTTATATAAGACATGCTTGTCAGTTTAATCTACATTAATAATATTTTCTCCATCTCTTTCTTTCTTTGGAGGCAATGGGATTAAAGGACTTACCTAAGGTCACACAGGTAGTAAATGTCTCAGGTCAGATATGAACTCAGGTCCATCTGACTTCAGGGCTTGTGCTCAGCATTTTGTGCCTCCTAGCTGCCTCCTTCCATCATTTTCTTAAGTCTAGAAAATCAACAAAACAATCAATCAAGCCTGTTTTTGAGATATCTCGGAGAGGTAAGTGTTCACACTGAAAATTTAACAGACCATCCTTCCAAGTTGGTTTGGAGCTGGTACTAGCACACCCTATGAGTGACTAAGGACCTCTCAGTTATTGGAACAGACTGTTGAACCCATCCTTTGGTGTTGATGTGAAGCTCCTCATCTGTGACCAAGATCTCCAAGGTCTGTTTTAGCTCTGATACTTGAATATTCTATTTCATTTTAGTCTTACTACCACTCTAAGAGATAAAAAAAAGAGCAAGTAAATAGTGATAATGATCATCATGATCATAAAGATGGTGATGATAGCTAGCATTTAAATAGTGCCTGCTATATGCCATTTACTCTGTGCGTTTTCCTTTACCAATATTATATTACTTCTCCTGTAAAGTGAAAAGGTAAAGAAGTAATAATGGTAATAATAAAATAACTGCCCAGAGTCACATAATTAGGGGTGGGGAAAAAGGAATAAATAAAAAAAAGGAATAAAACAACAACATCTGAATTAGGACCTGGATTTTTCAGATTCCTTGATTAAGATTCTTTTAACTCTTCTGGACTTTGCCTGTTAAAATGTAAATACCCCTTTATTAAAAGGAGGGTACAAAAGTATAAAGATTTTTTTTCTTTTGAGTCATTAACATCTTAATCATGAATCAGTTTCAGATGAGTAGCCCTACTGCAAGGGGGGAGAACCTTAGACTTAGACTTTGAGAAGGAGCTACTGGGTTCTAGGCATAAAATTGCAGTCTCCAAGCTGGAGAGAGCAGCAGGAGCCACCTGATCTAACCCTGATGTCACCAAGTTTGACCAGGATTCATCCTACAATATCTTTGACCAATGGCCTTTGCTTTAAAAACTCCAGCAAGTTGGAACCTGCTGTTAAGATCTCAAATCACCATCCTCTAGGTTCTCTTCTTTTTCAAGGTCTTTCCTAAAATATGGCACCAGAACTAAACAGAGAATTATAGTTGTTGTCTTGGAAGGGCAGGGTACAGGGGACCATCCCATACCATTTGGGACATCATACCTCTCTTAATAAGGTGGGCACTAAGTCTGCATTTGCCCTGACATAATACAAACTCACAATGAATTTGCAATAGTATAATTTCCTTGGGATGTCACTTCAACTATTTGGGATTCAATTTTCTTATATATAAAACAGTAGGAATTGGACTACCTAATCACTGAGGCTATTTTGTGACTCAGCAGCTAGCTGTAGATTCTAATAGAGGACAGTGGTACAAGCAGTTCTCTTAATATTGAAAAGAAGGTACCTGAACAGATAAAGGTAATTTCCTTATTTGGGATTTTCCTGTAATCAATGAAATTATATGTTTAATCCTTATCCCTATAAATCAAAAATACTTTTTTTTTTTGAGAGGATAGAGTTGAGTGGGGAATTTTAAGCATCCATGAAAGTAGAATAATAGCACTTGATTAGTAAAGGTCTTGGTAAAAGGATGGAGGGGGACTCATAAATAACCTTTTTCATAATCTTTTTTAGGTTCAGTCTAGTTCAAGGACCATTATAGGTAAACAAAATGAATGAAAAGCATGTTTGTTATGAGCAAAGCAATGTGTTAAACGCTAGAGTTACAAATACAAAAGCAGAACATTATCTGCCCTCAAGGAGCTTACATTCTAGACTTAAATATGGAATACAAAACTAGTCTTTTCCCTTAAGGAGTTTACATTGTAATTGAGAAGCAAATAAAAGGAGGCATATTTTTGCCTAAGGAGGTAGGTAAATGTTCTAAAGTCCAAGAAAAAAGTAAAAGTTGAAAGTAAGGAGAAAGAAAACTATCTATTTTTCCCCCAAAACTCTTCTAGCAAGATCAGTAGATAGGAGGTTTCTTGGGTAATGACTCCTTTTATAATATAAAAATCATGTGATGGTAGTTGCTGTTTCAAGTAGCAAGTGAGGAGAATTAAGAAGGGAAAAAAATTTTTTTCCTTTTATTTCTCCTTAGAATATGTGTGAGAAAATGCAAGGGATAAATGAGGGGAGAGAGAATATTTGGGAAGGGAGGAAGTAGAAAGGAAGGACACTTGCCACCAAAGTGAGAATCTGGTGCCCAGAGCAGATCTGCTCTCTTCTGTGTCTTCATGGTTCATCTATTATATTTGCATTTTATGTTCCATGCCTTGGGGAAAGTCTTCTGGCCTTGTACCTACCAAAATGAACTTTAAGTCCTGAACTTTCAGTTTTCAAAGGGAAACAGGGGAAAAAAGGATGCCCTGTAATTAAATCCTGGATCTTGGCATCTGATTAAAATTTAAAGACCTACTTTTATTTTTACCTAAGTTCCCTCCCCCAGTGACTCAGAGCCATTGTCTATTTGCATTTTGCAGTCTCTCTTCCCCACAAAAGAGCCTGTAGAGTTGCTCAGTTTTTCCTTTGAGTCTAGTTTTGGTATTCCCCCAACCCACTTCAGGTTCTCTTCCTTTCACTGGAAGGCAAGCTCTTAAAGAACAGTGACTTGGGAAGGATTAGGAGAGAATTGTCCTTTCTTTGTATTTCTAGTTGTTAGCACAGAACCTAGCATAAATAGTATTTATGCTAGCATAAATAGTAAACACACGGGTCTCTATATAGTCAGGAAAACCTGAGTTTAAAATCCTGCCTCAGATGCTAGCTGGGGGATGCTGGCAAAGCAAGTCAATATGAATTATTTTGTTCCAAGTCAGCAAATATTTCTCAAGTATCAACTAAAAACCAGAATATGCTAAGAGCTGGGGATAAAAAAAAAAAAAAAAAAACTCAGCCTCGGTGTCATCTGTAAAATGGTGGTTACTAACAGCACTTTTCTCACAGTAAGACAACCTCTATTTCCAACACCATTTCTCTTTCCAGCAGTTGCTTTGTTCAAATGGATTAAGAATTCCCTTAGAATAGAAAAATTTGAAAGATTTTTTTAAAGGGCTTCTTAATTTTTCAGTTACTTCAAGGTGCCTTTAGGAGACTATTGTAAACATCCAGACCACTGGCAAGCCTTGGGAACTCTTATCTGTATAGACTCTTTTGCTCTCAGTCTAAAATAATCATGGTTTGCCCATGAGTAAAATGGGTAACTTTTTTTTTAAAAGAAAATAAAGTAGAATGCTTCAATCTGCATTCAGACCTCATGAGTTCTAACTCTGGATGTGAATGGTATTTTTCATTATGAGTCCTTCAAAATTATCTTAGATCATTATATTGCTGAGTTGCTACTACTGTGTATAATGCAGAACTGATTCTGTTCACTTCATGCTGCATCAGGTCACACAATACTTTTCAAATTTTTCCAAAATTCGCCTCTTCCAGATTGCTCTACAGGATGGTTGGATCAATTCCCAACTCTACCCAACAGTTCAATTGGTGACTTGAACTATCCCTAACATCCCTCATGAGGTCATGAGCTGACTGAAAATCTGTGTCTAAGATTCAGTTCAGTTTTTTTACATAAATACCGTTTATAAAATACCTTAGTTAAAAAAAAAAAACTTTCCTGAAATTAGATCTAAATAGATTTACTTGAGAAAGTGAGTGTAAAGCACTGTTATAGTCAATAGTGGAAAAAAATGTAGCCAATCAGTTCTTTGGCACAACCTTAATTCAAAAGCAGATTCCCTAGATGTGAATGAAACTTAAAAACCTCCCAGTAAGGAATCTGCCTGAACTTTCTCAAAAAAAAAAAAAAAAAAAAACAAGCGGGAGCCCGGGGGGGGGGGGGGGGGGGGGGTCGGGGGCAGGGGAGGATTCGGAAGGTAGAGGAGTCATAGATTTACCATAATGGGGAATACAGTGAAGACCTCTGTGACTGGCTTCTTTTTTTCTGCTTCATAAGGGGAAAGGAGCTGAAGCATGCAAGAAAACCTAGTCTTCACCTTGATTAGTTGGAAGTAGATGTAGAAATGTCACCCATTCTAAAAACTCGGCATATACTGCCATAACGGAATTTTGATTAACGTAATATGAGTAGAGTGTATTTAAAAGAAATAATCAAATAATTAAAAACCATGTATTTAATCATGATAAAGAAGATAATAATAGTATTCATTATTATATTGCTTTACATACATTTTCCCATTTCTATTGAATTAATAGAATTAGTGAGAGGCACTAAATTATGCATGCTTACTTCTTTTTTTTTTTTGCAAGGCAATGAATAGGGTTAAGTGACTTGCTCAAGATCACAGAGATAAGTAATTATTAAGTATCTGAGGTCAGATATGAACTCAGGTCCTCCTGACTCTAGGACCAGTGCTCTCTCTATCCAGTGCACCACCTAGCTGCCCTATGCTTATTTCTTTAAGTCATGTTCTCTCTACATATATTTTATAAAAGAGATGCGTAATATTGTATGCTTTTAACAAAAGTTATATATCTAAAATGTTCAGTTTTTATTTACTATTATGGCTTATAATGAATGTCATGGAGGTCACCCTGGAATTTTGAAAGCAAACTCTAGCAGATTGGACCATTTAATACAAGCATCAGGAATAGTCCCAACAATATCCTGAATCAGATTTCTAATATCCAGTCTAATTAAGTACCTCATCACCAGTAGGTGATGAATTTCTGGTGATGAAATTTTTGGTCATAGCAACCCATTCAAATTAAACAAAGAGAAATAAAAATTTCAGTCTTGTGTGTCTCTTTTCTAATTTTAGAAACAGTTCCAGAAAAGTGGGGAAAATGTAGATAGTGCTAAGAATTGAAGTTTTTAGACCATCTTTAAACTTAAATTAGCTATTGATACTCTCAGTATAAAAATTATTACCTATTTAACAACAAGTAATCATACTTCTGGAGAATCAAAATTATATGAATTTTGACTTTCTCAATATAAACAAAACTGAAAGAAAGAAGATGCAGCTAAATGGGAAAGTTTCTTACAGATTCTCTCTGGAGAGACCAGCTAAGACATCACATTGGGGGACATTTAGCCATATGCTATTGTAGCACAAAAACATATTTGCAAAAAAGACCTCTGTTAAAAAAAATTATAGTTCATGCACCTGTTGTAGAGGATGAAAAGGTAAAAATTACATCAATATTTTTTTCTAAATTAAAACAACATATACATTGATAACCAAGTAGCCAGACAGGAAGTCAGCAAGACCCTTCCTGAATTCAAATCTAACCTCAGACAGTATCTGCATTATTCTAGGCAAGTCACTTAACCTATTTACCATAGCTTCCTCGTCTATAAAGTGAGCTGATAAAGAAAATGGCAAACCATTGCAATATTTTTGCAAAAGAAAATTCCAAATGAGGCCACAAGACACAACTGAAAAATAACTGAACTACAAAGTACTTTTATATTCAGCAACTTCAGTGCACAGGTAGAAATAGATGAGATTAAAAAATGTAATGAAAGCCCCTCTCCTCTTCTCCCTTCCTCCTCCTCCTCCTCCTCCTCCTCCTCCCCTCCTCCTCCTCCTCCTCCTCCTCCTCCTCCTCCTCCTCCTCCTCCTCCTCCTCCTCCTCCTCCTCCTCCCTCCTCCTCCTCCTCCTCCTCCCCCCCCCCTCGGCGGCCAGAGCCCACCCCGCGCTGCCCCCCGCCACCGGAGGCCGCTCTCTGCGCCGCCGAGTCGGCTTCGTGCCCTCCCCGTCCACCAGCCCCGGGTGGCGGTGCCAGGGCCGGGGCGGGGTGCGGAGCCCACCCGCGAGCCCACGGCGCCTCCCTGCAACGGCCCGCTGAGGAGGAGCCGCCGCCGCCGCTTACCTGCTCCGGCCACACGCACCTGCCGTGGACCTGACCTTCAGCGGCATCACCCCCTACGGCTCTTTCCTAATTAGCGCCTGCAAAGATGGCAAACCTTTGCTACGCCAAAGAGACACAGGAGACTGGCTCGGAACATTTTGGGGTCATAAGGGTGCTGTTTGGGGTGCTACCTTGCATAAAGATGCTACAAAAGCAGCTACGGCAGCTGCAGATCTTACAGCCAAAGTATGGGACGCTGTTTCAGGAGATGAACTGATGACCTTGGCGCATAAACACATTGTCAAGTGTGTGGGTTTCACTCAGGATAGCAACTATCTATTGACAGGGGTCAGAATAAACTTTTAGGCATCTATGATTTGAACAACTCTGAAGCAGAACCTAAGGAAATCAGTGGTCACACCTCTGGCATAAAAAAGGCTTTATGGTGCAGGGATGATACACAGATTCTTTCAGCAGATGACAAAACTGTCCGCCTCTGGGATAGAGCTTCAATGACAGAAGTAAAGTCTCTAAATTTTAGTATGTCAGTTAGCAGTATGGAATATATTCCTGAAGGAGAGATTCTGGTAATAACCTATGGGAGATCTATTGCTTTTCATAGTGCAAGTCTAGAGCCAATTAAATCTTTTGAAGGTCCTGCTCCCATCAATTCTGCATCTCTTCATCCTGAAAAAGAATTTCTTATTGCAGGTGGTGAAGATTTTAAGCTTTATAAATATGATTATAATAGTGGAGAAGAGCTAGAATCCTACAAAGGGCACTTCGGTCCTATTCACTGTATAAGGTTTAGTGCTGATGGAGAACTATATGCTAGTGGTTCTGAGGATGGGACGTTGAGACTATGGCAGACTGTGGTAGGGAAAACATATGGCCTTTGGACATGGGTGCTTCCTGAAGAAGAGGGTAGAGAACTAGCAAAACTGAAGATCAGTTTTCCAGAAACAACAGAAGAGGAGCTAGAAGATCTATCTTGGCTCAGAAAACTCAGATTCCATCTATAGTTCCACTCCTGAAGTGAAGGCCTGAGCACCTGGAAAATGCCACAGATGTTATGCCACATGTGGACTAAAACAGGCAGCAATTAGCAGAAGCCTTACTGAGTTACTCTCTCCCATAAGGCAAACATGGGCAGTAAACGATGGGGAATGCAATAGCTCCATTGTTGGAACTAGCTTGGTGTCTCTAAGTGAAAACTTGAGGCAATCATAAAATGGCGGGTAGAATTGTGCTCATTTAGTCTACTATCCTACTGCCTTTTTGAATGAACATGTGCAAGCCAAGATCCAATTTCTCCTATTTCAGTTAGATTTCTTGTAGCCATTTTACTTTATTATGGAGAAAAAAAAATGTAATGGCCTATTTTACTTTTTTTCTAAAAGCAGAAAGACTTTTGCTTTAGTTGTAAAGAAGGGAGTACATAATAAAGTATTTGGTTTGATTTCTCTCATTGTACACTGCTTCTGAACATCTAATTGTTTTCAGTTGTCTAAATAAAATGCCTCTACAACAGTAAAAAAAATGTAGTGAAAATACCAGAATAGACTCCCAAAGACCTTTAGATTATCTAGAATCTTCATGCCTACATATCATGAATGCTTTCTTTTAAGAAGATAATTCTTGGATATGTGACATAGGGAGCATCATAGCATCACAACACATGAAATTAATTATATTTTAAGAAATTTTTAAAAAGTATATTACTGATAGATTCATTCCTGAATTAACTTTCTATGATTTCTCTGACTTATGAGCAAAAAACTAAAATTTATACAAAAAAATGATAAAAAGTATTGTGTTCAATGAAAACTACTCAAACTGACCTATTTAAACATTTTTGACAATGAAAGTGGGATTCATTCTAAAAGAAACTTGGATTATAATAATTTAATATAGAAGTTTAACTGATATAAATTACCATAAAAAGGAGTGTAATCTTAGTCAGCAAACAGTTGACTTGCTTACCAAGTAGAGAGATATGGAAGTCAAGGACAGCACCAGTTGAGAATATGTATGTTTAGAGATTTGGGAATCAGGATGTTGATAGATAATAAGTATCATTTCATAAATCACAGATAAGGAGTATAGGGTACTACTATAAAGTACCAGTTTAAAGGGAGCTTAGCAAGACCCTCAATTGAGCATTAAAATTCTGAGCAAATTCAAGGCTGGAAATAGAGGAAAATAAGCAGAAAAAAATTAAAAAGAGATATAAAAATTTTTATTACAAACTTAAAAAATATCAAGTACATAATTCTCATATAAGAATATATTCATATAGGGGATAGAAAAGTCACTAGGTGAACCAAGATGGTGAAAGTAGCTAAACAAAGCACAAAAGAACTCCATGAGGGAAGTGAAATGGTTGTGAACACATTCAGAGAAGAACTGAGTCACAAAGAATCTGGTTAGGCAAAGATACAAAAGGTATGGGAAAATATTAATTTTAACCAAAGTCAAACAAGAGAACATCAATAAATATTGAACTTTTTGTTTAATTTCTCATCTCCAAAAATTTTCTGAGCATCATCTGCATATATAGATGTTGATAAAGGTCATCATGGGAAATATGTAGACTCTTATAAGTGATTTTACTCACTTTCCATCTCATTAAGTACTTAAATATGTAGAGGCAACATCTCATTGTGTTTATCATTTGTTAAGTATTTAATCTGATAGAGCAAAACACTCATTTAGAAGGTTTTCACGTACTAACATCAAATGGGTCATAAATCAGGGTGAAGGTTAAAATTCTGGAAGAAAGATCCTTTATGAATTATGACAATCTCTAAATGCTTTTGTTTATGAATGACATTGTGATGACTGATTCAAGCTCTGGAATTCTAGAAAAAACTTCCAATTCCTCAGAAGAGGTAGTTCTAACAGTACACATAAGGAGGAAAAACCAAGTGGATAAAAGATATCCATATTCAAATTATGGAATGCAGTTACATAAACAACCAGTAGAACTTTGACATATATATATATATATATATACATATATATAGCACATAAACATGTAAACATAACACACATGCATGTGTCTATGTATATATATGGGCTGTACTATATGTGTTTGTATCTGTGTCTACAGACATACATATATATGCACATTGTATGTGTGTTATACACATATCTATGTACATACATACATATACAAACACACACATGTGTATAGAGTGCAAATGGATAAATTAGACCCAGAATTAAAAAGAAAGAAGAGAATAGGTCATATTGTCTAGTAAATTGCAAAACTCCTTTATTGACTTCAAACTTCTCCTGAAAATGAACACCCTTGTTTAAATATTAGTATTCTATGAGTCTCAAAAAAAAAATGAAAAATGGGTAACATTCTGAAAGCACTGGAAAGGTGCTGGGGGGTATGAGTAGATGTGAAAAGATAACAAATATGGCACTATGAATAAGAATAGAAGTCAAGAATATCTTCAAGAAACAGTATGATTTTAAAAAATGGAATATTCACATGGGAAGGCAAGAACTAGGGTTCAACACTGACCTGCCTCTCTGTACTTCACAGGTATCCTTGTGATGTCAGAAGAAAGAGAGGGAGACCTCTCACATGGAAGATAGACCCTCTGTGACAAACCTACTAAAAGGAGATTGTTGACAAGAATTATATAGAATGCACAGACATATGTTTTGGTTGACATTAATGAGAACAAAATCCATTGTAGGAAATGACTGGAATAGAATTATAAATAAAACATATCTTCTGGCTTGGATCATGGACTAGAGAACCATGATGTCATGGCTCACAGAAGTTTAACTGTATTTCCTTTGGGGTACTTTGAAATTAAATCCTGAGTTAGAAAATTATTACCATGAAGTAACAATAAGTAAGAATCACAAATAACACTTAGAGCCTTGGATGAGAATTTTGGTGGGGAATTATAATTAGCAAGAGGTTTACTTTCCTAGCACACTGCCATTCGTTTCTCATTCTACTCTGGTTCTATTTGTTTCTTTATATTTATATTTCTTTTATATTTCTAAATATTTATTTCTTTATATTTACTAAAAATCCCTAATCATCACTTAGAAAGTATTTTATAAAATGGTTTGTCTTGAAAGAAATGGAAGTCATTGCCTAACCAGTGTACTTAGAGCAAATAAAGGGCCATTTTTTTGGTACTTAAGAAGCAACTTAATAAATTTTTTTATGACTTCAGGTGATTAATCAAATTGAGTACCCTGGAGAATCATTTATGTGTGTATCCTATACTATTCTGTCATGCATTTTGCAAATATTACTTAGCAGATACTCACACAAAGGAAACCTTCAGGCAAATAAATTCATTTTTAAGTGGAAGCAAAATAGGCCAGTTGAATTGGCACTTTGGGTGGTTCCATGATTTTATCAACAATGGTTTACACTTGTACAAATCAATGCCCTTTTAGACTTTCTCATTCTATATAACTCTTTTCTATGTTTTTCCCCAAATTCCACATAGACTCCTAATATATATATATATATACATATATATTATATCATATATGATATGATTCCATAGGTTATATGCTTATTCTGCTGTTTTCTCTTTTCCTTTTTCTCACTCTAGTTCTCCTTCTCCTTATACATACATATGTGTGGATCTAAGTGCCAGTTTTATCTGTCTGTTTTATCTAAAATTCATTATATGACCACCCCATCTTCTTTGTTGGTATGCATGTCCTTAACATATATCAAAATGTAGACATATGACTGGGGAGCATTTCCAAGGATATGGTCCAAACTTCTTAGTTTACAAATCATAAGATTTAGTCTTAAGAAAGTTAAGTAATTTACCCAAGTCCATGCTGGTAATATATATTGAACTAAAACTTGAACTCAGGTCATCTGATTCCAAAGCCAGAGATCTATATCATTTACTTTTCTAGCCCTCCTTAGATTTAGTACCTTCCCTCTGTTAATTATTTCCCATTTATCCTATATATAGCTTTCTTTTCTATATATTTGTTTGTATTCTATCTCCTCCATTAAATTGTAAACTCCCTAAAGGCTAGGTTTGTCTTCTTCCACTTAATAAATATGAATTGATTTCTGCTTCTTAAGTGCTTCTCTGTGGATAGCACTGTGCTGGCTCTTTATTACATAAAATAGTTCAGAGAAGACATGCCTTTAGGGGTTTACAATCTAAGAAGAAAATAGGAAATAAACAGGATGGTACATGACATTATATGGTAAGAGCATGTCAGAGCTGCAAGAACAATGGTCTGTGAAGTCCCAGGAGAAAGTCCCATTTCCATCTGACAGTGATCAGATATACTTCATGATAGAAGTGGTCTGAGTTATGTTTTAAAATATAGGTGGAAATTCAAAATGTGAAGAAGGGGGAAGATGCCATTCCAAGTACAGAGAACTGCATAAACAGAACCAGGGAATCTGGCTAGCTCATCATGCATTTCAAGATACAGAGAGTAGGCCAGTTTGACTGAAGGATAGGGTGTATGAAAGATGTAGTAGATGAAAGAGTGTAGTGAGATGCAAAGGTTAGGAAGGCAAAGCTCATAGGATCATAATTTTAAAACCTGAAAGGTACTTTGGAGACCCTCCAATCCAACCCTTTCATTTTTAAAATAATATTTTATTTTTTCCAATTACATGTAAAGACAAATTTTAACATTCATTTTCTATAAAATTTTGAGTTCCAAGTTTTCTCCCTCCCTCTTCTCTAAGATAGTAAAGCAATACAATATGGATTATATATGTACAATCATGTAAAGCCTATTTCCATATTAGTCATATTTCAGACTCAGTAGCACTTTCTCTGAAAGTGGATAGCATTTTCCATCATGAGTCTTTTAGAATTGTCTTGGATCATTGCATTGCTAAGAGCTGAGTCAATAATAGTTGATCATCGCACAATGCTGCTCTTACTGTGTACAATGTTCTCCTAGTTTTGCTCACTTCACTTGCATCAGTTCATGAAAGTGTTTCCAGATTTAAAAAAAAAACTCAGCATAATAGTATTCCATTACATTCACATCAAAGTTATTCAGTTATTTCTCGATTCAACCCTTTCATTTTACAAATGAATAAAATTGAGACCCAGAGTGGTTAATCCCAATTGAAATTGGGATTCATCCCAGAATAAAAGTTTTTCATCTCATTCTAATGACTATATAATGAGGTTAGTGAATGAAATAGATTACAAAGTCATATCCAGATGATGAACTAAGTTATAGTAGGAATCAAACATTCAGAGAAGGGCAGTCTTTGACACTAAATAAGATGTTTCTGGAGTCAAGCAAGCTAAGCACTGGGCTGGACAGACAAAAATGAAATGGTCCATGCTCTCTTGAAGCTTACAGTCTACCTTGTATCATAATAATAAATTTGGGATACAATTGACATGAGTTCTACATACTCAGGAGTGGGGATTTTTTAAGTTGAAAGGAATTTAGATAGCCTATTATGATTTATTTAAATTGTGTGGGAGAAAGGTTTGTATAATGAATGAGGCATTATTAAAATAGCACTCCTTAGGTTTTTAAGGAAAATAAATAATCAGAATTCTCTAATCAATTCTTTTCTAATGACTTTCCCCTCATTTTTTAAACAGAAAAAATCAAATAATACTATTATTCATCTGACTTGATTGAAATTCCAACTGCAGAGGATCATGCTAAAGGATGCTGAGATTCTACCTATTACTGCTAGCATCCTTCTCCTGGGACTAATAGTGTATAGGTGTTGTATTAGAGCAGTCAAAGCAGTGTGACATTGGAAGGTTTATGGAAGAATTGTCCTTATAAATATGCAAATACTTATTGATTCATCAATAGAAGTATAAAGGAAATAAGTGAGATTCTTAACCCAATGAGATAGTGCAAACACTTTTGAATCAATCAGGACTACTACCTTTACCTTAAGGTAAAGTAGAGAAGAATCTTTGCTATGTTAGCAGCACTTATTTCCCTTCCTTTGTAGACTTCCTTTCCCTCAGTTGTTTAATGTGCTGGCAGACACACACACACACACACACACACACACACACACACACACATATACAGAGAAAGAGACAGAGAGAGAGAGAGAGAGAGAGAGAGACATTGCATCAATACTACTAGCCCTGGTAATCACAGATTGCACTTAAATTTTTCATATACATCATTCACCTTATTCTTATAACAATCTCTGTAAGTGCATGTATGTATTTATATCCATTTTACAGATAGGAACTTGAAGTAATATGGACTGATACCATCTTTCCTTCTGGAAAGTCATACACTGGCAAACATTAGACCAAATTGAATACCTCATTGATATACTCTGTGTTCTGAAAAAAAGATGGATTATGATTCTAGCTTGATTCCATAACCCGAGGAGAGATAAAACAAAATAAGTTTCCTTCCCCAAATGGGACTCTTGTTTCCCCTAAAGACAGACATATAGGAAGATATCATAGGTTCTCTCTCCTCTAGAAGGAAGTGAATGAGAATTTTAAAAGAACGCTTCTTCCTCTCCTTCCTTAATTCAGATCTAACTTAGCTTTTGGAAAAAGCTAATACTAACTTCCAGTCCTGACAGCATTTGGGAGGAAAAAGATACGTGTCTCCTCCAGAACTGTAAGTAGACAATGTACTTAGGGCAAACAACAGTAAATGCAGCATCAAATCAACTATTTAATACAATTCAACTGATGGGAAAATGATACTGTATCTACCACATGAAATAGGTTGAGAGAAGGAACAGAGATCTCAAGATGCCATGGAGCCCCTGTGAAGGGAGGCTGATCACAGGGGAAGCAGGATGCTACCAAGTCAGTGAGGAGGTCACCTGGGCTTTTGCTGACAAGGGAGAAGCATACCATCTGGTGGCTTCTTATTATAATTAATCAATCTTATGAAATAGGTGCTAAGCTCAGTTGTTTCTATACTGCTGAATAATTTCACTCTCAAAATTTCAACACTCTGGGGAAAGGCCCCAGTCATTTGATCCTATCTTTTTTTTTTTGAAAATTTGTTTTTCTCTTTGTTTTATTTTTATGTTTTATTTTTTTAATTATTGCAAGGCAATGAGATTGAGTGGCTTGCCCAAGGCCACACAGCTAGGTAATTATTAAGTGTCTGAGGCCAAATTTGAACTCAGAGCCAGTGCTCTTTCCATTGTGCCACCTAGCCCCCTTCTCTTTATTTTTTTAGAAAGATTTTACTTATTTTGAGTTTTACAACTTTTCCCCTAATCTTGCACAAAAGGCAGTCTGTTTGTCTTTACATTGTTTCAATGGTGTACATTGATCTAAGTTGAATGTGTCTATCCTATCTTTAAAACAGAACTGAGAAGCAGCTAAGGTGGCATAGTGGATAGAGCACAGGCTGGAGTCAGGAGGACCTGAATTCAAATCTGGTCCCAGACAATTAATAATTGCCTAGCTATGTGACCTTGGACAAGTCACTTAACCCCATTGCCTTAAATAAATAAAATTAAAAAAGCTGAATAGGTTTTCTAGAACCTTAGGAAAAAAAGGAACCTGAGTAGAACATAAAACTAAAAATAATGGATGGGTCTCTCCTTCTTCCTCTCTCTCTCTTTCCCTTACTTCCTTTCTCTCCCTTTCTCCTTTTTTGGGGGCTTCCCTCTCTTTCTCCCTTCCATCTCTCTGTCTCTCTTCCCTCTTCCCTTCCCTGTCTCTTTTTCTTCTCACCTTCCTTTTCTTTCTTCCCCTTCCATCCTTTTCTTACCCCTCTGTCTTTCTCCCCCTTCAAGTCAGGGTGAACCCTCCACTCTTTCCCCTAGATTCATATCTGGTAGCTCCAAGACAGCCCCCCCAGGACATGGATAATCAATTTCCATCTTTTTTCATTAATACTAGGTGTCATCATACTCATCAAAATGTGTGTTCTCAGCTCCTGCTGTATGTATAGTTTTGTAATGGTCTCTGGATTTTGCCTTATATTTTCTGTGCTTGATTTCTTTTGAATCTATCTCTAGAACAGAATTCTGTGTTGATTTAGTGTAGTCAGGTTCACTGGGAAAGATAACTAGCTTAAAAGAATATCCTAACAGATTTCAGGTGAAGCAGTACACCTAGTAGAAATAGTAGGGGTAGAGTTTAATTAAATATCTCTATTCATTTAGTTACTCTGACAGATTCTTGATGGAAATATATGAGAAATGTCTGTAAGACTATGATCTATCCCATGGCATTAGAAAATTGAATAATCTCATTAACATTTTGCAAGATATGAACACTTACACACACACACACACACACACACACACACACATACATGCACATCATGTGCACACACACAGAGGGGTGTAGAATCCCCTGCCTCAGTCACCGAATTGTCTGCTAGTCTTCCCTACCTTAATAGATATAGTTTAGAACAGCCACCTGCTTATCCACTGATTTCTGACCCCACATTTATTCTTTCCATCTTTGTTAGGCTGAATAGAAATGAAGATATTAAAAGTCATCAACATTTGGTTCCTGCTAATGTTCTTTCACAGATCCCTGTGAAGAGGAACAGACGGAATAAGTTCCTTACAGATCAGAGTCAACTGAAGGAATGAAATAGTCTTCTAATTTTTCCTTTTTTAAGACAAAATTATAGGCTTGTTCCCATGAGAGGCCATCAAAACACACTCTGTTTGAGAGAATACTCATGGTCTTGAGTTTGGAGCAGAATTTTCTTGGCCTTCACCTTGGGAATTGGTCTTTCATGATAAAGGGGATGATTTCAGAAAAATGTAGGGAAATTTGTATAACTTGATGGAAAGCAAAGTGAGCAAAAACAACTTGACAGTAACTCTTGTCAACACAATAATTCATCACAATTCCAAATGATTAACGATGAAACAGTATCTCCAGAAAGAGAACTGATGGCCTCAGAGTACAGACTGAAACATGTTTTTTTCCTCTTTCTATTGCTTTTTTGGGGTAGGGGGCATGGTTAATGCAGAAATTTAGTTTGCATGACCAGTCATATGTGCTATGGACTTTGTCCCACCTTCTCTGAATTAGAGAAAGCAGAGAATTTGGAACTTAAAATTATTTTAAAAAATATCTCAAAAAAAGATCCTTTCTCAGAGATTGACTTATTTTATCATGGGAAGGTTTTGATGATATGAAAATGAAAAGAAGGGAGAGGGGGAAGTAGCTATCAGCTTCTACATTTAATTTAAAATCTTGCTGCAAATTCATGAATTCTCTAACTGTCAAATGAGCAAAAGTAATGAGAAAAAAGCCTTTCTATTAAGGGAGTGCTCATTTTCAAGCAGCAGCATAACTCTTACAAAAAACACAAGTTAGAGCCCACTGTGGTCTAGGTGACCCTCTGACAAATTTAGTATATGTTACCTAGATTCTTGAAAGATGACAGAATCACTGAGCAGAAGGCAAAGATGGGGTGGCTAGGTGGCACAGTGGATAGAGCATCAGCCCTGGAGTCAGGATTACCTGAGTTCAAATCCGGCCTCAGACATTTAAGAATTACCTAATTGTGTGGTCTTGGGCAAGCCACTTAACCCCGTTGCCTTGCAAAAAAACAAAAAAAAAAAAGAAAGCAGGTGAAGATATCATGCATTGCATGGAGGAAATAATTCTCTGTTATTCTGACAATGTACTAGATTAACCATTATCATTTAACACAATGCTAAGAAGTCTAGCTCACCACCAGATACTAGAGGTAGAATCATAGGTAACAACTTTTTCATCCAAACCAAGTAACCCAAAATTTACCTGAACCTAACATGCCCTCAAATAAACCTTTATAAAACAAATTCAATTGGGAAAGAGAGAATGACCTTGTCACTGAAGACTGAGGGACTCTTCAAGGAGGCATCCTCTTCAAGGATTACAGTGATGTAAATGCTACAATCATAGGGGGACCAGAAAGAAGTTCACCTGGGATATAAAGAGAGAGGAAGAAAGAAGTGAACATCTGGTATTTCTATTTTAACAAATAATTCATTTTCTATAGGCACTAATCTTGTCGTGTTTCTGAAGACGGTCACTGAGTTTAAAGATTCAGTCATCTCGTATCATTCGCAAATGGTGTTAACTATGCTCAGGCTATGGATTATTATCACTTCAGCCACAGGTATCTCAATAGGTCAGTCAATAAACACTCATTAGGTGCCTCCTATATGTATATGTTAATTTCTTTTCTCAGATCCCACAACTCCTAGAAAAGTACAAGACCATATCAACCAAAAGTTCTCCCAAGGACTCCAAACACTTTTGTCACATTGCCTTATTGCACCAAGCACCCATCTTAACCTATCCTTCAAGCTTTCCTATTAAATTACTATCTGCAAATATGAGGGCCATCTTTCCTTTGTCTATAAATGTTACATTTCCCTTGAATACCAGGATTGTAAAAAGTTACCATATTTTCCCATATAAAAGGTGCACCCTTTTTTGAAAATTTGTGGTCTAAAAATTGGGATCATCTTATACAGTGGTTGTAGATTTTTTTTAATTACATTTCCCACTTTTTCATGTTTGTTATCTTCGCCCTCATTGTTCTGCATTTGTTACCAGTATATTATGTTACATTTTGCTATGTTCTGTGCAGAAATGACTCAAAAGATTTTCCTACAGTGCTGAATTCAAGTTCAAAGTGATCCAGTTTGCAAAAGTAAATGGAAATGGTGCTGCTGAACATCAGTTTGGTCCTCCTCTAACTGAGAAAACAATCCAAGACTGGCTACAGGCAAAAGAAACCCTACTGAAAATGAAGGCCACGAGAGGCAGGTCAGAAAAATGGCCTGAGTTAGAAAGGGAAAGAGATGGATGAAGAGCAAAGCACAAGAGGAATTCCTGTGTCCACAAAGATGGCTCAGCAGGAGGCCAGAAGAATTGCTGATGAAAGGGGCGGCTAGGTGGTGTAGTGGAGAAAGCACGGGTCTTGGAGTCAGGAGTACCTGGATTCAAATCCAGTCTCAGACACTTAATAATTACCTAGCTGTGTGGCCTTGGGCAAGCCACTTAATCCTCTTTTGCCTTGCAAAATAAACCTTAAAAAAAAAAAAAAAGAATTGCTGATGAAAAGTCACCGATTTCAAAGGAGGCCACAATTGCCTGATTCAGGTTCATGAAAAGGAATGGACTAAGCATACGTCCATATAGTAGGCTTGCCCAAAGATGCATAAAAGCTATGAGCAAAAGTTCCTTGAATGTCATAATGAATAAAACTTGAGTTCAATAACTTTATGTATATTTTTTCATATTTCTGGCCCCAAAATTAAGGTGCATCTTATACATGGGAACATCTTCTACATGGGGAAATACAGTATTTCCAACAAACTACCATGGCAGCATGCGAATTTTTAGTATTCTTTAGCACAATCATCTGTAATGATGATCTTTTAACTGACAGGACATGAGATATTAACACACACTAAAAATGGAATACCTCTAAAGTGAGATTTTATAAACCTGACATCCAGATTTTATCATTTCAAATGTATAGGACTACTGTAATTTGAGGTACTGCATTCCAGAATTTCTCCATGTAACTTACTCTTGTTTTTTCTCTTTTTACAAATCTATTTCTTTTCCCATCAAAAACATATAACTTTACTAAATTTTATTTCTTGGTTTTCAAAGGAAAATTTATTGGGAAAAAACAACAGCATGACAAATGGACAGGAAGTAATCAAATCATCTAGCAAGTATTTCTCTTATTAGGAACTTTTTTGTTTATTACGTTTAGTATATTCAGAATTTAATATTTTGATCACTTTTATCACTGTCATTCAATTTCATTGCCTTTCCCATTGTCCTGACAACTTTATTTTTCAAAGAAAAATTTAACCTTTAGTTACAAACTATAGCAGTTGCCTTTATGACTATTCTTTAAATGTAGAACTCTGAAAAAACATCCTTTTATACTTATTTTTGCTATTTGTCAGTTGCTATTTTTCTGAAATTTCATAAAAATTCACTTCTTGTCATTTGATGTCCACTTGAATATTCCTCAAGGCTCAAATGCATTCCACAATTTTGAAATCAATTTTTTTTGTTTTAAAACTATGACTCAGTTCTCTGTATATTTTAGAAATGAGTCCTTTGTCAGAATCATTAGTTGCAAAGATTGTTTCCCAATTTACTACATTTCTTTTGATCTTGGTTACATTTGTTTTATCTGTGCAAAAGCTTTTTAATTTAATGTAATCAAAATCATTTAATTGGTTTTTGGTGATGTTCTTCAACTCTTCCTTCGTCATAAACTGCTTCCCTTTCCATAGATCTGACAGGTAGTCTAGTCCTTGATCTTCTAATTTGCTTATAGTATTGTTTTTTATGTCTAAGTCCTGTAACCATTTGGATCTTATCTTGGTAAAGGGTGTGAGGTGTTGGTCTAATCTTAAGTTTCTTCCATACTAACTTCCAATTATCCCAGCAGTTTTTATCAAAGAGAGAGTTTTCATCCCAATAGCCGGACTCTTTGGGTTTATCAAACAGCAGCTTACTATAATTATCTCCTGCTTTTACACCTAGTCTATTCCACTGGTCCACCACTCTTATTTCTTAGCCAATACCAAACAGTTTTGATGACTGATGCTTTATAATATAATGTTAGATCAGGTAGGACTAAGCCACCTTCTTTTGCACTTTTTTCATTAAGCTCCTGACAATTCTTGACTTTTTATTTCCCCATATGAATTTTTTCTAACTCATTAAAGTCATTTTTTTGGAATTTTGATTGGTAAGGTACTAAACAGATAGTTTAGTTCTTGTAGAATTGTCATTTTTATTATATTAGTTCTACCTATCCATGAGCAGTTGATATTTGCCCAGTTATTTAAATCTGATTTAATTTGTGTGAGAAGTGTTTTATAATTGTTTTCAAAAAGATTCTGCAGGGCGGCTAGGTGGCGTAGTGGATAAAGCACCGGCCTCGGAGTCAGGAGTGCCTGGGTTCAAATTCAGTCCTAGACACTTAATAATTACCTAGCTGTTGTGGCCTTGGGCAAGCCACTTAACCCCGTTTGCTTTGCAAAAACCTAAAAAAACAAACAAAAAAAAAAAAGATTCTGAGTCTGTCTTGGCAAATAGGCTCCAAGGTATTTTATATTGTCTGAGGTTACTCTGAATGGGATTTCTCTTTCTAGCTCTTCCTGTTGTATCTTGCTAGACATGTATAGAAAAGTTGAGGATTTCTGAGAGTTCATTTTATAACCTGCAACTTTGCTAAAATTGCTAATTGTTTCCAGTAGTTTTTTGGATGATTTCTTGGGGTTCTCTAGGTAGACCATCATGTCATCTGCAAAGACTGAGAGTTTTGTCTCTTCCTTCCCAATTCTAATTCCTTCAATTTCTTTTTCTTCTCTAATTGCTGAAGTTAACATTTCTAATACAATATTGAATAGTAGTGGTGATAATGGGCACCCTTGTTTCACCCCTGATCTTATTGGGAATGCCTCTAGCTTCTCCCCATTGAATATAATGCTTGTTGATGGCTTCAGATAGATACTGTTAATTATTCTAAGGAACAGTCTATTTATTCCTACACTCTCTAGTGCTTTTAGTAGGAATGGATGCTGTATTTTGTCCAAAGCTTTTTCAGCATCTATTTATATGATCACATAATTTCTGATAGGTTTGTTGTTGATATAATTGAGTATAATAACAGTTTTCCTAATATTGAACCAACCCTGCATTCCTGGAATAAATCCTACTTGATCATAATGTATTATCCTAGTGATAACTTGTAAACATTTTGCTAATATTTTATTTAAGATTTTTGCATCTATATTCATCAGGGAGATAAGTCTATAATTTTCTCTTCCTGGTTTAGGTAACGGCACCATATTGGTTTCATAGAAAGAGTTAGGCAGAGTTCCATCTTTCTCTATTTTTTTCAAAGAGTTTATATAGAATTGGAACCAATTTTTCCTTAAATGTTTGGTAGAATTCGCTTGTGAATCTATCAGGCCCTCAAGATTTTTTTCTTAGGGAGTTCAATGATGGCTTGTTGAATTTCTTTTTCTGAGATAGAGTTGTTTAGGTATTTAATCTCCTCTTCATTTAAACTGGGCAACTTATATTTTTGTATATGTTCATCCATTCATTTCACTTAGATTATCAAATTTATTGGCATAGAGTTGGGCAAAATAATTTCAAATTATTACTTTAATTTCCTCCTCATTGGTGGTGAGTTCATGTTTTTTAATTTATGATACTAGCAATTTAGTTTTCTTCTTTCTTTTTTTTAATCAAATTGACCAGAGATTTATCAAATTTATTGTTTTTTTCATAATACCGACTTTTGGTTTTATTTATTAATTCAATAGATTTTTTGTTTTTGATTTTATTAATTTCTCCTTTAATTTTTAGAATTTCTAATTTGGTATTTAATTGGGGATTTTTGATTTGTTCTTTCTCTAATTTTTTTTTTTAGTTGAATGTTTAGTTCATTGATTTCCTCTTTCTCCAATTTATTCATGTAAGCATTTAAAGCTATAATATATCCCCTGAGAGATGCTTTCAATGAATCCCATAGGTTTTGGTATGTTGTTTCATTATTATCATTATCTATAATTTGTTTTTTGGTTCACTCATTTTTTAAAATGAGGTTATTCAGTTTCCGATTTGTTCTGGGTCTATATCTCCTTGGCCCAATATACAATTTTGAAATCATAGAACCAAAGAATTAGAAGGAATCTCTGATGTCTTCCGATAACAAATTGGCTAAAGTAGATTTTAATTATCTTAAGTTTATTTGACAATTTTTCGTTAAGATGCCTAATTGTGGTGTAGAGATTACCCTGTATTCCTGAAGGCTAATGTCAAAAGAACAGAAGCCGTCTCAGTTTCGCAAAGCTGGAAAGACTTCTAGTGCAGTTCCATTAATAGTCTATGTGCCTTGATGATAAACTCATTGAACATGGTGACCCATAAAACAGATAAAAAGTCAGAATAATTCATTGTACTTTATAGATCTCTTCTGTTTCCCAGTGGTGGTGCAGAGTGGCAGATGAAGACAGCAGGAAGCTTATTAAGAAGGAGATAGATGTTAAGATTTTAGTTTAACTCTTTATCATTTTAATGTGAAATCTTTGTCTTCTAAGGTCATACTCACTGGAGGAGCTTTGCCACATTCATAATGATTTCTTGATATAAATGAAACCAGATGACATAAAGACATAATAGTTAAACGAAAGCATGGGTTACAAGTTCTCCTTGGAGAAAAGATTAAATGATTTTATAGTATCAAAGGGTTGAGAGTTAGTCAAGACTTTTTTTCTTAGGATCATAGATCTATAGCTAGAAGGAATCTCAAAGACCATGTAGTTTGTGCCACAAGTACGATCTTAGTGAGAACCATGGCTTAACAATTTTCAGTGGATGTAGAATGAATTTTGTTAGGGTTATAATATATAATTGAATGAACATTGTAGTAATTCATCAATACATATATTCTAGACACAGGCATTAAACATGAATGATAAGCTGGATTCTGAATTGAGGAGTAGAAGAGAGGGCTGAATTACATTTGGAAAATTGCATATATCCCTTTCAATAAAGACTAATCTTTCAATATCTATATTCTTCTTTTGAAAATACATGCCAGGTCACCATGGAATGTTCAACCATTGGATGAATGAATGGATGAATGGATGGATGGATGGATGGATGGATGGATGGATGGATGGATGAATGGTAGGCATAAGCAGATTGAAGCATGTCACCAGTGATTATATTTTTATGCTAGAAGAAGCATAAAAGATATCAAATGTGTGTATGATCAGAAAATAAAGTAGGTGATAATTTAGCAAGAAAAGGAAAACTAGATGGATAGATTATATGCTTATAACTGCAAAGTATTGAAATAATTAGAATAAATTTTATAACTTATTACCCCCCCCCCCGAGGAACAATTTATGGAACAAATGGTTTGCAAAGGATGACAAGATATGGATGGATGGGTTGTACTCTTTATCTATGGCTGTAATTTGCAATGGATGAAATTAGTAAGTGTGAATTGCATCCCTGGTATTCATTATAAAAAAACTAGAATGTCATTTGGTTTTATTTACCATCTATTTTTCATCCTTGTATACAGATGATATACTACCAAGGAGATTAGAATTTTTTAATTTTTTTATTTATTTAAGACAATGGGATTAAGTGTCTTGCCCAAGGTTACATAGCTAGGCAATTATTAAATGGTCACATTTGAACTCAGGTCCTCCTTACTCCAGGGCCTTAAACACTGTGCCACCTCTGCCCCAGGATTTTTTTCAAAAAAGCATTTTTCAAACATTATTTATTTCAGACTTCTAGGATCATAAGGTTTATTTCTGTGAACTAGTTTGGAGGAGAAGTATTATACAAAGGGTATGGGACTCTAGGTGTTCTTGTTGTTCCTTAGTCATTTCACTCATGTTTAACTCTTTGTGATACCATTTGGGATTGTCTTAGCAGAGATACTAGAGTGGCTTGCCATTTCCTTCTGCACTTTATATGACAGATGAGGAAACTAAGTCAAATTAGGGTTTAGTGACTTGCTAAAGGAACACAGCTAGGAAGTGTGTATGAAACCATATTTGAATTTAGATCCTGGCCCTGTGCTTTATCTATGGTGCCACTTGGCTGCCCTAAAACATACTATTAATTTGTGAGTTATTATGATGAAGTCAGTTTCTACTTGATGAGTAATATGTGTGGCATTTTGATATTTCTTTCATTTTTTTCAGGGCATAAGGGTATGGTTTATTGTTCTGAAGGAGTAATTTGCTGAATAGTCTACAGGATTAAAGATGTCACTTCCTTGATGAATTGAAGGTGACTCTAATTGCTTCAGCTGTCTACAGAAGCCCTGGGAACATCAACAAGATAGAGGGGGGACTTTCACAGAAACCAGATGTGGCTCAGTTATTCTATCAGATCTGTCCTGGGCTGGTTTGGTAGATCTGGATAACAGAAGTACAGAAGGACCAGACACTAGAAATGCAAAACCTGAGCTTCAAGTACTTTAAAATTTATAAATCTAGGATTTCATTGCAAATATTGCCTCACCAATCCTCCCTTTGCCTTAGGACATGACTCTAATGGTTTGATGAAATATATCTACTACTTCCAGCACCTCTACCACCACCCTCACCATTACTTCTAGTACTAATAATAATGATATTTATGATGATGAAGACTACCTTTTATTTTATTTTTAAATTTATTTTTCTATTTATATGTAATGATAATTTTTTAATTTTTTAAAATTTTTATTCATTATAGGCAATGGGGTTAAGTCACTTGCCCAAGGTCACACAGCTTGGCAAATATTAAGTTTCTGGGACTGGATTTGATCTCAGATCCTACTGACTCCAGGGCAGTTTCTCTATCCACTGTGTCACCTAGCTGACCAATGTAGAGATAATTTTTGACATTCATTTTTGTAAAGTTTTCTCCCTCCCACCCTTTCCTCTCTCCACTCTGGGATAGCAAGTAACTTAATATAGATTAAAAATATATAGTCATATCATATATATTTCCATTTGGTCATGCTTTGAAAGAAGAATCAGAAGAAAAAGGGAAGGAATGTGATAAGGGAAAAGCAAAAATTTGAAAGATGAAGATAGTATGCTTTGATCTGTATTCATATTCATAGTTCTTTCTCTGGAGATTGATAGTATTTTCCACAGCAGAATAATCTTTGATCACTATATTGCTGATAAGAGCTAAATCCATTGTATTTGATCATCATAAAATGTTGCTGCTAATGTGTATAATGTTCTCCTGGTTCTGCTTACTTAACTTAATATCATTACATGTAAATTCAGGTTTTTCTGAAACCTGCCTGCTCATTGTTTTTTTTATAGAGCAATGGTATTCCATTATACTCATGTTGCAACTTATTCAGCCATTCCCTTTGTCACAACAGAAAACAGCTGGTTTGAATATTCTTGTATGGGTCTTTTATTTCCTTTTTTGATGAAATTTTGGGATACAGACCCAGGAGTGGTATTCTAGATCAAAGAATATGCCCAATTTTATAGCTCTTGGGGCAGAGTTCCAAATTGCTCTCCAGCATGGCTGGATCAGGTCACAATTTCACAAACAGTGTATTAGTGTCCCAGTTTTCCCTATATCTCCAACATTTATCCTTTCCCTTTTCTGTCATATTAGACAATATGATAGGTGTGAGATGGTACCTCAGAGTTGTTTTAATTCGCACTTTACTAATTAATAGTTCTTGTTGTTCAATCATTTTTCAGGTGTGTACAATTTTTCATGACCCCATATGAGGTATTCTTGGCTAAGATACTAGGGTAGTTCACTATTTCTTTCTCTAGTTCATTTTACAGGCAAACTAAGGTAAACAAGATTAAGTGACTTGTCCAGGATCATACAACTAATAAGAGTCTGAAGCTAGATTTGGGCTCAAGAAGATGAGTCTTCCTGACTCCAAGCCCAGCACCCTATCCGCTGTGCCACCTACTTTCTCATTACCTATCAAGTACAGTTTAATCTCCACCTGACATTCAAAACCCTCTCCAGCAGGACACAACCCCCTGCCCCAGCCTACTCCCTTCCATGCCCTCTATACTCTACCTAAACTGGACGATGACATCCTTCAATTACAAACTACAGTCTAATACTTCCATGCATTTGCTGAAACTATTCCATGTAACTGGAAAGCCTTGTCTCTTTCCCTTTATTAGATTAATTTCTGACCATCCTTTAAATTCCAATTCAGGTGTTTTCTTTTCCAAAAAGCCATCCCTGATTGCTAGGCTAGTGGGAGATCCTCGCTCAGAACTCAATAGCCCATTTTCTTGGGTTTTAGAGACCTGTGTTGTTACTCTTTTGGGGGGGGGTGATTTTTCAAGGCAATGGGGTTAAGTGGCTTGCCCAAGGCCACACGGCTAGGTAATTATTAAGTGTCTGAGGTCGGATTTGAACCCAGGTACTCCTGACTCCAAGGCCCGTGCTCTATTCAATGCGCCACCTAGCCGTACCCCCTGTGTTGTTACTCTTATAGTGAGTGACTAGTCTCCAAGTTCCAAGATGATCAGTTCCAGGCTTCAATTTACTTTCCCCTTTAAATGGGCTCAGGGTAAGGTGCCAGGAATATCTAGTATCTGGGTGTCCCCAGAGTCATTGCTCCTCCTTTCTCACTTTCTTCAATCTCTAACACTGCATTTTCTGACTCCACATTCAATTTCTTGCAGTCCCCACCAGACTACAATTCCCCTGGGGCCAGGATTCTGATTTATTTCATTTTTTAAAAATCTCCCCACCCCACCCCAGTACCTTGGCAGTTTTATACAGACAATAGATATTAAATAGTAGTTTGTTTTACTTATTGTTAAGGTCCCTTTTAATTTCCTTCTTTCTGAGACTAGCAAATGCTAGTTATTATTCTGCATTTTCATTTATTTAATTTTGAAACAATACCTATCCTTAAAGTTACCATTCAAAATAATTCAAGCCTCCTTCTACTCTTCCTTTCTGAGTTCCTTCTCCCTTGTTTGTCTATCCAACTTTCTCTCCCTTTTCCCCACTTTCTCTTCTTTTTCTCTCCCCACCCTCCCTTCCTTCTTTCACATTCCTCTTTCCCGCATTCTCTCCACCTTCTCTCTCTCCCCTTTTTTCTCCTTTCTCTCTTCCCCTCCCTCTCTCTCCCTGTCTCTCTGTCTCTCGAACCTCCAGAACTTACTGAATTCCCTCATACTAGGCAGTCACCCACTCAAAAATAGTTTTCTTCCTCCACCCACTGACTCATGAACTCCAAAACATTCAGCAACAATTTCTCATCTCCTTTCAAAAGCTAGCCCCCAAGCCCCAAAATGACCAGTTCTAATCTTGATCTTACTTCCCGCTCAGGGAAAGATGCCAGGAACATCTGGCATCAGTGTACCCCCACAGCCTCAGGCTCCCAGTTGCTCCTCCTTTCCCATTTTCAATCTCTGACACTGAGTTTTCTGACTCTAAGTCCAATTTCTTTTTTTTTTTTTTATCATTCTTCCTTTTCTTTGAGAGTGGGCATCATGGTGCTTCTGGTCCAGCATAGTAATTTCTATGAACTGCCTTCATTTGTTTAGGGTAGTTTTTATTTTATATTTTTATAAAGCCTTAAAATTGTATGTTTTGTCTTAACAAGCCCCAGGGGGCACATACATGAAAACACAATTATGTGAAGTTCTAAAAACAAATCACCAGCATAAAATAGCTATATTGTATTCTCAAAGCTTACCTCTCACTTCCTCCAAAACACCCCCTCACATATAGTAACATATGCAAGTACTGCCCATTCACATGAGGGCAATTAATAATTTCTTCTGCCTGACCACTGCTAAGGCCCCTTCCCAATGAAAGTGTCTACAATCATAAGTTTCAAACATGGGTTAAATCATTCACCTGTATTGTCTGTCTTTTTTGTTGAAATATTAAATACACCTAAGGCCTTGGTATATTTAGAATCCTTCATATTTTAAGTGAATCCTAGTTATGGAACCAAACCCTACAACCCTCTCCTAACTCTGCTTCACCAAACTTCAAGAACATTTCAAAATATCTGAGTTTGGTTTGAGGTTAAGGGTCCTGAGTAGGGTGGGCCCAGAGATCCAGGGAAGTTCTCAGGGAGTCTGCTCCAGTCTAGTCTAGAAAATTCTCTAGGTCATTTTGCTGGAAATTCTTAGGTCCTCATGGATCTGCTTTCCCAATTCTATGATTTGAAGATAAAAGAGCTCAATCCTGAACCAGAGACATAAACCAATCTTGACCGCCATTGCTCATCTCTGAAAGTGGAGGATCAGCCCTAATCAGCTTGATGTTGACGTGCTCCAGAAAACTCCACACTTCCTCTAGACCATAGGATTAGAGCTCTATCAGTCATATTGCCTACACTGTCTAGGTAGTGTCTACCATCTAGGACACCCAGGTGGGTACTACCTAGGGAACTTAGGCAGTAAGTAGATAGAGAACTAAACTGGAATTCAGGAAAACTCTAAGCCTCAAATTCTTCATCTTTGAAATGGGGATACCAGCACCTACCTCATGGCATTGTTAGATAGATCAAATGAGATAATATATCTAAAGTGTTTTAAAAACATTAGTTATAATTATTATTAACAAAAAAGCATTTATTGAGCATTGATTATGTACCAAGTAATATGCTAATGTAACAGTAATTACTCTGGACCCAATTACCTAAAAATCAGATGTTACATTTCACTTCTTTCCAGAGTTCCTTGGAATTGGGGGGGGGTATCTCATTTCTGCAATTTTCTCCCAATTTGGGTCAAGGGGGAGTTCAAGCACCCTTGTTCCATTTGACCACTTAATAGTCAAATTATATTTTAAATGAATATTTAAGCAGAAAGAACAAACATATAAATGTTTTTCTTGACCATCTGGGGGATAATAACCCCCTCCCTACATTTCTTGGAGGGGAGGAAGAATAGATTCATAGTTTAATTCAGTACTTAATTAACATTAGTCCCACCGAATTCCAAGTTCAAAATTCCCCTAGACTTGCATCCCAGAATCCTGACTTCTCAGGGCTTCCCTACTAGACTAGTCGCATTATCTGGTTTAGAGAACTGGGATCTAAGGTTCCCATGATGTTAGCTCCCTGCTATGGAGGAATAAGATCTTTACTCTTGGACATCCTTGGAAAGAAAGTAACTATGTCTCCATTACCTTTTTTAGACACAGAAAGATCTGGCTATGCTACCAATGGAAAGAGGCTGTTCCAAAATACATTGTAGGTCAAAAGGAAATGTATTTTCTCAGAAGGAAGTCCCTAGCATCTCCTTCATTGTAGGTGGTCAGGGTCAAAGCCTTGTTACACTAAGCACCTGAGATAGAAATAAAAAAGCAAAATCACTATCTTGAAGGAATTTATTGTCTAACAGTGAGAGGCAAAACACTGAAAATTGGGGACCAAGGAGGAGAGTTGAAAAGTTCCATTAATAGTGCATAGAACCACAGGTGAGTTTACTGACCTACTCAATTCTTCTAAAATCATAAGTTTCAAAGGGATCAAAGAGATGCTTTTTGTCCACTATGGCCCTAATAAGAATTGTGAAAAAAATCATTCACAAAAGCAGATTTCTAATCTTTCCTTTGAAAATTCTTTTCAAATTGCATGAATTTTTTTGCTGCTTGTCTAAGCATCTTTAAGATTCTTTCACACTGATAGAGGGATTGAGTCTAGAATAGAGGTCTAGAATAACATGCAACTGGAAGATAGTACGTGTCTGTGAACTTGAGTGGGGAAAAGAAGCTTGTTTTCACTAACTTTTGGTTTCCTTTGAAATTCTATGTATATTATTTCAAAATTTATGAATAATATTACAAGAATGGGTCTGTTGTCTTCACTGGACTGTCAAAGACATGACACTAATCTAGAACCACAAATTCTAAAAGGATACAAGGATACACTCTCCTACCTCTAATATAACTAGTAAACCATCCCAAGAAGGTATTTGTCTAATCTTTTCTTTAAATATTCTTTGAGTAAATGGCATAAATTTATTTTTAATACAGCCCAATTAACATTATTCCTTCCAAGTTAAAGTATGATTTGGCCATTTTGTCCAATGTATAGATGCTGGAGAAGTCACCACTATCATCCTTAGTGAGAAAATTAAATATTACTTAACAGGGATCTCAAATTTAACCACAGGACTAATTGGAATGTTAACCAGAATTATAAAAGAAGTTCCAGAATCTCTTCAAAGAATTTTGTTAGAGTTTGGACTTCTACTTTGTTTGGTTTGCTTCCAACTTTTATTAGAGAAAGGAAAAAATAAATAAGACCCTTACATCAAAGACTCATTTCCTTTGAAATGAGATCATTCAATGAAACTATACAATTTTACTCACGCAAATTTACAATGAGAAAATTGATATCCTAAGCGTTTAGGTAACTTGCCTGAGGTCTCACAGTTGCTTGTAGGGGCAAGATTAGAATTCAGGAGGCCCCATTCCTGAGCTAACTTAATGCTTGTTAGTTTACCTGGTAGAAATGAAGAGATTTTTTAAAATGAAATATTTCAGCATGACTCAAAGCATCTATTTTTACTTTTGTATGAATAGGTCTGACACCCACTGATAGGAATGTTCATGGTTATATTAGGAGCTATGCACAGAAGTAAAAAAAAAAAGACCACACCCCTCAGTCTATTGAATTCAGAGAGTTATTTCTGCAAAGTGATAGACTGACATCTTCCATCAAGATTACAATTGACTGTTTAATAAGAATGTTTCCTCTATCTAGATCCTTCAATCTAAAGACTGCAAATACTTGACAAAAAAAAAAGTTGCTTTTAAAAATATCACTGAGGTATCTAATAGTTTTAAAATGGAAAGAGTACTGTATTCTAGACAGCATGGATTTGAACATCTGCTGAGTCAATTACTATCTAAATGATTTGAGAACTATTAGTTTAACCTCTTTGAAGCATATTAGTTAACTTCTTTGAGCCTGTTTCCTAGTAAGTAAAATGGTGATATTAATACTATACTATTAAAGGTTATTATAAGAAAAGCATTGTAAACCATTTAAATGTGATAACAATATGAGCTATATTATTTCATAAACAGAATTTTAAAAACTCAGTAGTTTCAAAGTTGTTTGGGGTTAAATTTTAAATTTATAAGGGGTGTTTTTGGGGTGGGGTGAATGTGTTTGGCTATGTGGGGGGGGTTGTTTTTCGCAACACAGCAGCATTTCCTAGTATAAGACATATGTTTGATTTTTCAATTATACTTGCATGTGTATCTCATTTAGCATAAAATAGTTGATGAACATAATTTTATGTTAATTTCTTTAGAACCAAGTGTTTTATTTTTTTTTTTTAGTTTTTGCAAGGCAAATGGGGTTAAGTGGCTTGCCCAAGGCCACACAGCTAGGTAATTGTTAAATGTCTGAGGCCAGATTTGAACTCAGGTACTCCTGACTCCAGGGCCAGCGCTCTATCCAATGCACTGCCTAGCTACCCTAGAACCAAATATTTTTAGAGCATCTTTGCCCTCAATAAGATTTTCTTATCTTCTAGGTTTATTTCCACCTAAGAATGACACCCATTGATTCCAATGACAGAAAAGCATTCAGTAATAGAAATGTGGACCCAGAAAATCCCATATAGTCTATTCTAGTGCATCCCTCTTATTTTATAAATAGTGGTGGTAATCATCTTCTGGAATTTTCTTTTGTATTGTTAAAGGGGTTGGGGGAAGGTCTGGTTCTGTAATTTCATTGGTTTAGGAAACTCCTCATGAGACAACTCCCTCCACCTAAACAAAGTAGTGACTACTCTGCAATTTAGTTTTAGAGACTTGCTGGGGTCACTGAGAAGTTTAAGTAACTTCCTAAGGATGATACAACCAATATGTTGTCAGAGGGAAAATTTGAACCCAGGTCTTCAGAGCCTGAGAACAACTTTTTATCTATTACCTAAGATGCACTGCCTCCATCGCTACAGTAATTTCATTACTTGACAACTTAATTTTGATGTTATTATTTGTCAGAATTAAATCTAGTTCTAATACAATCTGAGATTTTCAGAGTAAATTGCTAATTTTATCCCCTTATGAATTCTTTTTGGGTTTTTTTTTGCTCTAGAAACAATGGCAAGATAATTTCAAATGTTTTTATTCCATTGTCTTCCATATTTTCACTCCACAACCCTGTCTCCTTCCATGTCATCCAGCGTCTACTCTGACAAAGAGAGGGTGATTAACCAGACTTCTTCCTAAGACAACATGACTGTTATCTCATAAGTGAAAATGGAGGAAGGTGGAAAGGTGGGGTTTCTGGGGGAGGTGAGGCTAAAGAGATCTCTTGTTTCTCAGGAAAATAAGAGAAGAAAATGACAGAGAAAATTTGGAAGTGATAATTTTATATAAAAAAATAAATGCTAAATATTGTCTTTACATGGAACTGGAAAAAATATGATTTTAAAGGGAAAAAAGGAGAAAGAATGTGATGATACCTATACCAGCTTAGAGCAGAAAGCCTGGGTAGTCCTATATCCTTCTTTCTCATTTAGTACAAATAGATTATGAACCCTTTTGTTTGTTTCAGCTATTTGTGCCACCTCTCTGACTGTGGCTAAATCACATATGTTTGGCTTTCAGTTTTTTCACTTGAAATATGAGAGTAGTTTTAAATCAAAGGTTAAAGATACTTAACCATTTTGACTCTTTTTCAGAATAATATTTGTTGCCTGCATTCACAATTGAAGGAAATGCTAAATTTCTGTTAGGAGATGAATGAAAATAAGGGCAACTTAGGTGGTAGATCGGCCCTGGAGTAAAGAGGACCTGAGTTCAAATCAGATGTCTGACACTTGACCCTTACTAGTTGTGTGAACCTAACCCCTATTGCCTAGCAAAAAACGGGAGGGGGAACAAAATAAAGGTGTAATTTTTTTTCCTTATCCAAATTGCAAACTATCTGAAACTTATCCACAGTCTCCCTCTTCCCTGGAGTTCCACCCACTAGGTTAAGAAATGACCTTGAAGATCTTTTCTAACTCTCACAACTTTTGATTCTTTGGTTAGACATTGCTTTCTTCCATTCACATCAAATTAGTGGCATACAAATTCCAAAATCTAAAGTCTCCATTCACATTAATTAATTGTTTTCCTGGTGGGAACATTTCCTCAAACAGCACAAATTATGCCCCATGGATTTCATGGGTTCCTTATGGTACCAAATATATGATATTGTAACTAATGTTTTGGTGATATGCCTCTGAAAACTAAAATAACAGCAGAATATTGTCCATCCCATCCTGGAAGTCTTTCCTTAGCATAACCTGCTAAGAACTAAAGAACCAATGGCCATTTTCTCCAGAAGGAGGGTATGGAATAGCCACAATGAATGTGGTCATCTTAATAGTTCTTCTGGATTCTATCTAAAGTGACTTCAATTTTTTGTCTGAATTTTTGATTGATAGTTATAACTCTCTGCTTGCCTATTAAAAATTTTTTTTCCTAATCACAATCATGCCAGGAATACCTTGATCATTAACTGGTCCTTTAGATGTTTATTTTCTTCAATTATTTGCAAAAATGTACTTGAGGATCACAATCTGTGAGAAGTTATGATATATCACTGGATCTAATTCTTTCTTCATAGACTAAGAAAGTGCCATCTGTGAGAACTCCAGGGTGAAAGGGGGCATGAAGCAGAGAAGATCCTTTCTCAAAACACCTCACCCCAAGAGGATGCTCCAGATTCATCATCTCTCATAAAGGTATATAAAGATTCCTGACTTTGATCAAGTGCTATTAAATCTCTCAATGGAAATATACTGGTCTGTATGAGTAGAGGGGACACTCAAACTAATGAAAACATGAATAGTTGTAGTATTGAAGTAAATATAGTTGTAACATTTGTCTTGGTCTTTAAAATCATGATTTCATTTTATAAATATTCCTTTTACCTCTATCTTTTGTGTGATTTTTCTTTAATATGGGCATGACCAGCAACCATCAACTCTTTTCTTGATCTAGGTTGGGGCTTATCCACTCAACCCAACTATATTCACTCTTGGCAGATTGAGATGGTTCCCCAAGAGGCAACCCTGATGCTCCAGCTCATTCGTAGGCTTCTAGGTATAACTGAGAGCTATAGATTTACTAATCAGCGATTTGATTCCTAAGCTTCCACTAGTGTGCTTCTTATCTAAACGAATCAGCCAAGATGATTATCATTATTTATTAATCAAATAATCATTAAGTGCTGAGTATGTACCAGGACACATGCATACATACTCATACACATACATGTTCATAAAAGACAATCAAGAAATTCAAAGTCTAATGAGTACAATGTGCAAACAACTATATATAAAAAATTATAAACAAGAAAAATTGGAGATAATAACAGAGAGAAGGCACAAGAATTAAGGAGGATCAGGAAAAGCATCATGTAGAAAGCCAGGGAAGGATCCAGGACATAAACTTGAGGAGGGAAAGAGTTCACTATCTCCTAACACTTCTCTATCTATAAATAATCACTTCCTAAAAACATCTACTTATTGATCTATAGGTCTTTCACTGATTCTTCTAATTTTTATAGATACCGCCAGGAATGTACTGTGAAAGTCCACCAATGATCTTTCATTCTCACTACATGACCTGCCTGCTTCCTCTTCAAGTCATACATGTCTTTGATATCTTACAAACTATCTCTTAATGCACAAATCATCATCGAGTCATATGCTGGAATCTCCTTACACCAATCATAAAGTCATATAGAGTTTACCTGTCTATATTTCTTGATTATCACATGCACCCCTAATATTTTCATTGTACTCAGAGATGTCCACTAGAAATCTCAAATAGCATTTCTGTGCTTTTGTGAATGCAGTTGAATTCAGCAATCATATTATTATTTATATGCCAGACATTGAATTAGGTGCTGAGACTATGGGTTGCCAATTCTGATTTTATATACACTATTATAATAATTAGTGTTTGGAATGACAGTGCTGATGTAAACTGCTTCCTAACTCCTCAAGGAAAGGTAAAGTTATATCTACTATGAATTTTTGTTTGGCATTTTCTATAGCCATCTCCTTTTACAAAATCACATGTTTTATTAAAAACTTAATACTAGGGGTGGCAAGGTGGCGTAGTGGATAAAGCACCAACCAGCCTTGGAGACAGAAATACCTGGGTTCAAATCCGGTTTTAGACACTTAATAATTACCTAGCTGTGTGGCCTTGGGCAAGCCATTTAACCCTATTTGCCTTGCAAAAACCTAAAAACCCCCCAAAACTTAACACTTAACATTAATACAAACAATGGACCTTGCTCAGTTACCATTTTCATTCAAATTAATTGATCTTAATGAATATTTTAACTGTCCAAAATAATTTAATATTGAACTTTTAGATTCTAATTTTTTAAATGAGTAATTCATTTATGTCACTTATAGTAACTAGAGTGAGATAGAGGAACCTAATAAATACAGAAAGACTAGGAGTTAGGTAATCAAACCCTGCCTTTGACATCTGTTGGCTGTGTGGCCATGGGAAGCTGTATAATCTGTCTGTACTTTGGCTCCTGAGACTCCAAGTGGCAAGTGAGCTTACCAGTCTCTGTCTATGGAAAGAGTTCCAAATCACAGATCTGAATGGATATATGGATATAGTGACATATCTTTCTAGCTCTATGTGTTCATGTGTCATCCATATATATGCATATAAAGAGACAAAAAAGAGAGTAGCTGTGGTTCAGATCTGTGAATTCATTAGTACTTCCCAGTATGGGATTCCTTTTATTAATTTAGAGTGCTACCTGTCTTGTGGATCATATAGTCATAAAAAGAGCTAACTGGTCAACCTCTTTCTTCGGCACACAACACTTGTTTGTTTGTTTATTTATAATTTGAAAAGGGACTAAATTTGTAATTTCTTTTATGTAGGGAAAATTTGCTTTCCCTTTACAGACTGACCAACTACACTGCAACAGCTCTGCAACTTTGGGCACTGAAAGTTTAAGTAATTTGCCTGAATGTGTCAGACATTCAATTTTAACTCCTGTTCCTGATTTTTGAGGCCTCCTACACTGTTGCCTCACAAGTCTCTTCTTTCCCTGTCTCCTTCTATGTCTGTCTTTGTCTCTGACACTTTCTAGCTAAATTTATGTATAGATACATTTATGTATATAGAAGAATTTGCAATAATTAATTTATGGGTGCTTTATGGATATTAGCTATTCCTCTAACTACTTAGTTGAATAATCTGGGAAGTATTTCCCCAAGTGATGTTGAAAAAATGCAAGCTATAGTCCTACAAGGTAATAATCTCACCAGTTATGTACATGATACTGTTTAATTAATCTGAAAGGCCAATTTCTAGAATGTTCCAACTTTGTCGGCCTTTCTGGATCAAAGGGAGCAGTGATCTCATGAAAAGAATGTTGTGGATAAGCTGATCAGTTACTACTTATCAGGTTTGCCCCAACAGTGAGGCCAGCCAGACATGTTCACATTACTTGAACATGATGTGCAAGCCTAGTTATACTTAGCCAGGAGTGATAAAGATAAAGCAATGACTTCATTTTCTGTGGGGAACCAGTCTCTGTTCTCTGGAAATAACCAGACATTTAAAAACCACATGTAAGAAAAATGTCATCCTCAGGAATGTTCTGTCCATGTACAGTAGTATTTATAGTACTTTGCAACTCTTAGATAAGGACTCTTTAATCACACATACAGCCAATTTGTTTGGTGTGGGGGGGAACATTTTATTGTTATTTTTCTCAGAGGGGGGAAGAGATCTTTTAAAAGTTAATCCCCTGGCATTATTTCTTATCATTTCAGTTCCGACTAATGATTAATGTTAAATGGTTTTGGTTTTTTCCTGGAAATAATTCCCAAACTTCAGGTTAATGTTTCCTTAAAGTTCTTACAGAGACCTGCATGTATACAGTTGTGTTTGTCTCCAGAGAACTTTGAACAGATAGAGTAACTGCCTGGACAAGTTTCAAAACCAATAGTTAACCAAAAATGGACTTTAGTGATCCTTCAGGAAAAAGCTCATTACTGAGATAATAACCCAGCCACAACACTCATTCTGTTCTGTCCCTAGGATAACCATCAGAAATAAGATTGTGAAAAGAGAAACATAAATCCTAGCATTGAACCTTCTAGTGCTTGGATCTATATCATGTGTCCAATGCTCTAATCCATCCCTATCAAACTCATTGTTCATCTTTCTTTGCTCTGGCCCCAAATCTTTAACTTCTAAGACAGGATGAGAATCTTAATGAATTTGAATTGACCCAATCAAATGTAGCATACAAAGTACTGTGTTGTCCTGGGAAAATTTTATTTCGGTTACAGTTATGGACAGTATACATGTATCTATATTTGTTGAATCACTGGGTGACATTGGGCATATCCCATGAGGTTTTGAGATGATAGCTACATTTAGGCAATCTTTTTCTTAGATTGGTGCTTATTAAAATACTTAGGTAACACTTGAAGGTCTACAAAGTGCTTTCCTCCTAGTTCTGTGAAGTAGGTGATGCAGATATTAGTAACCCTATATTACAAGAGAGGAACCCATAATTCAGAGAAAATAAGTGACTTACCCAGGATCCTATGGTTAGGATGTGCCAAAGTCCAAATCTATGGTCTCCAAGTCCAACATTCTTTCTACTGCTCTGCTATAGAAGAATTTCTCTCCTATAAGAAACAATTTGCAATTCTCAATGAACTTCCAGGAAAACCTGTTGCACAATAGGGTGGATACCATACCAAATGAAGGTCACTTTGGTGTGATACTATAAACCCTATTATTAATGAAGTGAGTGAATTATTCATTTTCAATAGCTTGGGCCTATATTCTCATTACAATAAAGTGACAGACAATCAATTCTGTTGTATAAAGCTTCTGAAGATACTTAGTAGTTAAATATCTTATGATATGAATGACACCAGAAAGTTTTGTTCCTCCCCTCCCAAAGAGATCTTTCCACTCAAGTGGCATAAATTTCACCAATTTAGATGCATTCCTTTGAGACCAATCCTTCTTTTAAAATATGCTACCCATGGAGTGAAGAGCAACTCACCGAGTTACTGCCATCTTAGTATGAATTAACTTTTCCTCTCAGGCAGGTAGCATAATCAGTTTTCTAAAATTAGTTAATGAAGAGAAAGAAGAGAATTGTATTTAAAAAAGGAGAGGTAGACAAGCTGCAGAAAGAGTTCATAAATTTAGAACTAGAAAGGTCCTCTATTTTATAATTATTTTTATTATTATTTTATAGATGCAGAAGACAATGAAAAAAACTCCACACTTTGCTATAGGGATATCCTTTTGGAACTCTTTATAAAATGCTAATAATACTAATTTTAATCATAAATGACAATGGCAGCAACCCACCATTTATACATTACCTTACTTTCCTTACAACTTTGCAAAATGGATAGTTCAAAATATTATTATTCATTTTACAGATGATGAAACTAAGGTTCAGAGCAGTAAATTCTTTCTGACTTTAAAATATTGAAAAGAGCACTGGACCATGATTTAGAAACAAACTTCAGTCTTGCCTCTGCTATTGCCTACATGACCTTAGGCAAGTTATTTTACTACTGAATGCTTCAGGATCCTTACCTGAAAAATCAGGACCTGGGTAAGGAACTTCCTAAGGGATCTCTTTGCTTTAAGATTCTAATATAGTGATGATTTAAATGCTACCATAGTGGCTTGAAAGATTGCCTAGTTCTGCTAACTCACTTCCATGACTACCAGAGAATGATTCAGATAAGAAAAGTATTTTGGTTCTTTGCAGGGGAGAGAAATAGAATAGTTTTATATACATTTCCTCCCATGTAGATCCCTCTTTCAAAAAAACAGAATGTCAAATTCTCATGAATAAATTAAGAGACCCCAGAGGTCTTCCATTTTAAATTATACTCAAACAAGAATCTCTTCTTCAACATCCACAGCAAATGACTATCCAGTCTCAGCTGAACATCTCTGGTGATGGTAGAGAAGACACAAATCTCCTCTTCATCACTACCAGGTAGTGCATTCCATGTTGTGACAGCTCATACTGTTAGGAAATTATCCTTACAATTAAGCCAAACCCCACCTCTTTTCCACCTCTAGCCACTATTCCTAATTCAGTCCTCTGTCACCAGTCAGAACAGATGGACAGGCCAGTTCTTTAAAACTCAAAGATAGCTTATTACGTCCTCTCTAAATCATCTCTTCTCCGGGCTAAAAACCTAGAGGTTTTTTTTAGCTTATCTAATTTGTCAATATCATGCCTAAAATGTAATAGTCAGAAACAGAACAAAATGTTCCCAGTATAGTCTGATTGGGTAGAGCGAATTAGGCTCCTATTTAGAATATTATACTTCTACTCATATAGCCTAAGCTTGTATTAAATCTGAAAAGTATTATAACAATATGGATTAGGGACAAAGACTAAACTTGTGATTTCATTAGAATTGAGAATTCCATCATGAAGAAAATCTCTCTCTCCTTTCCTCCCCTCTCTTCCCCCCACCCTCTCTCCTCTCTCCTCTCTTCTCTCCCCCCAAATATGGAAGCAATTGAGGTAAAGTGACTTGGCCAGGGACACACACCTAGTATATGTTTGAGGCCAAATTTGAGTCCAAATCCTCTGGTGCTCTTTTCACTGTACCACCTAGCTGCCCCCAACTCCTTTTAATTATGCCATGCTACTCCTCTAGAGAGCTATGAACTGATATAATTATTAATAGTATCTTATCTTATAGGGCACTTGAAGGGATTAAGAACTCCATGAGCTCACTTTTCAAAAAAAAGGGTCTTTTTTTAATACCACTGCCTTTTGCCAGAACTCAAGGATCATTGTGTCAGGGACATTTCAAAAGAAACTAACTATATTCATGATTAAAAAAAAAACAAAAGCAGTAGCAAAAATCATGGGAAATAAAGGAGTTCTTTAAATTAGCAAAAGTAGGAAAGCTGAGTCATGTGGGATATTAGAAAAGATTTAAACCTGAAGGACTAACGAACTAAATCTCAGCTGAGCAGAATAAATTAGTTTAAGAAGCCCAAAAGGAGAAAGTAGATGGCCTTAGAGTCTCTTCTATTATAAACCAAAGAACCACAGAATTTCTCAGGAGTTATGGCAGACAAAGGAGAAAGAATTAAAAATCTAAAAAAAATATCATGAAACATATCCAGTTCCTGTCAGGCAACACTTTAAGATGGTATTGACCCCTTGAAGCTTATTTCCCTCAGTGTATGGAGTTGATAAAAAAAATGGGAGGCAAATGGTGAGAAAGGTAAATAATAGCCACTTCCTTCAACAAAGAAAGGTAGAGTCTGAGGATTTTTTTTCCTCTTCATCATTGACTTCTTGACTACTTTCCCTTGGCTGGGGGGGGGGGGCAATTCCCTTTACTCCAATCTGAATAGGTTACACAACAGGGATCAAAAAGAACCCCATTTTAACACTGCAAAGATATGTTATTTTCCTCAATGTTTAGCATGTTTGCTCAGCTGCTTCCCAGAGGTGACAGTTTTATATGTGCTCAAGTTCTCCCATTTAGATGGTAGAATGGTAGAGAAGCAGAAATGATGCAAGTAGTTAAGAGGTAAATCTATGTTGTCACCCTGTAGAAGATCTGAGTGTGAGGTCTGCTTAAGATTATGTAGTGGGAACCCTTTCTTGAGGTGTCTTCATAACTCTTAGTGCTAAGTCTGAGCTAAGCTTTGAGAGACACCAAGTTTCCAACCATGCCTGGGGAGAAGCAGGAAAAAAAAGCATTTCTTTCCATATTTCCCTTCCTCTGAGTTGCTCCTTTGTTCTGAAGAAACTGAGGGTGAAATAAACTGGAAAATGACACTATATGATCAAGAGAATCAAAATCATTTTTTTAAATCAATAGGAGATTGATCCAAGAATAATCCAAAAGTAGAGTCCATGAAGGCTTAATCAGATGATATACAATTATTATTCCTAAACCTCATTTTTTTCCTCATCTCATTTTTCTCATAAAATGAGGGGTCTGAACTAAATGTGCTTTAGGGACTCAGCTCTAGATCTTGGGGATTATATTTCTATAGTTTGACCTACTTAATTATTTTGAATGCTGAATTGTGATTTCTGGAGAAAGTATGGTGGAAACAACTGTATTAGAAGATTATAAATAAGAGAAAAATGAATATGATCCAACTCATCCCACCCCCTTCCTCTCAGTCCTTGGTGAAACAGAGAAAGAGTCCTGGGTAAGGAGTCAGAAGGCCAGAGTTCTAAGCAAGGCTCTGTCACTAACCAGCTGCATGACTTGAGATGTCATTATTTTTGTTGTTCAGCCATTTTCAGTCATGTCCTACTCTTTGTGATCCCATTTGGGTTTCTCTTAAAGAGCTACTGGAGCAGTTTGCTATTTCTGCTCCAGTTCATTTTATCAGTGAGGAAACTGAGGCAAACAAGGTGAAGTAATTTGCCCAGGTTCGCATAGTTAGTACATGTCAGAGATGGGATTTGACCCAGGAAGATGAGTCTTCCTGATTCCAGGGTCAGCACCCTATCCACCACCAAGCTTTTGAACTTCTCTCCTTTTGCTCTACCTCTCTATTCCTTAAACATTATAGGATGTAGAGACCACAGGAACTATTATAGCACTTAGCACAAAGAAAGCATTTAATAAATGTTCATGGACTATTGACTGACATACTACTAGTTCACCTAGTTCAACACACTCATTTTAGAGGTGAGGAATCTCGGGTCCAGTGATAAATAACTCCCTTTCCATTTACAGAACAATGATCCTAGGATAACTAATCCAAGTCCCATCCATGGGTAGTAGAAAGTAACAGGGATAGAGTTCAAACCCAAGACCTCTTTCAATTCATAATCCTGTGAAGTCACATGGGTTGAAAGCATAAAGCCAGAATTCAAACCCAGGGTGCTTCCCAATACCCAAACTGACTTAATTTTTCTCATTTGTAAAATAAATAAGTTGCACGGCTTACTAGACTATCTCAAACAATGGTTCCTTCTATCTAGGGATATGCCAGTAAATATTTCATAACTGGTTCTCAAAAAACAACAGTACACAGAACACACTTTTAAGCTTTTAATCTGCATTATATCAATTTTCTCCATCACTTTTTTAATTCTAGATAGAATAATAAATCAAGCCTTGTTTGTTGTTGTTGTTGGGGGTTTTTGCAAATGGTTAACACTATGCTCACAATGAAAATGTTCACACTAAAAATTTAACAATTAACTCCTTGGAACTTTTCCAGTACATCTCTACTTTTATCTCTAAAGATCCTGTGATTCACAAAGTAGAGTTTTGAAATCAAAACTTTTAATTTTAAATATCAGTTCTTTACTTCCAATGCATTTAAATTAGCAGGGTAACTCTGGCATTCTCAAAGGCATGAAAAATGTTAGAGGGAACAGATGCAGATTCTACATACTAGAAAAACCTGAAGTGATAACTATAAAAATGATAATAATGCTCTGAATGGTAACTGTACAGGAGCTCAGAGGAAATTTCTAGTAGGTCTTTTCCATTATTCATATTATTACTATGAAGTTTAAAAATTTCAAAAGATATAGTTTCCAGGGAATTAGTCATGTTGTTAATAATGCTAGCATATTGCTAATAAAAATGAGTCAGTAACACTCTCAAGCAACAAAGACCCCACATAGAACCCATTCAATGCATATATGCCTCAAGTGTTTCTGAGGATGGCAATTAAGTGATTGATTAACAAGTTATAAGAGAAAATGAATATTATAATGAGAGGTGGACCCATTCTAATAAGGGGCTAGGGGATGTAACTTTGATCATATAATTTGCTTCCAAATCACCCATCCAACAAAAGGAAGAATCCACATTTTTCTCAGACCTAAACACAATGAGCAGGAATCTACCAATTCACCTAAACTTCTCTACCTTCTTTTATTAGATCCTAGCTTCCTGCCTAGATAAGTATTTCCCAAAATGGTTGATTTCTAAATAAGGAAGAAAAATCTTGGTCATAACTCAATAATTATTGAATACAAGAGAAATAATCCCTCTCATGACCACTTTCCATTTAAAAAATAGCAAGCTTTGACTTTCAAAGAACACAAAGAGATTTAGGGATATATATGTGGATGTGTCTGTGTACATATTTGCATATATATGTATATGTTTTTATAATTTTTAAAGTAATGCTACTGAATTTCAAAAAGAAATCAAAAATATTTTTATATTATATAGCTAATGATTAAATGAGCTGAAATGTTGAGAACAGAGTTTAGGTCAAGCCCCAATTTTCCTGACTTTTATTGGATGTTCTCTTTGCTAAATCAGCTCTTGTTTTTAGAATTGAATTGGCTGGAGAAAAGAGACAAGGGGTCTGAGGAAAAAATCTGGGGACAAGAAATTTCGTGATAGAAAAGACAAAGGAGAGGCAGGAAGAATGCAGTGTTAGCAATATCCAGGATTGCAGAAGATTGAGGAGAATGCCAAGAAAAGGTTTTAGTATTAGGACGTCATTGATGACCTTTAGATTTAAGATGCTAGTGGGAATAGAAAACAGAGTTCAAGAAACAAGAGATTGAGTGGTTGATGAGAGAGGCCACTTAGGACAGTGGAAAGAACGCTGCCTCAAGAGTCAGTGCAGCCATGTTTAAATCCTACATCTGACATTTGTTATTTGTGTAATCTTGGCTAAATCCCTAAGAGACAGAGAAGTATACTTAGAATCAACCAAGCTTGAATTTGAATCCTACCTCAGCCACTTACTAACCTTGTGATTCTGGGGAAGTCATCAAACCTCTCTCAAACCTCAATTTCTTAATTTGTAAAATAGGGGAAGTAGTCTATTTATAAAACAGGGCTGTTATGAAGATTAATTTGAGGTAATATATGAAAAGAACTTGGAAATCATCAAAGTGCTATATAAATACTACTTAACTATCTCCATCTTTTAGTTTGGACTTTTCCTCATCTGTTAGTTTGGACTAATTGACCTTTAAGGTCCCTTCCAAGACTAGCTCTAAGTTCCAATGAATTCAGCAAAGGCAAATTTAAGAGAAGTTTGGCTATGAATTCCAATCAGTCCAATTAAAAAGTGAAAAAAAAAAAAAACTTGTGTGACCTGGACAGACTCAGGAACTGCTGTTAGATCTCAGAAGAGGATGAAACACTTCTGTGTCCTTTTGAATTTTTCAAAGTATTTTCACATGTGGGATCTCATTTATAGCATCCCATATGGCAAGTTATTCAGACAAAATGTAGTAATAATGAAATCATTTTACAAATGAGAAAACCAATCACAAGATGGTTAAGTTACTTGTACAAGATCATGCACAAGTTCATGTATTGATTACCCAAATTTGATTTTCTGCTTCCTAAACCATTTCTATTGTTCTTCTATTGTTCAGGCACCTGGAGCTCTCATCTAATTTTTGTGACATTGGTGTGACATGATTGTCACTGTCACAATTTTTTTTATCATGTCTTCTGTGAGGTTCAATAGGATGCTATAATGGGTAGAGAAATCCAATGGTCAGGGGTAGCTTCTACAATATTGTCTCCTCAGGTCCAGCATCTATTCGAGGTTTCTAGAAAATAAAACTCAAGCTTCAAAAAAATGAAAAGAAAAAATAGTACCTCCTACCCAATGGGGGAGGGAACCCCAGGTACAACACTTTTCCAAATGGTTCCTTGAAGATGGAAGTCTCATGAAGATGGAGAACATATTCTATGTAAAATGTGTACTTTCACAGTGGTTCTATATGCTTAGAACTGGAAGAGACCTTAAAGGACATCTGGTCTTCCTTCACCATCTTATAGATAAACAGAACTGAGGCCAAGAGGCACTAAAATGATTTGTCTGATTGCAGAGATAGAAACAGAATTCAAACTCAGATCCTCTGACTCTAACTCCAGGACTTATTTAGCTGTCCTACTAATTCTTTTTTTTTTGCAAGGCAATGGGGTTAAGTGGCTTGCCCAAGGTCACACAGCTAGGTAATTAGTAAGTGTCTGAGACAGGATTTGAACCCAGGTACTTCTTATTCCAGGGCCGGTGCTTTATCCACTGCACCACCTAGCTGCCCCCCCTACTAATTCTTCTAACCAAAAATTGTAAAAGGGCAATACATGTCATAGGAAAGAGAGGAGAGAAATAAACTGCCTAAAAATCAACCTGAGAAAAGCATAGACTTGATATGTGGTGCTGCAATCCTGTGTTTATACTGATCAAAGATTTCAATGTCAACTGGTTAGATTACAGTATCTCTGTTAACATCAGTCCCTTCCTGTACCCTGGCAAGGCTGGTTATCCTTCAGAGTACTCCAGAGTAAGTGAGATTTTTTTCTTATTTTAGATTTATAAATTCAAGCTAAAGTGGGGAATGGTATAAGATAAACTATATGAAAAACATTCACATTCCTGAAGCAAGTATATGAATTTTGAAAGAAGGGGTCTGCATTTAGGTATAGTAAAATTATTTAAAAGACCATGTTTATACTCTGATTCTTCATAAAAATGAAGAAATCGAGCCTTTGCTAGTTGGGTCTTTTTGTTCATCTTTTTTCTCCCCTAAAGTTTGATTTGTTTAAATGCAAAATTCCTGAACCATGTCAGGCAGGATTATGTTATTTGTCATATCATTAATTCATGATGCTAGCCCCTGATGTTTCATTTTCAGAGGCAATGAAGATGTAAGTCACACAGTAGGAAATCTAGGCTAGATCAGCATGAATGAGAGAAAATGAAAACCTTTTTTCCTCCATTTCCTGCCATGGACCACCTTGTAAGAGAAATCAGTTCATTCATTTCAGGAGATGTTTTGCAACCTCATTTTCAGATAGCATTTGTTACTGTAAATACCAATGTCACATATAAATTATAATCCTATATATCATGATACTTTCCATTTCTTTGAAGGCATCTTGTAAATATGGATCTCAAAATCTTTAAAATGATATTCCTAAGATGATGTACCAAAAAATTATGAGAACATCACCAACCCATTATCATTAATTTTAGATGTCCTACACTAAACTGCATATCATATGCCCTTAGGGCAAAAGAGTAGAATCCATCTGTATAAGTAAGTTATTTATCAGACTCAAACAGTGTTATTACTTTTAATCCTTATGTACAAGGAGACATTTCCACCTGTTTATCTCTCTAGCTACATATTCGTCTTTTTTTATTCATATTCATTTTGTATTCATCATTATGTATATATATATTGTAATGTGTGCATTTGAAAAACTAAGTGATATCTAAAACTGATGAAATACCTTTTTGTGCCATTTCTGAGCACAGTGCCTTGCATATAGTGTATGCTTAATAAATATTTGTTCAGTGTTGAATGAATGAACACACCATGCTTCATAATGACCTTGACTCTCCCAGCACCCTGTACCTCCCCAAGATTAGTGGATATCTTTGGCAGGTGCTTTATATTTTTCAGGTCACTGAGTTTGGCTTCCATCCTCTCTGGTGCAGTAAGTGAAATTCCAATGGTGGTGGTGCTTCAGTTGTTTTTCAGTAATTGCCGACTCTTTGTGTTCCCATTTGGTTTTCTAAGTAAAGAAAGTGGTTTGCTATTTCCTTCTTGGGGTCTGGAAACTGAGGCAAATAAGGTTAAATAATGTCTCCAGGCTCACACAGCTAATAAGTGTTTGAGGTTATTTGTCCTCATCATTCCATTAAGGGACAGGCAGGATGAGATAAGCTCTTAAACTTCTCCAATTTGAAGATTCTGTAAAGGCAAAACCAATTTAACTTTAGAATTCCTTTCCTGAAAGCTCCTTCCCAGATGTTCTCAAATTCTCTTCCGTAATTGTCCCCCTCCTTTTGCCATCATTGCTACAGACTATAGCTGATATCATGGTATGTTTCATGGGGCAAAATATTTTGTCTCATAGAGATCTCTAATTCTGAAGGGAGAAATAAATGTCATGTTTATTTGTTTTTGTCACAAAGGCGAACCAATTGCAACCACAAATCTAGACACTTTCTGGGTCCTGGGCACTGTAGTTTGAAACTAAGATCTTTTGAAGTTGCTCAGCAATGGAATGGGCAACAAGGTGGTGCAATGGGTCTACTCAGTCCTGGAATCAGAATGACTCATCTTCCTGGCTTCAAATTTGACCTTAGAAATTTTCTAGCTGTGTGACTCTGGGCAAATCACTTAACCTCTCTCAACCTCAGGTTTATCACCTGCAAAATAGGATAATAATAATAATAATAATAATAATAATAATAATAATAATAATAATAATGTTAATAATAATAATATACCTACTTCTCAGGGTTGTTTTAAGGATAAAATGAGATATTTGTGAAGATTTTTTCAAAACTTTAAAACACTATATAACTGTCACTTAGTCCTTGCACTGTATTATCTGAAAATTTAGTAAAATTAGCATGATGTACATACTTTTATCCCAATCATTGAAAAATGATATAAATCAAGGACAGCTTTTTGGGGGACTCCAATAAAGACTAGTATCTATGTTGACAGTAACCCACTATTGACTCCACATCTTCCATACATTTAAACTATTACTAATTCATTTAAATATATTATCATCCATTTCAAAACTACATTATTTACAAGCATAATAATAGAGACTTTATCAAATGCTTTTTAAAGCATTATTATCATGCTTTATATGTCATTATTCCACTAATCTACATGTTTTCTTGTAGAAAATCAATGTTATGAGGTGGCTAGGTGGCACAGGGGATAGATAGAGCACCAGTCCTGGAGTCAGGAGGATCTGAGTTCAAATCTTACCCCAGACACTTAATAATTGCCTAGCTGTGTAACCTTGGGCAAGTCACTTAACCCCCATTGTCTTGAAAAAAAAAATCAACATTACTCTAGGATGACTTGTTCTTGATAAAGTCATATTGACTTTTAATGATAATTATTTTTCTTTTCTAAATACTCATAATCTCCATTCATTTTTTTTTTATTTTGTCAAGTCAAGTTAATACTTGTCGTTCTCTACTCTCCACAATTTATGAAATTTTACTTACTCTGGCTCAGCAATTACAACTGGGAGTTACACACACACACACACACACACACACACACACACACACACACACACACACAAACACACATCAATTGAGCAGTAAATTAACCAGTTGATTCTATAGGAGAGAAATTCATCAAAACTATCAGTTTGACAGAATTTTAAAAAGCAAAATATTTTGAGCATTTGTTGTATATAACTTTTAAAAAGAAATATATATATATATATATTATATATATATATATATATTATGGTTAGGTCATCTTCTTTTGCATTTTTTATTAATTATTTTGATATTCTTGACTTTTCGCTCCTCCAGAAGAATTTTGTTACTTTTTTTTCTGGTTCTATAAGATAATTTTTGGGTAGTTTGATTGGTATGGCACTGAATAGGTAATTTAATTTAGGAAGAATTGCAAACTTTATTATATTAACTCAGTTTACCAGGAGTAATTGATATTTTTCCAATTTTTTAGCTCTGACTTTATTTGTGTGAAAAATGTTTTGTAATTGTGCTGATATAGTTTCTGGGTTTTTCCTGGCAGGTGGACTTCCAAATATTTTATATTGTTTACAATTGCTTTAAATGGAATTTATCTTTTTATCTCTTGCTGTTGGGTTTTTTTTTGGTAACATATACAAACCTTGATGATTTATATGGGTTTATTTTATGTCTTGCAACTATGCTAAAATGGTTAATTGTTTCAAGTAGTTTTTTACTTGATTTTCTAAGATTTTCTAAGTTTACCATCATTTCATCTCCAAAGATTGAGAATTTTATTTTCTCATTGCCTAATCAAATTCCTTCCATTTCTCTTTCTTATTGCCACAGTAAACACTTCTAAAATAATTTTGAATATCAGTAGTGATAATGGGCATCCTTGTTTCACCTCTCTCCATTACAGATAATGCTTGTTGATGGTTTTAATTAGACATTGCTTCTCATTTTAAGAAAAACTCCCTTTATTCCCATGCTTTCTAATGTTTTTAATAGGATTAAATAATTTTGTCAATAATTGGGGCAGCTAGGTGGCACAGTGGATAGAACACCAGCCCTGGAGTCAGGAGTACCTGAGTTCAAATCCAGCCTCAGACACTTAATAATTACCTAGCTGTGTGGCCTTGGGCAAGCCACTTAACCTCATTGCCTTGCAAAAAACAAACAAACCAATAATTGACAATAATTTTGTCAAAAACTTTTTCAGTATCTATTATGATAATCATATGATTTTTGTTGGTTTTGTTATTGATATGGTTTATTATGCTGATTGTTTTCCTAATACTGAACCATCCCTGTTTTCCTTATATAAATACTATCCCATCATACTGTATTATCTTAATGATAACTTGCTTTAATCTCTTTGCTAATATTTTACTTAAAAATTTTTGCAATATTTGCCATTAGGGAAATTGGTCCAGTTTATTCTCGTTCTGTTTTGATTCTTTCTGCATTAGGTATCAGTACCTCATTGGTGTCATAAAAGGAATTTAGCAGAACTCCTTCTTTGCCTATTTTTTCAAATACTTTATGTAGAATTGAAATTAATTAAATAACTCTTTAAGGAATAACTAGTCTTACTTGCATGGATTAGGGTTAGGCTATTGGTATCAGTGAAAAGGATGGGTCATAATGTAGGGAGTGTAGACCCAGCAAAGTTTTGACCATGGACTATCGGATGGTGATTTGGACAGAAATCATGAAGACAAGAGTAGGCTTAAAGGAGAAAAGCCATAAAATCTGCATTTTAAAAGTTGAGGTGCCAGTGGTACATACATTCACAAAGAGTTATAGATATAGTGGTGTTCTTTATATAGAAACTTGCCTCTAAGGGCTTCATATTGCTTTTGTTTTAAAATCCACATTCTCCTGCCTATCTCTGAAGGTCTTCCACAATATTTCCCATAGCTCCGCAGTAGTTTCCTTTTCCATTCATCCTGTTGTAATAACAATAATAATAAGAAGAAGAAGACCATTTATATAATGCTTTAATATTTGCAAAATGTTTTATATATGTTTTCTCATTTAATCTTTGTAGCCATCTACTTTGGATAGAGGTACTAATGTTACCTTCATTTTCCAGGCAAGGAAATTGGGTCTGAAAGAAGTTTTGACTTGTCCAGAGTCATA